>NC_064824.1:138960783-139270930 GCF_024166365.1 Elephas maximus indicus
CTTCTCTTTTACCAAGCATGATGTCCTTCTCCACGGACTGGTCCTTCCTGATAACATGTCCGAAATTTGTGAGACGAAGTCTCATCATCCTTGCTTCTAAGCAGCATCTTGGCTGTACTTCTTCCAAGACAGATTTGTTCATTCTTTTGGCAGTCCATAGTATATTCAATATTTTTCACCAACACCACAATTCAAAGGCATCAGTTCTTCTTTGGTCTTCCTTATTCATTGTCCAGCTTTTCATACATATGAGGAGATTGAAAACACCATGGTTTGGGTCAGGCACACCTTAGTCTTCAAGATGACTTTTTGCTTTTTGACACTTGAAAGAAGTCTTTTGCAGCAGATCTGCCCAATGCAATGCGTCTTTGGATTTCTTGACTGCTGCTTCTATGGGTGCTGATTGCAGATATAAGTAAAAGGAAATCCTTGACAACTTCAATCTCTTCTCCACTTATCATGAAGTTGCTTATTGATCTCGTTGTGGGGATTTTCGTTTTCTTTATGTTGAGGTGTGATCCATACTGAAGGCTGTGGTCTTTGATCTTCATCAGGAAGTGCTTCAAGTCTTCTTCACTTTCAGCAAGCAAGGTTGTGTCATCTGTATAGTGCAGTTGCTGATGAGTCTTTGTCCAGTCCTGATGCCTCATTCTTCTCTATAATGGTTGAGCACTGATCCCACAGCACAGCCTCATGGATGATCACTTCTTGCCTTTATTGGCCAAGCAGTTGATTATACTAACTTCGTGCAGGAGAAAGCCAAAGCTCAGTGAAAAATGGTGTCTTGCCCAAGGCCACACAGCTAATGAGATTAGGCAGAACTAGAATCCACACCGGTGTGTTTGTCCTGGGTTCCTCCAGCGGCCACACAATGACTTGCCTGTCACTGGAATGTCTCACAGTGGGTGGTCTATCTTGATTCTCTTTTATCGTTGTGAGCTGCCATCCAGTCTCCCCTGACTCATGGCGACCCCATGATCAACAGAACAAAACGCTGTCTAATCCTGCACCATTCCCATGATTGGTTGTGATCCATAGAGTTTCCATCGGCTGGTTTTGAGATGTAGATCCCCAGGCCTTTCTTTCTACTCTGTGTTGGGCAGGAAGCTCTGCTGAAGCCTGTTCAGCATCCTAGCAACACACGAGCCTCCACCGACAGACAGGTGGTGGCTGCACACGAGGTATGTTGACCGGGAATTGAACCCTGATCTCCTGCGTGGAAGGTGAGAATTCTACCACTGAGCCACCAATGTCCCCTTGATTCCCTTTACGTTGGGACTAGTCTTTATGCCTCTGAAGCCCTCCTAGGGACTAGCTGAGTGCCAGACATGCTGCCTTAAATGTTACAGAATGAATGCAGGAAGACATTGTGAGCAGTCAGTAACCATACACATCAAAGCAACATAACCTTGTTGAACGAGACGAGTACTGAAGACTCCCAGTGTCAGAGATGTCAGGGGAGGTAATACTGGTAATACTCCAGGGCCCTCTAAGCTCCACCATGAAGAAGAAAGATTGTCAAAGGGTTTTCATGGAGCCTTTAAACTTCTTCTGGTTAATATGCAAGAACTTTGAACTCTAGCTATTAACAATTAATGTGTAAACCACAACTGAGTACCAGAAACCTAAATACATTTTTCAAATTCTTTTCCCTAAAGATCAAGGAAACAGTGATTTATAATCGGCCAACAGCATTCTTTTCTCCAAACTGAAAAGCTCTAAGCCCTGTACTCATTCAACGAGGACAAATACCGTGGCCTCATTTATCTCATTTTCCAAACATGTGGCCATTTTGTTAGCCTCTCTGTGAACCAGCTCCCGCCCCTGACAAAAAAAAAAAAGAAACCAAACCCGTTGCTTTTGAGTTGATTCCGACTTACAGCAACCCTACAGGACAGAATAGAACCGCCCCACAGAGTTTCCAAGGCTGTGATCTTTATGGGAGCAGAACGCCACATCTTTCTACCACAGAGTGGCTGGTAGGTTCAAACTACTGACCTTTTGGTTAGCAGCTGAGCACTTTAACCACTGCACCCCCAGGGCTCCTTGTGGGGCTCGTAGGCCAACGTAAAAACTGAAAACCCAAAGTCAAGATGATCCTGACTCATGGTGACCGCATGTGTGTCAGAGCAGACTGTGGTCCACAGAGTTTTCGGTGGCTGTGGTATTTTGGAAATAGGTCACCAGGCCTTTCTTCTGAAGCGCCCCCGGGTGGATTCAAACCACCAACTTTTCAGTTAGCAGCCAAGCACTTAACCACTAGAGACTAATATAGTTTTGTAATGATTGCCCAGCTGAAGCCAAATGTCATTTACAAGTGTCTTCATGTTAACATATGGTGACAGCTTATCACCCTCTTTCAAGGGACACTATTCCATTATTAACTCATATTTTATCGGTGGTTAGAAACCAAGTATAGACCTTCCTTGGGGCTGAGCATATGTGACGTGTTCACATTCTGATCTTATTTACTAGTCCAGTGATTCGTACTGAGCCCAGGTCCCTAGTGCATTGCTTCCTGTTCCCGTAGAGTGACCTCAGAACAATCCAGACAAAACCACTTCCTTTTTCTTTTGACGTTCCTTTACATGCTGATCCAATCAGTCTGTGCGAAGACTTGCAAAGACCAGGGTGATGAGTTTGTCCCTTCAGAAAACTGAGAGCAGGTGTCAAGAGGGCGCAGGAAAACACGGGGTGTTGGCGTCAGCTGCAGAACAGGTGAGAGAAACTGGCTGGGCCGACTGTTTTACCTGCTCATCCTGTCTCCCCATTTGTCCCCTCTCCCAAAGCGCTTGCTGCCAGAGCAGGAAAGGGTTTACGCACAGTTCTGTGTAATGACGCCCTTCTTGATGCCCACAGGGTGAGGTCAGCAATATGCTTCTTCCCTCTAATAGCTTTCAATTTGCTGTAATTGTGAGCTGCAAAATTTAATAGTGTGTGTCTTTGATGATATCTTCAAATATGCCATGGACTGCCAGAAGAACGAACAAATCTATCTCGGAAGGAGTATAGCCAGAATGCTTCTTAGAAACAAGTAACCCAAAAACCCATTGCCTTTGAGTCGATTCCAACTCATAGCAACCCTATAGGACAAAAACTGCCTCATAGAGTTTCCAAGGAGTGACTGGGGGATTTGAACTTCCAATCTTTTGGTTAGCAGCCATAGCTCTTAACCACTACACCACCAGGTTTTCCTAGAAGCAAACAGACAAGACTTAGTCGCATGTACTGTGGACATGTTCTCAGGAGGGACCGGTCCCTGGAGAAGGACATCATGTTTGATAAAGTAGAGGGTCAGCAAAAAAGAGGAAGACTCTCAACGAGATGGATTGACACAGTGGCTGCAGCAATAAGCTCAAACATAGCAACGATTGTGAGGATTGAACAGGGCCGGGCAGTGTTCTGTTCTGTTGTATACAGCGTCACTATGAATTGGAACCAACTCGACGGTACCTAATAACAGCATCCTCAGTGGTGGGAGGAAGAAAGTCTAACTGGCCAGAACTTGTCCGTGTTACTGTTTGCAATATTTGTCCATTCAGTCATTCCTCCGACACACTTAGGGAACTCTTCATATGTGTAAGGTGTGATGCTAGGCTCTAGGGGTGCAAAGAGTCCTGCCCTTAAGACGCTTATGGTCATCAGCTGCCCCAGCAAACTGTTTGCCAGGATCTGCCACTGACCCTAGTATAGGAAGCAGGTGTAACTATAAAAGGTTTCTTCATGCAATCCAGTATCTGACCCCAGGCCACCTGGACGAGGATATAGGTTAGCTCTTAGAAGGTAGCCAGTGATACCGGATCAAGCACGAACTTAGGAACCAGCAGGCCTATGTCACTTCCTGTTGTGAACTCAGGTAAGTTACTCAGCCTTCTAAACTATAAAATGGAGCTAAAAACAGAACCCATGCCCGAGGTTGCTCTGAGGATTAAATGCAATGCTTTTTACGGAGTACCAAGTACAATCACATGTGGAAAGAAATTGTCTGAGTTTTCCTTACCCTCTATCATTTACCTCAACCTTTTATTATTGAAAATAATACAAAGCCCTGGCAGCGCAGTGGTTAAGAACTTGTCTGCTAACCGAAAGGCTGGCAGTTCGACTCCACCAGCAGCTCTTTGGAAACCCCATGGGACAGTTTCTACTCTGTCCTACTCTGCCACTGTGAGTCGGAACTGACCACGATGTTTGTTTTGTACTTATTTAATTTGAGGTCAATATTCAAGACAAAATGACATTTTATAATTGGCTGCTGGAGTCCCTGGATGGTGCAAATGGGTTAGCAGGCTCAGCTGTTAACCGAAAGGTTGGTGATTCAAGTCTACTTAGATGCACCATGGAAGAAAGGCCTGGAGATCTCCTTCACATAGGTGTTGCCATGAGTGGGAATTGACTCAAATGTGACTGGTTTGGTTTTGGAATTGGCTGCTGTGATTGCTGGAGGAAGTTCTGGAGAAGAATCAGGTAACCATAAGGAGTTACACATGCAGGCAGGTCGGGGTGAGCACCATTGGCTGTGGGCTGAGGGAACACGGAAACAGTTTCTGCCGTTAAATCCAAGACTCCGTCACTTCCCCTGGCTTGTTGAGTCCCAGCTAAGCAGCTGAGCAGGTAGAGGGTTTGGGTTTTGTTTAATAATAAAAGACAGAGGTAAATGATGCGAGGCCAGGAAGTTTGGCAAGAAAGTGGGTGATTCCTTCCTGAATGAGCAGTTTGCAGCTAGCAGGCTCGATCCGTCTGCTCATGCAGTTACGCCCAGAGTAGTTGCAGAAAGTAAAGTCATTAAAAAGGTGTATGTGGACACAGTTGTGAAACACCGCCCTCCCCCCCCCCCCCCCCGGCAATAGGGACATGGGCATGAAAAAGAAAACACAGGGCCAGTCCTGCATCCTGGGATTAGTGAAGACACGTGGGACTTCTCACCTCCAGCGCATGCGGGGCGGCCAGCCGGGCAGAGGTGGCTCCAAGCATTCGCACTAGGCAGCTGTGGGTGGACCCCACTGAAATCAGACCCCAGGCCAGGGTAGTTCCCAGGAACAGGTGCCCACGCCGCCACACACATTCACTGAGTTTTGTGAGGGGCGTGTAATCCCTGAGACGAGGTGGTCTGGGAGATGAAATTACCGGGGCCTCCTTGAAATCGGTTCAGGAGTCCATGCGGTCACTAATTCATCCCCTCTCTTTCCTTCTTTCTTTTTTCGCTTTTACTCATCCTTTCTTTTCCTCTCTTCAGTACATCATTCAGAGACTATCTTTGGGTACCCGTTGCACTTCCAGTACTGTGCAGGGTGCTCTTATACATTCTCTCTGCCTGGAACTGGGTGAGAGATTATAGGATTCTAAAAAGGACTCTGTGTGTGTGTGTGTGTGTTGAAATAGTTGAAAACTAGTTGTCGAGTCAACCCTAACTCATGGCAAGCCCGTGTACGTCAGAGTACAACTGCGCTCCCTAAGGTTTGCGAGGGCTGATTTTTTGGAAGCAGATCCCCAGACCTGTCTTCCGAGGAGCCTCTGGGTAGACTCAAATCTCCAAGCTTTTTGTCAGCAGCCAAGCACGTAAACTGTTTGCACCACCCAGGAACTCCGAGTGTTGAACAGGAGAGAAGAAATTGCTTAATTGGAATGAAATACAAGAAGGGCAAAGGGATTTTTAACTTGGTTCAGGGCAAGGAGAAAATGTTTCATAGCTTGCGGCTGATAATATGATATCAAAAACAACACAAACAGCAGGACTCCTTAGCTCCAGGCTGGTTTCTGCATCCTCCGTAAAGTGAAAGACGATACCCTGTGTTTCTCAAGCATGTAGCCAGGGTATGAATTGTATTCTTGGCTATTTGCTCTGTTCATGATATGGCAAGTCAGTCATTTTCATTCCAGCATCTATTCGTAGATACATGTGCATATAAAGTTTCCAAATAACTTGAGCCCTGCTTTATATACACATACCTGCCACTATTACAGGTCCTTGGGTTTTGCAAGCTGTTTGTGCTTGACTACTACAATTAAGGCTAGCAATTCAAACATACCCAGGGGTACCACAGAAGAAAGGCCCGGCAGTCTGCTTCCATAAAGGTCACAGCCAAAAAAAAAAAACAAAAAACCTATAGAGCCGTCCTATGCTGTAACACATGGGGTTGCCATCAGTTGAAATCAAGAAGAGGTTTGGTTTTTCTCTTTTTGACCATTACTGTAGAAACTACTGTCGGTAGACGCAGTGGAGACCTTACAAGTAAAGGTCGGGTGTTTCCGTGTTCCCCCTAAATGCTCCGGAGAGTCCTGACCGCAACCACAGGAGTTTATTGACCATCTATGGAGTATAGTGCACAATCCTACATCAGGGACCAGTTTGCAAAAACTAAGGAAGGTTTTCAGGAGAATGTGTGGAGGCTTTTTTCCCCTCTTTCTCTTAGCCCTAGTGTGTGTTTTTTTCCCCGCCCCCCCCCCCACCCCCCACCCCCGCACTGACTTTGCTCGTCTCTGAAATCTGCGAATGGAAATAAAACTCATGGGCTGCTTCTTGGAGTCTCGCTAAAGGCTCTAACACCACAATCTCTGAGCTCCGCCACTGGGGTCATATGTAGCCAAATGGAAATTGAAAGACTGGTTACGTGAACATCCCTCGAGCTGAGACTGGTGACAGCCGCTGGCCTAAACCCTTAAACCCATGAAGCTCAGCCCAGCCCCACCTTCTGAGAACGCAGTGGATACCTGGAGGAGCTACCTGGGGAATGTATTTACAGTGAGTAAAAGGTGACCCTTCCTGAGACTCTCCCACCTCCTCAAGCAAACAAGTCTAACCAGGCTGCTGTCCCCCATCAGTCCTGTCAACCCTGTCACCATACATGTTTGTTTGCCCCACAGAATGACAGGCCAGGTTTCAGGTTTCGCCCCTATGCATTACATTTTCCTTTTATGATTACGAAGTCCCAACATCAGGACGGTGTTGCCAGACAAAGTGAGAGAAACCTGGAGTATCTTGTCCTTCAAGTGAAGCTGTGAGAGGAACTCACTTCGAAATGGACCACATAGACAGTAACTTGAGACCCCAGAGGCTGCGGAGAACCCTGCCGGAGCCCACGGGTCTATGGCCTTTTAAGGGGCCTTTTAAGGGGGGGCAGGTTGCACTGTCCCCTGCCCCGTTTTCTCATTCCCTTCCACACTGTTTGTGGGGAGAGGCTTTTTGGTAACACCATGCTAACCAGCATCCTACTCTCCTTTTGCAGCTGTAACAGCAACACCACAAGTGGGTACCTTTAAAGGACAGAAATTTATTGTCTCACAATTCTGGAGGGTTATGGGGCAGTGGTTAAAGCCAGAAGGTGGGCAGTTCAAAAACATCAGCGGCACCGCGGGAGAAAGATGTGGCAGTCTGTTTCTGTAAAGATTTACAGCCTTGGAAACCCCGTGTGATCTCTAGGAGTTGGAATCAACTCGATGGCATTGGTTTGGTTTTTTAGTTTGGAGGCTCAAAGTCCAAATCAAGGTCTCAGCCATGCTGATTCCTTCCTTGTTTGGTAGCCCTGGGTCAGTGGCGTCATTAGGGTTGGTGTCACCCTGTGTGGTAACTCGTGGTGTCACGGCCCCCACCCCGTTGACCTTCTGTACTAGGCCATACAGAATCCTTGGTCATGTTTTTTGTACTAATGTTACTTGTAAATTGTAATTCCCGTATGTCACTCCTTTACTACTTCATTCTCAAAAAAGTAATTGATAGAAGTTCACAAATACTAATTACCACAATATCGTAGCTAAAACACATGGATTTTGACAAAATCAATAACTATGAAAACACCAGCAGCAAGCAAAACAACAGCGCATGCTTGCAGATAAAACCGCGTGATGTGAAGCATCGTTGTAAGTGGGTGATAATGACAGCTCTGCGGGAGCAGGTTAGAAGGTTTAAATTACCTGAACTGTTATCCTTGTAAGTATATTGATACATGTAAGCTGGTCTTATGAAAGATTTTTTTTTTCTTATTATTAACTAAAACATTAAAAAAACCAAACAGGTTGATATTGGGTCCATTCCGACTCATAGCAACCCTACAAGACAGAGTCAAACTGCCCCATAGGGTTTCCAAGGAGTGGCTGGTGGATACCAACTGCTGACCTTTTGGTTAGCAGCCAAACTCTTAGCTACTCTGCCACCAGGGCTCCTATAACTACCTACAGGGATCTTTCTACAGACAGTCATTTTGGTGTCACCCCTCTGACAGGGTCACCCGTGTGGTCTGCCCCCTGTGCACCTCCCAGTGATGCCACCGTCCTGGGTATTACCTTGCTTCCTTGGCTTGTAGGCGATCTTCACACGGCATCTGCCGTCCCCGACGTGTGCTTGTCTCTCTGTCTGATCTGCTCTTTTTATAACTCAGACATGATTGGATTCAGAGCTCATCCTACTTGGGTGTGACCTAATTAATGTAACAAAGAAAACCCTATTTCCAAACAGGATCCCGCCCACAGGTGTAGGGCTTGGGATTCCAACACTTATTTCGGGGAAGGCGGGACAGAGTGTATTCCATAGCAATCAGTCGGAGAATTTGTTACGACACTGGAAAATTGACCTCATTCAGCTCTGAAAAGGAGCCCTGGGGGTACAGTGGTTAAAGCACTTGGTTGCCAACCTGAGGTCAGCAGTTCGAATCCACCAGCCGCTCCTTGGAAGCCTTATGGGGCAGTTCCACTCTGTCCTATAGGGCCTCTATGAGTGGAATCGACAGAAGGACAAAGGGTTTGGGTTTTTTTTTTTAAGCTCTGAAAGTGTTTAACAACAGCAAGAGAAGTGGTATTTGTCTTGTGGCTGCTGCCTCGTAATGAAGCTGGAGGAGTGAAAACCTGGAGAATATGATGTCACTGTCTGAGAGACAGCCAGGATCTGGGCTAGCAGAGGGACAGAGACAAGCTCTGGAAAACCTGGGGTGGGAGGGAGGGCTGGGGGACAGAGCAATAAAGGCCAGAGAGAACCCCAGGATCCATCTCACTGAAGACTCCGTGAGCAAAGGCAAAGCTCTGCGCCACCATTAGGGTTCTGGAGTATTCCATGCATATGAGCAAGGCTTTCTTTCTGACGATGGAGGGTTTTCACATGCTCTCCTGGCTGCAGGCCCAGCTAAGGGTTACCTACAGCTCCTCCCTATGATTATATCTTAGATGGGATTCTGAGAAAATAACATTAGCAGGGTCTAGGAAAGAAGCAAGGATGGCATGACTTCGCCTCGCTTACTCTGCACATGTTGTCAGGAAAGACCTATGGCTAGAAAAGATATCATGGCTGGTAAAGCAGAGAGGCAACGACAATGAGGGAAACCCTCCATGAGATGGATTGACGCAGTAACCACAACGGACTCACACATACCAACAGTCATGAAGATGGTGCAGGATCAGGCAACATTATCATCTGTTGTACCTAAGGTAGCACGAGCCGGAGCCTACTTGACAGCAACTAACAAGAAAGACAATATGAAAAGGTCTGATTTTCCTAATTGTCCCTGAAAACACTCCACGAGTATCTTACAGCAGTAATCAGTGTGAGCCTTGGACGAGACAGGCTCTGTTCTCCGTGCCCCGGCAACATGCTTCCAGATTTACGGAGGTGAATAAGTGCGTGTGAGATGCCTCACCTGGAGCTGTCAAGAAGGGCTGTGGGGACGTGGCCGGGACAGCCTGGAGGCAGCAGCAAGGACACTGCTTCCCATTATGGGGGCCTGAGCCACTCAAGGGGAATCGAGTCAGCCAGGCCCCATCAACGCTTGTCTTCCAGCCACCTGGTGGAGAGGCAGATGACAGCGACAGGGAAAAGAATAACGTGTCCTGCACGGGGCCTGGACCTGAAGCCCAGATGAGTTTGCAGAATCTCCGGCCACAAAAACACTCTGCCCGTCAGCTTTCTGGATGTGGTTGTGAGGAACAGGAGAGCTCGGTGGTCACTGAGTTGTCCGAGCTGACCAGGTGGATGCCATGGGCAGCTTGCCCTCTACATGTTATCTTTCCTTCTCCCCACTGTCTGTACTTCTGTCCTCATCCAGGAAGGCCTGGCCTTCCTGAGGTCAGGCAACCCTCAGGCCAGCATGATTTCTCACTGGGGACAGTCAAGAGCATGTGGACCCCTGGGGCATTGTTGTCCTTGAAGGCTGGGCTCTGAGTGGTGAAGAATCAGTAGGCTCTCAGCTGTGTTCTCACGTCAGCACACTCCCAGACAATTGGCTCGTTCCGTGGGAAAGAAATCGGCCAAGTCAGTCTTTCTGCTTCACACAGACCAGCTGCCCAGTTGGCTGGTCTATTTTTTACTTTTCAACCATTTTGGTAGAAATTCGCATAGCATGGTAATTGAGATTAGGGGCTTTCTGCTCATCAAAAATGGTGTGTGCAGAACCTGACAAAGTGATCAATTTTGCTTACTTTAATCCTTTCTGTTTTTCCCACCAGAGGTTAATTGTTCAGTATTCTTTGTTAAACTAACACTTTTGATGGGTTAAGAGCCACTAAGCCCACTTAAATAAACAGACCTTTCAGGTAAGAACAGAACAGAGAGTGGAGGCACAAGCTATTAACTTGCTGGACCGGGGCCTGGCAGGTTACGGGACTGACGTTGGCCACGGCATGTGGGTTCACTTGGGGATTTTAAAAATACCCATTCACTGCTAACAAGTGGTGACCTTCTTTTTTTGGTAAAGGCAACGGCTTTCTTGATATTGAATCTTTGTGAATTATTAAAACTACCCATCCTGGGCACTGCTTACTCCGACTGCTCTTATTTATTATTAATCTGATGCTTCACACAAGTAAATTAAAAATGTGCATGTATTCTCTTAGCCCACCTCTATTCACAGGTTTTAGAATCTAGGTTATGCAAGCTTCATACAGTGATTCGGGAAATACCGTATTCGTTTCTACACTCTAAAAGAGTGGCTGTATCCTGGGAATTATGTATTCCTCTTAGCAATAATTCTAAAGGAAGGAAGTGAAATAAGATCTGTGTTTTAGAGTAGCACCATGGGAAATCACTTGGAAGGGGCGGACACTTGCCACGGGCACAGTGGTGGTTCGGTGGCAGAATTCTCACTTTCCAGGACCAGGGATTGGTTCCCAGCCAATACGCCTCAAGTGCAGCCCCCATCTGCCTGTCCGTGGAGGCTTGCGTGTTGCTATGATGCTGAATAGGTTTCAATGAAGCTTCCAGACAAAGATGGACTAGGAAGAAAAGCTGAGCAATCTACTGCCGAATATCAGCTAAGGAAAGCCCTGTGGATCACAGTGGTCCAACCCACAACCCTTCCTGGGGATGGTGCAGCACCGGGCAATGTTCCCTCATGCATGGGGTCGCCATGAGTCCAGGGCAATTACAACAACATGTGCTTGCCACAGGCTGGGTTCTCTAGAGCAGACTCTGAGGCAGAGTTTGAAGTACAGGATGTTTATTAGGGACCAACACAGAGGAAAGGAAGTGGAAGGAAGCCGCTGGGATGGGCAAACCATACTGCAAGCCCACAGAACTTGGCCAACCTGGCCTCATCCTTCGGGTAAGTCTGGAAATCAGTTATTATAAGTTCACAGTTTTTTTTTCTAAAGATATTTTGCCTATTCTTTGACGTTTGAAATTTCAGATAAATTTTAGAATAAGTTGTCCATTTGTAAAAAAGAAAAAGTCTGCCAGTAACGTGATCTGGATTATTTTAAAGTTATCATCTGGGAAGAATAGATACACTACTAGTATTGAGTCTTAAAATTTATAAACTTGTTCATATCTCCATTTATTTAAGTGTTCTTTAATTTCTTTCCGTGATATCTTGGAATATTTATTGCACAATTCTTACACATATTTTGTTAAATTTATTCCTAAGTGTTTTGTTATTTTTGAGGCTATTGTGATTATTGTTTTTCAAATTTTAACTTCTAATGGTTTGGAAATGTTATCAGGAGGCACCTGTCCCTGGTGAAGGACATTTTATTTCATAAAGTAGAGGGTCAGCGGAAAAGAGGAAGACGCTTAATGAGATGGACTGACACAGTGGCTGCAGTAACGGGCTCAAGCAGAGCACCGATTGTGAGGATGGCGCAGGGCCGGGCACTGTTTCGTTCTGTTGTGCACAGGGTTGCTATGAGTCAGAACCAACTTGACAGCACCTAACACAACAACATTGCTGTTATATTGATCTTATGCTGTGTCACCTGCCCAAGCGCAATAGTTCTAATAACGTTTTTGTAGATTCCCTAGGTATTTCTTCATATAGGATTGTAGTTTGCATTCTGAATTCCTTTTGTTTCTCTCCTTACTGACTGGCTAGGCTCCTCCCCACAAGGTTGACTAGAAGTGGTGAACGCGCTAGTTTTTGCTAGTCCCCATCTGTTGTGGATTGAGTTGTGTCCCCTCAAAATATCTGTCAACTTAGCTGGGCCGTGATTCCCAGTGTTGTGTGATTGTCTACCATTTTATGTGATTGTCCGCCATTTTATGAGATTTTCCTATACGTTCTAAATCCTATCACTCTGATGTAATAAACTGGATTAGCGGCAGTTATACTGACGAGGCCTCCAGGATTTGTGTCTTAAGCCAATCTCTTTTGAGATATAAAAGAGAGAAATGAGCAGAGAGACATGAGGACCTCATACCACTAAGGAAGCAGCGCCGGGAGCAGAGCGCGTCCTTTGGACCTGAAGTTCCTGCACTGAGATACCCCCAGACCAAGGGAAGACGGATGACAAGGACCTTCCTCCAGAGCTGACAGAGAGAGAAAGCCTTCCCCTGGAGCCGGCGCCCTGAATTTGGACTTCTAGCCTATTGGACTGTGAGAGAATGAACCTCTTTGTTAAAGCCATCCACTTGTGGTGTTTCTGTTAGAGCAGCACTAGATGACTAAGACACCATCATAGAGAAATGCTTCCAGCCGTTCACCATTAAGTATGAAATTTATCTATAGAGTTTTTGTAGATGCTCTTCATCAAGTTGAGGCTATTTCATTTAATTCTTAGTTTACTGAGAGTTTTAAAGTATGAGAGAGTGTTAAACATTGCCAAATGCTTTTTCTACATTTATTGAGATCATGTGGTTTTTCTCTTTTGTTCTGTTAATACAGTAAATTTCTTTGATCAATTTTCTCATATTCCTTGGATAAACTCCATTTGGCCTTGATATTATATTTTTGTATAGTTGCTGAATACTGTTTTCTAACATGTTGTTGAGGAGTTTATAGCTATGTGCATAAAGGGTATTGGTCTGTAGTCTTATAATACTTTTGTTGGGTAATACCAGCTTCATAAGATGCGCTTGGAAGTATCCCCTCTTCCTCCATTTTCTGAAAGAGTTTGTATTATTTCTTCATTACATGTTCCACAGAAATTATTAGAGGGGTCACCGAGGCCTGGTATTTTCTTAGCGGGAAACTCAAGTTATCAATTTAATTCCTTTATTTGGTATACTACTATTTAGATTTTCTAATTCTTCTGGCATCCATTGTTTTAATTTGTGTCTTTCATGGGATTTGTCTATTCATCTTTGTTATTAACTTTATTAACAAAAAAATGACCAAAAATTCCCTTTTTATCCTCTTAATGTCTGTAGGATCTGAAGTGATGCCTCCAGCCTCATTCTTGATACTGAAAATTTGAGTCTTCTTTCTTGTTGCTGGTCTACATGCCTGGCCCGCTTGTCCTTGCTTGCTGGCACAACTGGTGTAATTGTCCAAACCACTGGCACACATGGTCACCCTCCACCTTAGGACTGGGAGGCCACTCTTGTCCTGCGTGTGGGTTGTTTGGAGCACAGCAGGACTAGGGCAGGGAGGTGAGCTAGGCTGTCACAGTTGTCCTGAACATAT
Organism: Elephas maximus indicus; assembly: GCF_024166365.1. Classification (NCBI taxonomy): domain Eukaryota; kingdom Metazoa; phylum Chordata; class Mammalia; order Proboscidea; family Elephantidae; genus Elephas; species Elephas maximus. Next base: position 138,974,598 of record NC_064824.1, read on the forward strand.
TTGGTGAGGGCTCAAACTCAAAAAGTGCAGATGGGAAGGAAGTAAATGATTTAAGAATTCTTGAGGAGAAAACCGTGGCAGGGTTTGATCAGATTTGGGGGCCAGCGGCTTTTTCCACCATCTCTGGCCAGTCTGTCTGTTCTGTTCCCCTCCAGGTATGCCTGAGTCTCAGTCAGTTATTTGCAGCTCATCAGAAGCGCAGCATTTCCTGACTTCCTGCCTTTGCTAATGCCATTCCGTCTGCTTGCCGTCTATTGTATTTTCACTTGCTGGATGCCAAATGCATTTGACCGTCATGTCTTCTCTGAAGCTTAAAACCTCACCCAGCATTCCCATTTTCCTGGTCAATGAACATTTTCCAAGTCAAAGGATAAAGCTCAGTGATTAAATGGACTCTCCTGGCACTCTGAACAGCTCCCGTCTGTGCAGAGATTGTGGCTGGATGGGAAGCAGGAATTCCCACTGATGGTGAGAAACCTCGTCATGCTCTCCCCTGAATAGCCCTGTGTTTGCTTCTCTTACCACCCTCATCCCTTTGTTTTGTCTTACAGCTATTTGTGTAAATAAGCTTAACAGAGAAGGGCATTTAATAAATATTTGTTTAATGAACACAGTGATAAACACACCAACATCCAGACAGCAATCCAGAAAGTGACCGCAACAACATTTCTTAGCTGGAGAGAATCTGCCTGCTGGAATGATCTCTCTCCTGTACCACGGAGTTGGGATGCTCTGGGAAGGAGAACCCCCTCTGCTAACATACCTCACACACCTCCAACCAAAAGCGGGATAATGGAAAAGGGAGACACAAAAATTGGTGCGTTCAAACTATGGTATTGACAAAGAACACTGGATATACTCTGGACTGCCAAAGCCGAACCAAAAAGCCAATCCCACTGCCTTCGACTCATAGTGACCCTATAGCCAAAGGAATTAGCAAATTAGTCTCAGACAAAACAGAAACAGAATTTTCCTTAGAAGTGAGGATGGCAAGTCTTCAGCTCATTTACTTTGGACGTATCATCAGGAACTACCAATTGCTAAAAAATGTCGTCACGGTTGATAAAGCAGAGGGTCAGCAAAAACGAGGGAAATCCTCAGTGAGATGCACTGACACCTAGCCACAACAATGGGCACAAACACATACCAGTGATCGGGAAGATGGCGCAGGACCGGCAACGTTTTGCTCTGTTGTACATAAGATCGGCATGGGTTGGAGCTGACTGAAAGGCACCTAACTACAACAGTACCTCCAACCTGTGATGGTGGTAGAGTCACAAAGGAAAACAGAGACCTGTAGGTGAAGAGACTGTGCTAGGGAGACAAGTAGTGACTGCCCAGCCCCTGTCATCCTGATTTACCCATGGGCACAGAGCTCTCTCATCTTTTTAATAGATCTGTGATGGGTCCCTTGGAGTCCCTGGGTGGTGCAACCAGTTAAAGTGCTCGGCTGCTAACTGAAAGGTTGGAGATTGGAGCCCACCCAGGGGCATCTCGGAAGAAAGGCCTTTCTGATCTACTTCTGAAAGATCAGCCATTGGAAACCCTATGGAGCACAGTTCTACTCTGACACACACAGGTTTCCCATGAGTCTTAGTGAGCTCGATGGCAACTGGTAATACATCTGTAAGACATACGGGTTGTGTTTTATGGTGTGGGCCTTAAACTTCACCAGGCACTTCCATTTTCCCGGCCAATGGCGTTTCCCAAATCAATGAATAAAACAAAATGAGTAAACAGGCTCTACCTGGCAGCATGAACAACCCACATGCTTGCAGTGCGTGAGCCTGGGTGTGGGTCAAGATGACCTGGAGCAGAACACCCACGCTGGTGACTCTGAGGCGCCCCCAGACCAGCATATGGCCTGGCTTATTTACTCAGGCAAGCATTTTTATTGGCTTTTTTTCCCCATGGAATTTTCAAGTTGTTTGCCGGAATTGATTGCATTAATCAAACAGTTGTTTCTCAGAGACAGCGTTTATGTTTTCTGGAGCCAGAGATGGATCCATAGGCATTATTTTTACTTACTGAATGTAAACTATGGGCCAGAAAGTGAAGTGCCATTTCATTACAAAGCCCCGAGGGCAGATTCTCCCTCCTTCTGGATTTATATTTGGCTTTGTGACAAAGTTGGAGGAAAGCAACTTGAGGGCATCTCAGGACATGACAATGAAGAAAGGAGAAAATTCTGGGTCTCTAAGGTACAAGGGAAGTCCCTGGGTAGTGCAAACAGATAAGTGCTCAGCTGCTAACTGAAAGGTTGGAGGTTCTGTTCCCCCAGAGGTGCCTCAGAATAAAGGCCTAGCTATCCACTTCTGAAAAAAATCCAGCCATCGAAAACCCTATGGGGCACAGTTCTACTCTGACACACACAGGGCTGTCATGAGTCAAAACCTACTCCATGGCAACTGGTTTCTAAGATATGAGGACCAACTAAGGAAAGTGACAGGTCTCAGGTCCTACTCAGAGACTAGAGCAACGCCTCCTAAGAAGAGAGTTTTGTCATTGCCTCACCAAAGTTCAAGGATCATTTATTCAGCCAAAGGGCACGAAGATATTGCGTCTAAGGGCTGGGCATTCTTCAGGCAAGTTCACAGGCCAAGTGTTAGGTTGTTGTTGTTAGGTGCCACAGAGTCAGCTCCGACTCACAGCGACCCCTGTGTACAACAGAACAAAACACTGCCCGGCCCTGTGCCATCCTCATAATTGTTGCTATGTTTAAGCCCGTTGTTGTAACCACTGTGTCAATCCATCCCACTGAGGATCTTCTTTTTCAGTGACCCTGTACTTTACCAAACATGATGTCCTTCTCTAGGGACTGATAACATGTCCAAAGTCTGTGAGATGAAGTCTCACCATCCTCACCTCTAAAGAGCATTTTGGCTGTACTTCTTCCAAAACAGATTTGTTCCTTCTTCTAGCAGTCCATGGTGTATTCAATATTTTTCACTAACATCATAGTTCAGAGGCATCAATTGTTCTTCATTCTTCCTTATTTACCATCCAGCTTTCACATGCATACAAGGCAATTAAAAACACCATGACTTTGATCAGGTGCACCTTAGACTTCAAGGTCACATCTTTGCTTTTGAACACTTTAAAGAGGTCCTTTGCAGCAGATTTGCCCAACGCCATGCGTTGTTTGATTTCTTGACTACTGCTTCCACAGATGATGATTGTGGATCCAAGTAAAATGAAATCCTTGACAACTTCAATCTTTTCCACATTTATCATGATGTTGCTTATTGGTCCAGTTGTGAGGATTTTTGTTTTCTTCATGTTGAGATGTAATAATCCATACTGAAGGCTGTGGTCTTTGATTTTCATTAGTAAGTGCTTCAAGTCCTCTTCACTTTCAGCAAGCAAGGTTGTGTCATCCGTATATCGCAGATTGTTAATGAGTCTTCCTCCAATCCTGATGCCCCGTTCTTGTTCATAGAGTCCAGCTTCTCAGATTATTTGCTCAGCCTACAGATTGAATAGACATGGTGAAAGGATACAACTCTGACACACACCTTTCCTGACTTTAAACAACATGGTATCTATCCCCTTGTTCTGTAATAGGTAGTTGTATGTTTATATTGTTCCCAAATAAGAAGTTTTTAAAAATTGTGTGGATAATCCATCAAAGCTTACTTCTCAGGGCTGTTCTTATTTTATTTTAAAATGACATCATTATTTCTCCAGAGAATAAAAGTAATACACGTGTCCTGTTTAAAAAAAAATTGAAAAACAGAAAAAGTATAAAAGAGGAAACAAAAGTCACCTTTAAGCATATAATTCAGAGCCCCTGATGGCGCAGTGGTTAAGAGCTCAGCTGCTAACCAAAAAGATTGGCAGTTCAAATCCACCAGCTGCTCCTTGGAGATCCTATAGGGCAGTTCTACTCTGACCTTAAGGTCACTAGGGGTCAGAATTGACTCAATGGCAAAGGGTTTCGCTTGGTTTTTTGGAAGCATGTAATTCAGACATAACCATTATGCATATTTTGGTATTTTTCTTTTGTCCTTTATTAGACTTTCCTCATGACTTTGAATATTTCTTGAGAATATAATACCATGGATTCGTAATATCCCAAGTTATGTTTATAAAAACCATGGCTTATTTAACCATTCTTCTACTGTTGGTTATATAAGTTGTTCTTATTTTTCTCACTATGATAAATAAGGCTGCAGTGAACATCCTTGACCACAAACCTCAGGCCACTCTTCTGATTGTTTTTTCAGGATACATTTCTAGGGGGCTATGTATATGTATATATATGAGGATCAAAGAATATTAACTCTTTCTCAGCTCTTGATAATGCTAAAAATATGTGTCCACACTGCCCAAACGCAAACCAGTCACCGTCAAGCCCACTCTGACTCATGGTACCTTGTATGTGTCAGAGTGGAAGCGGGCTCCGTAGGGTTTTCAATGGCTGACTTTTCGGAAGTAGATTGCAGGCCTTTCTTCTGCGGTGCCTCTGGGCGGCTTCAAACCTCCAACCCTTCCTTTAGCAGCCTAGCGCATTAACCATTTGCAACATCACAAACTCTGTGAGAAGAATAGCGATGGGGAATCTCCCTCTAATTTATTTGGGTCTTCCTTACCATTAGTTACATAAGTCTGAAAGTTAACATTAATTAATGACTACTTTTAAGAACACATCTTCTCTTTCAAAACAGATAATTTATGATATAAGGCCTGTATACCCAAACAATGTGTTAATTTATCATGAAAAATAATCAGACTTATTAGACCTGCAGGTTCTGGTTGTCTGATTCGTTTTTCTTTAAAGCTTTCAACCAAATGTGAGCTTGAAATAGAGTTGAAATAAAAGTTTTGCTCTGCGTATACAAAAGATTCACAACTTGCATTTTTTAATTTTACGAAACAACGTTTTTCAACTCGCTACACTGCGTGGTGCTGTATTGCCCACATTAAAATGATTTAAAAGAGTTTCAGACTTTTAAGCACACAGGCAAGCCTCTTCTGAGCAAAGAGACACGGACATCTGGACAGCATACAACTGTGGAAAATCCTGTGCTTTTGGTTTCCGGCTTCAGGCACCCAAAGGTTAATTCAAACTGCAATGAATAAACAATTTGTGTGGTTTTTTCTTTTCTTTTTTTTTTTGTGGTTTATATTATGTTAACCTGAGGTTATCATTGACTTTGCCAGGCTGTGATTTCCCCTTCGGTCCAATCTTCCAGATAAGTCAGACCGTGCCACCAGCAACGGACTTAGAGACATTTGAATAGGTTTTCTTTGTCGGTCTTGGAATTCCTACGTCCTTATGTAACTTCCCTGCTAACGATGACAAAAAATAAATTTCCCATGTGAGGAAAGAGAGAGAGAGAGACAAGTAGAGAAAGTGACATTGACACCAGCAAGAGGGCCACAGATTGAAGATAGGAGAGGCCAGACCAACAGTTTCCTGAAGATCCATTGGCCTGGGGTCACCCCTCCCCCGCCACACACACTGTTTTTGGAAAGAAGCATTTGAATGAAACACTTTACAAAAATTCACATGCTCGTAAATGTGTTAAATAATAGCCATGTTCGATAAAGAGCAATGATGAATCCATGAAATATTTCATAACATGGAGGAATTTGGACGGCATTATGCTGAGTGAAATTAGTTGCAAAAGGACAAATATTGCATGAGACCACTATTATAATAACTCAAGAAATAGTTTGAACAGAGAAGAAAATATTCTTTGATGGTTACGAGAGTATGGAGGGAGGGAGGGAGAGGGGTATTCACTAATTAGATAGTAGGTAAGAACTACTTCAGGTAAAGGGAAAGACAACACTAAATACAGGAGAGGACAGCACAACTGGACTAAACCAAAAGCAAAGAAATTTCCTAAATAAACCAAGAGCTTTGAAGGCCAGCATAGCAGCAGTGGGGGTTTGGGGACCGTGGTTTCAGGGGACATCTAGGTCAATTGGCATAATAAAATCTATTAAGAAAACATTCTGCATCTCACTTTGAAGAGTGGTGTCTGGGGTCTTAAATGCTAGCAAGTAGCCATTTAAGATGCATCAATTTGTCTCAACCCACCTGGAGCAAAGGAATATGAAGAACACCAAAGACACAAGGTAATTATGAGCCCAAGAGGCAGAAAGGACCACATAAACCAGAGACTACATCAGCCTGAGACCAGAAGAGCTAGATGGTGTCCAGCTACAGCCAATGACTGCCCTGACGGGGAACACAACAGAGAACCCCTGAGGGAGCAGGAGAGCAGTGGGATGCAGACCCCAAATTCTCATAAAAAGACCAGACTTAATGGTCAGACTGGGACTAGAAGGACCCCAGAGGCCATGGTCCCCGGGCCTGCTCTTAGCCCAAGACAGGAACCACTCCCAAAGCCAATTCTTCAGATAGGGATTGGACTGGACTATAAGAGAGAAAATGATACCGGTGAGAAGTGAGCTTCTTGGCTCAAGTAGACACATGAGACTATGTGGGCAGCTCCTGCCTGGAGAGAAGACGAGAAAACAGAGGGGGACAGAAGCTGGCTGAATGGACACGGGAATACAGGGTGGAGAGAAGGAGTGTGCTGTCCCATTAGGGGGAGAGCAACTAGAAGTATTTAGCAAGACATATAAATTTTTGTATGAGAGACTGACTTGATTTGTAAACTTTCACTTAAAGCACAATAAAAAAAAATAATAATAGCCATGTTTTCTGTGACCTGGTTTCAGCCAGGAATTTTAGGGTTAAGGCAGCAGAAACACTGCTCTTGGCTCTCTCATCAGGCTTCAGGACATGACGTGTAAATCATAGACAAGCACCTACTGTTTTGAGGCCCCTGACAACAAACTTCAACCCAGAGACACGTACGTGATTCTGATAAAGCACCCACTTCATGCAGCTGATGAGGAGAGCCAGGCTGATGGTCTCATTAAAAGGTTTTTTTTTTTTTTTTTTTTCTTCCATGTATGACTCCCGTCCTGTGTCACTGTCTTGGAGAGGAAGGAGAAGAAGCAAGCACCACACACTAGAGGCCACGCTCAATGGAAACATACCCACAGCTGAAGGTGCTTGAAAATTTGTTCTGTTTTCCTTCATTCAGCTGGATTTATTCCAGGGGCTTAGAACAGAGAAGTGAAAAACAGACAAAGCTTCACGGCACTTACATTCTACAGATAGAAAATGATAGGTAGGTATGTACATAGGTAGGTAGGTAGGTAGACAGAGACAGACAGACGGACAGATACACAGACAGATGGATGCCGTTGAGTCAAACCTGACTCATGGTGATTTTATGTACAACAGAACCGAACATCGTGTGGTCCCACGTCATCCTCATGATAGCTGGCGTGTTCAAGTCCGTCGTTGCGACTGTTGTGCTAGCCCGTCTCACCATGGGTCTCTCTCACCCTGGCTGGCCCTCTATTTTACCCAATACAATGTTCTTCTCCAACTATTGATCTCCCTTAACGAAGTGGTGGCACAGCGATTAAGAGCTCAGGCTGCTAACCAAAGGGTCTGTGGTTCAAGTCCACCAGCTACTCCTTGGAAATCCTTTGGGGAAGCTCTACTCTGTCCTATGGGGTGGCTATGAGTCAGAATTGTCCAAAGCAAGCAAGTCAGACAATGTCCTGTTGTGATCCATAAGGCTTTCATTGGCTGATTTTTACAAGTAGATTTCCAGGCCTTTTTTCCTGTCTGTCTTAGCCTGGAAGCTCCACCAAAACCTGTCCACCACGGATGACTCTGCTGGTATGTGAAATACCAGTGACACAGCTTCCAGCATCACAGCGACATGCAAGCTACACAGTACGACAGACTTGACAGACAGGTGGTGACACATCCTATAACCAAAAAAACCAAACCCGTTGCTGTCCAGTCGATTCCCACTCATGGTGACCCTATAGGACAGAGTGGAACTGCCCCAGAGGGTTCCCAACGAGTGCCTGGTGGATTCAAACTGCTGACCTTTTGGTTAACAGCCAAGCTCTTACCACTACGCCACCAGGGTTTCTGATACATTCTATAGGGAGGGGCAAATAGTAAACATATTAAATAAGTAAGTTATAAAGTATAAGTAGATTTTAATAAGTCACAAGGTGGTAGGCTCTATGGAAAAACGGCTGAGTAAGGAGACTCAGGAAAACGTGGCAGACTGTGTTGCCTCACTGAGAAGCAATTTGAACAAAGCTTTGACTGTTCGTGTCTGGGAGATGAGAATTCTGCCCAAAGACCTTGACACAGGCTAGTGCCTTACCTAGATCAGGGTGAGGGAGGGGCATAGTAGACCATGGGGTGAGAAATCTTAGGAAGTGGGGGTCAGGTCATGGATGGCCTTGTGGGTCATTGTAAGAATGTCAGAGGAGAATCACTGCCGGGAGTGGCTGGGCCCTGCAGCCACCACCCCTTCTGTGAGAACCTCGGTGGGCCCAGGCCTATTTACTGCTGGGATTCCTCTCTCTGGAGCCCAGGAGCCTAGACCCACCCTGGGCCCACCCTGGATTAGCAAAGGCGGGGTGGCTCAAAGGACTGTTGGGGCTTAAAGAACTGAAACCCCTCTCAAGGCTTCCAACCTCTGGGGATGACAGAGAAGCTGAAGGCCCGGCTCAACAAGGCCGTGCCTGCTCCGTTCCTGCCCACTGTGAACAGCACGCTGGGGTTGATGGTGCAGGACAGCAACTGCCTGTCTAGAAGCTCGACACGTGGTCCCTGACCCCCAGGGCCTTGGAGGCTGGCTGCAGGTGAGTGTCCAGACAATACCCATTTCCAGGTTTAAAATTATACTCCCAAACCATGAGTTAATCTTCCCACGAAAGGAAGAAATACATTTTGCTCCATATTGCTTTACACTTTCTAAAAGCATCAGGCCTTTTATCTCCAGACTGTCTGTGGATGAAATATCACTGGCTTCATATTTCCAGATAATTCCACTTCCAGCAAACGTCCCTGCAGGAATAAAAGCATTTAAAACGCGGACGACGGTGACTGTGTTTTCTTGCTGTGTGTAAACACAACCTTCTGGGTTCTGTCTGATTGTTGGTTCCCATGTGTAACGTCACTGTTGGGCTGAGAGGCCTTCCTTTCAGCTTCCTAGCTAGGCCATCAAGGTTAACAAGTTAATAAAACCCTATTTATCAGACTCCGGGTCCATTTCCTCTTTCCTTGGGCTCAGGGTGATAGTTATTCTTTATGGACTCTCGGCAATGCTTCAGATCTGGTTTCCCCTGGTTCCACTCCTATTTCCTGAGAACCGCCCTGCAGAAAAGGAGAGAGAGCTCGGCTCCATGGAAAGATGTCTGTTATTCATTTCCACCTGGGTGTAGCCAGGGTCAGTTGAAGGAAAATGCTTAAACATTCAAGATTTTAAAAGCACGCACCTAGAAGCCTACAGTTCCCTCTCTTCCCAGGTAGGCGTAGGGTAGGAAGCTGGTAGCCCAGATAACCCTGGCACCACTGTCCATGAATTTGGGGACTAGCTTCTGATCTTTGCTTGGCTCTAGGTTTCTACCCAAAAAATAGGACCAGCATCATTTGACCCATGTGTACATCATGAGGATAAACTACGATAATTTATCTCAAAGTGTTTTTGAAAACAGAGACAGAAAAAGTACAGGAAAAAAAAAAATGACTTTGGTTGGTTTTGGAGCCCTGGTGGCCCAGTGGTTAAGAGCTTGGCTGCTTGGAAACCCTACGGGGCAGTTCTACTCTGTCCTATAGTGTTGCTATAGGGTCACTATGAGTCAGAATTGACTCAATGGCAATGCGTTTGGTTTGTGTCATGGATGGAACTGTGACTCCCCTCAAAATATACGTATCAATTTGGCTAGGCCATGATTCCCAGTATTGTGTGATTGTCCGCCATTTTGTCATCTGATGTGATTTTCCTGTGCGTTGTAAATCCTACCTCTATGTTAATGACATGGGTTAGTGGCAGGACTCAATCTACAAGATTAGATTGTGTTTTAAACCAATCTCTTTTGAGATATAAAAGGGAGAAGTGAGCAGAGAGACATGGGGACCTCATACCATCAAGAAACAAGAGCCAGGAGCAGAGTGAGTTCTTTGGACTCGGGATCCCTGTGCTGAGAAGCCCCTCTACCAGGGCAAGATTGATGACAAAGACATTCCTCCAGAGACGACAGGGAAAGAAAGCCTTCCCCTGATGCTGACACTCTGAATTTGGACTTGTAGCCTGCCAGACTGTGAGAGAATAAATTTCTGTTTGTTAAAGGCATCTACTCGTGGCATTTCCATTATAGCAGCCCTAGATGACTAAGACAGTTTTTGGTTGGTTTTCCTGTTACTGTTTCCCTTGCAGTATGCCACAGAGTTGGGGAATTGGGGCTCAATTAGCCAGGCCTTCTTTGATCATCGAATCTTCGTTTACCAGGCTCACTGACTGCCCCTGGGGTTTCAAATACCATCAGTGTTGTCCATGGTGGACAGGTTTTAGTGGCACTTCCAGACTAGGAAGAATGGCCTGGCTGTCTTCTTCTAAAAATCAGCCAATGAAAACCCTATGGATCACAACAGAATATTATCAAACATAGTGCTGGAAGATGAGCATCCTAGGTGGGAAGGCACTCAAAATACACCGTGGCTGCAGCAACGGACTTGAGAATACCAACGATCACGAAGATGGTGCGGGACTGGGCAGGGTTTCGTTCCCTCATACGTAGGTCGCCATGAGGCAGGGGCAACTCAACAGCAACTAGTGACGACAGTGTTCGAGCGGGATGAGGTGCTGTGGCCCCGGACGGCCAGGGATCAGGCTGCAGAGCTCCTGCGGGACGCAGCCACGAGGTGCTGTGGCCCCGGACGGCCAGGGATCAGGCTGCAGAGCTCCTGCGGGACGCAGCCACGAGGTGCTGTGGCCCCGGACGGCCAGGGATCAGGCTGCAGAGCTCCTGGGCAGGCTCTCTGGGCTGTAGAAAGCATCACAGATGATTTCCCCCAGGACAAGCCCTCTTTCTCAAAAGCAATGGCAGAGTCTAGCTTTCCATGCTAGCAGGTTGCCTGTGCCTCATGCCTGTGGGCTTTGTTTCCTTCCAGGTCAAGGTCTCGGCATTAACTTGCTTAAGCCTCAAACTTTGTCCAAAGGTTTTGTATCTAAATGTCCCAAGGTGTGCGTGAGAGAGAGAGAAAACAAAGGTGTGTGTGTATGTGTGTATGTGAGAGAGAGAGAGAGCATGTGTCTCTTTTTAAAGCCCTGGGAATCTTCCTAGTACACCGATGACTTGGCTTCCTTCTTTACGGTCTTCTTCTGAAGAAGGCCTTTGAGTGACCGATAAAATACAAACTCAGAGAAAACCACAATGGCTTTGGGAACCATGGAGGGCACCCAGGTATAAAACCTGGAGGGTTTCTGCTGGATGAGGTGCAGAAGAGAATTAACTAAAGGGAAGGAGGCTCCCACACATGACTTTATCACATTAGCCAGTTGACCAGTGGAAGGGCGGACGCCCCACAAGTCTCCAGGATCAACATCTAGCCTGGGTGATCAACGACTTAAAGAAGGGCAGGAGAGGGAGGGTGTCAGGTGCTCCCCGACCCCTTGGGTCCATCTTCTGTGCACTTCCACTCCTCACATCTTAAACATTCCTAGTGCCCTAAAGACACACTAGCAGAGGAAAACCAGGAGCAATTAAAAATGCTCCGTCTTTCCTCCATCTGGCCTTCATAGAACTGGTCTGGGATATGTACTGCTAACTTCAGGACCCACCTACACCCCAATACTGGGCATACTTCCATCCGCAAGGATTTCAAACACACACATCAACCACAGCTAACCAGGCATGGCAGTCTACTCATAAATTCAACATTGAACAGCAAGTCAAAAGAAGAACACAACATGGTAAACCCAATACAGGCCCAAGAAGGCATTTGATAAAATCAAATATATGCTAATTAATTTCAAACCTACGCACACCAACCATGCAACCCTCAGTAAGATAGGAACCTATCAGAGTTCTTTCCTAGGCTTTTAAAAATTCTTAAAACAAAAATCATCATCGTGATTAACAGTGAACCAAAAACGCCACCCAAATGAAGCCAGGAGCGTGAAAAGATGCCTTTGCTTCCTGCCATTATTTAAGCTTGTTTTGGGGAAATGCCAGCCAATGCAACTAGGAAACAGCTCATCTGAAGATGATTTAATTGCCTACCTGTAAGCAAAAAAGTAACCAACTGGGAAAAAAAAAAAAAATAGAATTGATAAGAGAATTCTGTGAGCTGTGTTGTTTTAAAATTAATATGCAAAATTTAATAGCTTCCTTTGTATGAAAAATAAACATTTAAAAAAATCACATCGCAGAAGAAGCAGTACCATTTACACTAGCAATAAAATTTTAGAATCGCGGGGAATAAATTTTACAAGACAATGGCAGGACCTATATGAGGAAAAAATGTAATTCTTCCAGGAGACATAAACTCTGCCAAGGGAGCTTTTTGGTGAGTAAATGGGATGAGGTATCTTAGACCTGGAATAAGAGGCTGAGTAGTATAAAGAAATAAATGATCCTAAATTAGCCTTTATATCCCATCAACTATTAAGTAAAATACCAACTGGATACTTTGAGAATATCATAAAACGTTATTAAATCTTACGTGGGAAAGTAAGTGTCTGAGAACAACCAAGAAGACTGTGAAAAGAAGAGTGATGAGAGCTGTTCTTTCCAGACATCGAAACAGTTACTGGAGATAAGTCAGGATACTTTGTACTGCAGCACCGGGCGGACACAGTCGTTGGGCAGGAAACATAGCCCAGAAATAGGCTGAAACACCTATGGGACTCGAGTGCTTTCTGCATATGATAAAGCTGGCATATTGAGGCAGTGGGGAAAGCGACTGGAAAGCTGACAAGTATTTTGGGGGAAAAGAAAGCCAGGTAGAGGGTAGGAGGTATAGCATAATACCATCATGTAAGTAGAATAGCGGTGGATTCGATTTTTTCTGGAAGCATAGAAAGAAAAATGAAGATCATGGTTGAATCTTTGCTGAGAATGGGAATTCCTAATGGGGAGAGAGAAGGAGGCTTTTATTTCACTAAGTTTGGAGAAAAATGAGTTTAGTGTTTTGATAACAAAAAGATGTACATCTTTATTATGGACAATGCAAACACCATGAAAAATTCAAAGAAGAAAAAATGAAATAACGTAAAATTCCAGCACCCAGAAGCAACTTTTATTAAGATTTGTTGAACACAATTCTAAAAATGTCATGATAGGTAGATAGCTAGCTAGCTAGATGACAGACATTTAGATAGATGAATAGATGGATGGACAGATGGTTGGATGGACGGATGGACCCATGAATGGATAGACTGATAGACTAACAGACAGATGGATAATAGATATTTAGATAGATAAATGGGTGGTAGATACATAAGCAGATACAACAGTATACTAATAGGCAGATGGATAGAACTAACTTTACAAAAGTTGGATCATATAGTGTTTATCAAAAATGCATTAAATTTAATTTTAAGCATTTGCTGAATGTCCTAAAATTATAAGAAGTAAGAAAACAAGTGTTTCTTTGCTTCATCACTATGGGAAAACAAATTGGTTTCTAAAAGACCCTTTGAAAGCAGGAAAAAAAAAATGACTTAAATAGTTAATAGGCTGGAATCCCTGCATGGTTTCAGTTACCCATTTCAACTTCTCCCGGCGCCTAGTAGCTCCCTGCCTAGAAGATGATGAAATGCCTCCCCTCCTCTCCCTCCCGCTCCTCTGCCACCTGCCAGGTTTTAGTAGCTGTACCGATCCTTGCATATGTTCACAGTTTATGGAACTTCTGCTCGGCTTTGGAAGGGTAGTTCCCGTCCCTGATTTGTGCTGGCTCTGCGTTCGAGCATGTCAGTCCTTGCTGTGAGTTAATATTCCGCAGCTTTTTCATTCTTAAGATACTGTTTTGGATTCATTGTTTGGTTAGCTGGGGTTTTCAAGGATAGCTTGGTGGATGCTGGAGCCTCTGAGTTCTTTCACATCCGAGAGGCCTCTGTGTTGTCTTTATCTTTAGAACACAATGTGGCTGCGGGGGAACAATCTGGGGTGTTGGGGAATCTTTACTTTTCCTTGGCAATCCTGCAGGCCCCACCCCCCTCGCCGTGGGAGTGTTATGGTGGGGGGTGGAAGCCAGCACAAGAACCCCCCTCGGAATAAGGCCTTGCGCCCCTGGGTACATATCTATTCCTTATAGGGCTCTTTGTCACGACACACAGAACATCGCCTTAGCAGCACACCAAAAGGGCTGTGTAATGTGGATATTATTATTCTTTTCTTTTTTTTTTTAATTTAGTAACTTCAGTGGAGTTACTAATTTTGGAAATAAAATTCAGTGATGATATGTTCACTTGATATACAGATTCAGGGTCATTTTCATGTTAAGGAAGTTTTTTAAAAATCCAAATATTTTAAGGGTCTATTCTCTTAGCTATAATACCAATTATCTCTGTCGTTTTCTGTTTTATTTTGTATAAATCCTCAAGTGTGTGCCCTATACCCTTGACAGCATTGCTAGAGGTTATTCTATTCTGAACTTCTTTTAGGAGCCCTGGTGGTGAGGTGTTTAAAGCACTCGGCTGCTAACCAAAAGGTCAGTGGTTCGAACCCACTAGCCTGTCCATGAGAGAAAGATGTGGCACTCTGCTTCTGTAAAGACTACAGCCTTGGAAACACTATGGGGCTGTTCTACTGTGTCCTATAAGTTCACTAGAGTCAGAAGCGAGTCAATGGCAATGAGTTTGGTTTTTGGCTTTTCGTGCGGCTTTTAATTAGTTTTAATTACTTCTTTAGTTTGAAATAATTTGCATGTAACGAATTCACACAATGAAACCAAACTCAATAAATACCAAAGAATATGCAGAAAAAGTTAAGTTTCTCTCTCGTTGTAGACATTCAGACCCTTAATTTGTCACTTTCAGATTTTTGTGTATTCTTCTGGAAATTTCCCCCACGAATGGCAACAAAACCAATCTTAGCAGAAGCAGATTGCCAGGACTTATCTTCCGCAGTACCACCAGATGGGTTCGAACCTTCAGCCTTTAGGTTAGCAGTCCAGGGCAAACCCTTGGTACCAGGGTGGTGCAAATGGTTACGCGCTCCGCTCCAGCAGAAAGATTAAAGCTTCAAACTTACCCAAAGGCACCTCGAATGAAAGGCCTGGCGATCTGCTCCCGAGAATTCACAACCTTGAAAACTCTAAGAAGCAGTTCTACTCTGCACACTTGGGGTCGCCATGAGACAGAACTGACTCGAAGGCAACTGACAACAATATAACACACACACACACACACACACACACACACACACAGAGGGAGGGGAGGAAGGAGAGAAGGAAAGGAAGGAGGAAGAGACAGAGACAGAATAAAAGAGCAGAAATAGGCCAAAAAGTTAAATGCACTAGTTTTTTGGAGGTTTAACATAGGTCCTGCGTTTTCCAAGCTTTGTTCAGCATGTGTATGTTCCTGGGAAAGTGACGTTTAATTTTAGGGGGAATACGCAGAGAGAAGCGTGGGGTGGCTCTGCACACTCTCTTGCCCCTGAGAAGCCCTTGGTAGCTGTGGGCTGTGGGCAGCCTAACACCTTGCCTGGAATCACATGACGTGTGGCCAGTGGGACCCGATTCCTCCAGGTCCAGTTTCCTTCCATTTGCTCAGAAGCCAGATGGCAAAAGTAGTTTAGAATTCCTCCCTCTGAACCTGTTCTTTGTACTACAGAGCGATTTAGTAAGAACAGACGGGTAAAAATGTTATTGTAGAGTGTATATGGGCAAATCAAGGGATGGAATGTTGTGTCACATCATTCCGCTACACAACTGGCAAACTCTTCGTCTCGATGACCGTGCGTGGCCTGGGTGAGAAACTGTGCAAACGTGCCATCTGATGCCTAAACTCTCCAGGACTCACGATGAGAAGTTAGAGCCCCGTCAGGACTCGAACTAAGCGTGAACTACTGGGGAGGAAAACCATTTCTCTTGTGAAAATAAAGCTACTAGTTTGATAAGTAGATTAAGGGCGTGAGTTGAGAGGAAGGGAGGTTGTCGTGTTAAAAATTTACCCAGTTTTTAATGGAATTCATGAATCACTCCCATTTGCTCTTTCTTGTTATAAAAACAGCAAACCAAGAAGGAAGACTATGGAGGTCTTACACCTCCAGAATGTTCTTATACTTTAAGGGAATATGGGCACGTAGCTTTTATATTTAGCAAAGAATGAGGGTTTATTACAGCACAAAGTGCACTGTGTTTTTGTGTAAATATTTATGCAAGTGTCTATATCGATGAATGCAGACAGCATGCTCAAAGTGTTTCGGGAAATAAAGTGAGTATAATGCAAAAAACATTTAACCCCCCGAATGGGCAGCATCCCTCTTGCTCACCTGTTATGTATATTCTCTTTTGTTAGGTATGTTCTCCCTGTTCTTCAGTTGGCAAGTGGACAGTGTGTCTGCCGATGATAGTATTTTTATTTCCTAACTCTACTCGTCATGTCTCTAGTTACATGTGATCACTCCTTCCTTAGGTCTTCTGGGGTTCCTGAAGCCATAATGATTTCATAAGGGATCCCCATATCTTCTGAAAATTGAGGAAAGGAGAACAAATTTATTTGACACCGGGGTTACGTATTGTAAAAGCTTTGGATAAAGAAAGTATTGAGTAGATAAAAGGAAGTTGTTTTTTTTTTTTTCTGTGCCACCACTCAGTTCCGGGGCTTGTAGTTAGGATCTTGTTAATACTCAGTGCCTTCCCTCCATGAGTTCAGTGTCCAAGAGGACCTCTGGAACCCCATCCAGTCTGGTGGGTGTTTAAAGCAGTGATGGGTGTAAAGTACTCTTGGGACACTTTAGTTCTGCCTGTGGGTGTCTGGGGCTTGGTAACACTTATCGCTATTCATGAATATTCTCTTTATCCTGAGCATATGGCAGGATTAGACTGCTGTCTTAGTTATCCAGTGCTGCTATAACCGAAACATCACAGGTGAGTAGCTTTACAGAAGAGAAATTTATTTTCTCACAGTTCAGGAGGCTGGGAGTCTGACTTCAGGGCACCAGTTCTAGAGCAAGGCTCTCTCTCTGTAGGCCTTGTCTCTTTCAGCTTCTGTGACCCCTGTTTCTTGGTTCCTTGGAGATCTTCAGGTGGCATCTGTCTCTTTCCCACCTACCCCATTTGTGCTTCCTTGCCTCTGTGTCTATGCCGTTCCTCATAACTCATAACTCAGAGGTGATGAGGCTTAAGACACACCTTACACTGACATGGCCTCGTTAGCATAGAAAAGAAAACTCTATTTCCAAACAGAATTACATCCACAGGTGTAGGGTCAGGTCTCCAACACATTTTTGGGGGGGATGCAATTCAACCCCCATCAGCTCCTCTACCCCCCTCTGACGTTGGGCACTGGCAGGTGACCTTCTTGGCCGTGATGATCATGGGAGCAGGGTTGAGGGGGAGCCTCCTAGGTTCCCGAGTGGTTAAAATAGACAGAATCCCACTAATGACCACACTGAACATGTAACACGAGTGAGACAGGAACCAGGTTGTGTTGAGCCACTGAGAGTTGTGGGCTATTTGTTACCGCAGCATAGCCCAGCCCTCCTGACTAATTACAGGGAACTGATAATGTGGACTGGGGTGTGGTGGGTTAAACCAAGTACAGAAGTGCAGGAAAAGCAACAACAGTGAGAGTGGAGGTCCAAAGATGCAAAACCACTTCCCTCTGCCCCGACCACTCCCCTTGTGTCCTTGTCGCTCAGTGAATTTCTCCTCATCCTTCAAGGTTAACCTCAAAGATGACCTCCCTTGAGACTGCTGGTTAAACATGGCAGGTTGACCACAACCATCTGTCCCTTCCTCCTTCCCATTTTAGTGTAATATACTGACATTCTGCTAAAATGTCGTTAAAGGAACAACAAAGATACAACTTTGCCAATTAAAACAGAAGAGGACAGGAAACCTCAACAGATTGTTGGATGACAGGAAGCAGATGGAAGAGACACAACCTAAAGGAACCAGGAGGGGAGATTACAGAGCAGCAACTCAGCTCACCCAGCAGAAACTGGGAGAACTCAGCACCGGGCGTGATGGTGGTCAGTTACAGCACTGGGAACACGGGTTGTAGAAAGACCATATAAAAGGATGGTGACACCTCAGGTTCCCTTAGCTGTGGAGCACAGGCCTGCAAATACTTACCCTGGAAGGAAGATGGGGAGGCCATCGTGTCTTGGGGCAGTCAAACCTGAGGTTCAGGGCTAGAACCAGAAGTTAAATGAAAATCTTAACACTTAACAGTGGGACTCCTCATTCTCTTCCCCGACACGGTTACTAAAATGTTGGCAGCCATGTTGTTGTTATTGTTAGGTGCTGATGAGTCAGCTCTAACTCAATCAACCACATGTACAACAGAACGAAACACTGCCCTGTCCTGTGCCATCCTCGCAATCGTTGTGACACTTTAGTCCATTGTTGCAGCCACTGTGTTAATCCACCTTGTTGAGGGCCTTCCTCTTTTTCACTGACCCTCTGCTTTACCAAGCACGATGTCCTTCTCCAGCGACTGGGGCCTTCGGGCGATGTGTCCAAAGTAAACAAGACAAAACCTTTCTAATATATGAGAGAAAATATGAGAGAGGAAAAAAAGAAAAAAAGAGCCTTAAAGGCTAAATCCAGGAATTCCAACATTTTACTAAGGAGCATTCTGACTGTACTTCCTTCAGGATAGATTTGTTCATTCTTCTGGCATGTATAACACCCTCCTCCCCCATAAAGGTCTCTAGATACCGACGTTTGGAGACCTCTCAATGAAAACAGCTTGCTTTTCTCAGTCTTCAGGTGTGCAGCCTACGCCATTCAACAAGCCCCACTCATGCATTCCGATCAGTTTTCCGTGTCCCCCTTTGAGGGAGGCCTCCACCTGAAAAGGAGCCCTGGTAGCACAGTGGGTAAGTGCTCAGCTGCTAACCCCAAGGTTGTTAGTTCAAACCCACCCAGCGGCTCCATAGAAGAAAAGACGTGGCCATCTGCTCCCGTGAAGATTACAGCCTACGAAACCTTATGGGGCAGTTGTACTTTGTCAGTTGTGGTTCCCATGAGCTGGAATCGACTCGACGGCACCTGACAACAATGACAACAGCTTCACCGGAAAACATGAAAGTGAATCCAACAAAGGACTGAAGAAAAGGAGGCTGGAGACAGGGCAGGGACCAGAAGAAAATCTCCAAACAAGCAAATATTTTAGGGAAAAATAAGAGAAGGTATTGCATCCATAACACAGAACAGAAAGTTAAAGAGAATGAAAAAACAGAAATGAAAGCATGCTGGGAAATTAAAAATTTAAGGCAAAATTAAAAATATATATATATATTTAATTTTGGCTTCAATATTATATATATATGTGTGTGTGTATATATATATATATATGGTGCCCAGTCCTGCTCCATCCTCACAATCTTTGCTATGCTTGAGCCCATTGTTGCAGCCATCTCGTGGAAGGTCTTCGACTCTACTTTGAGGAGGCAGCTCTTCCCCAGTAGTATTTTGAGGGCCTTCCCACCTGAGGGGCTCGTCTCCCAGCACTGTCTCAGACCAACAGTCGTGTAGCAGTCATCATTAGTCTAGTATTTATTGGGAATACAGCTTTATAAAAATTTTCGAAGAATATCTGAAGATAAAAATAGATTCCCCAGGTCATGTTTGAGGCTCTCGCTCCCCTACCTAAAACCTGCTGTGGCTCCCTTTGCTTTGGGAAGAGGTCAGACTTCACATCCGGGATCACACCTGTGGTCCTTCTCCCTGCTCCAGCCAGGATCATGTGGTTCCTCTTTTGGTTCACAGAAGGCACCAGGTTTCTGCTTTCTCTCCCGCCACATTGTTTCAGACCTCAGCTTCAATATCACTTCTTCAGGAAGCCAGACAGGGTCAGGGCCCAGGACTGTGTGCTCTCACAGAAGCCTGGGCTTTTCTTCCCTCACTTATCACAATGCATAACCCTATAGTTATCTGTGGGATTATCAGTGTACTGTTTCCTCTATTACCCCATTGCCATTGAGTCGATTCTGACTCATAGCGACTCTATAGGACAGAGTCCAGGGAGAGGCTGGTGGATTTGAACTGCCAACCTTTGGGTTAGCTGCCGTAGCTCGCCGTAGCTCTTAACCATTGTGCCACCAGGGCTCCCTTTCTTTACTAGTGGATTGTAAACCATGTGTCTTAGATTTCCAAACCCTGGCTAAATTCTCATACACACTCAATGCAGGTTTGTTGAATTGCAGAATAAGCAATTCAAACAACCTTCTTCATAGGTGGATTTATTTCTGCTCTTTGTAGACGGTTCTCCAGGGTAGCACAAATGTTTGCACTCGACTACCAACAGAAGGGTTCTCAGTTCCAACCCACCCAGCCTAAACCAAGGCCGTGGAAATAATCTGCTTCCATAAATGTCATAGACAAGGAAATCCGATGGGGCAATTTTACTCTGTAACACATGGGGTCTCTATGACCCGAAATCGAGGGATTTGGGTCTTTTTCTTGAGGGGGAAGATGGGGTTTTTCCATAAAGAATAAAATCAAACCTGTTGCCACCAAGTTGATTCCAACTCATAGAGACCCTGTTGTTGTTAGGTGCTGTCGAGTCGGTTCCGACTCATAGCGACCCCATGCACAATAGAATGAAACACTGCCCAGTCCTGCACCATCCTTACAATCGTTGTTATGTTTGAGCTCATTGTTGCAGCCACTATGTCAATCCACTTCATTGAGGGTCTTCCTCTTTTCCGCTGACCCTGTACTATACCAAGCATGATGTCCTTCTCCAGGGACTGATCCCTCCAGACAACATGTCCAAAGTATGTAAGACGCAGTCTCGCCATCCTTGCCTCTGAGGAGCATTCTGGCTGCACTTCTTCCAACACGGATTTGTTCGTTCTTTTGGCAGTCCATGGTATATTCAATATTCTTTGCCAACACCACAATTCAAAGGCGTCAACTCTTCTTCGGTCTTCCTTATTCATTGTCCAGCTTTCATATGCATATGATGTGATTGAAAATACCATGGCTTGGGTCAGGCGCACCTTAGTCTTCAGGGTGACATCTTTGCTCTTCAACACTTTGAAGAGGTCCTTTGCAGCAGATTTGCCCAATACAATGCATCTTTTGATTTCTTGACTGCTGCTTCCATGGCTGTTCATTGTGGATCAAGTAAAATGAAATCTTTGACAACTTCAATCTTTTCTCCGTTTATCATGATGTTGCTCATTGGTCCAGTTGTGAGGATTTTTGTTTTCTTTATGTTGAAGTGTAATCCATACTGAAGGCTGTGGTCTTTGATCTTCATCAGTAAGTGCTTCAAGTTCTCTTCACTTTCAGCAAGCAAGGTTGTGTCATCTGCATAACGCAGGTTGTTAATGAGACTTCCTCCAATCCTGATGCCCCGTTCTTCTTCATATAGTCCACCTTCTCATATTATTTGTTCACCATACAGATTAAATAGCTACGGTGAAAGAATACAACCCTGATGCACACCTTTCCTGACTTTAAACCAATCAGTATCCCCTTGTTCTGTCCAAACAACTGCCTCTTGATCTATGTAAAGGTTCTTCATGAGCACAATTAAGTGTTCTGGAATTCCCATTCTTTGCAGTGTTATCCGTAGTTTGTTATGATCCACACAGTTGAATGCCTTTGCAGAGTCAATAAAACACAGGTAAACATCCTTCTGGTATTCTCTGCTCTCAGCCAGGATCCATCTGACATCAGCAGTGATATCCCTGGTTCCACGTCCTCTTCTGAAACCAGCCTGAATTTCTGGCAGTTCACTGTGAATATACTGCTGCAGCCATTTTTGAATGATCTTCAGCAAAATTTTGCTTCCGTGTGATACTAATGATATTGTTCTATAACTTCCACATTCGGCTGGATCACCTTTCTTGGGAATAGGCATAAATATGGATCTGTTCCAGTCGGTTTGCCAGGAAGCTGTCTTCGATAGTTCTTGGCATAGATGAGTGAGCACTTCCAGCGCTGCATCTGTTTGTTGAAACATCTTGAATGATATTCCATCAATTCCTGGAGCCTTGTTTTTTGCCAATGCCTTCAGAGCAGCTTGGACTTCTTCCTTCAGTACCATCAGTTCCTCATCATATGCCACCTCTTGAAATGGTTAAAGATCAACTAATTCTTTTTGGTATAATGACTCTGTGTACTCCTTCCATCTTCTTTTGATGCTTCCTGCATCATTTAATATTTTCCCCATAGAATCCTTCACTATTACAACTCAAGGCTTGAATTTTTTCTTCAGTTCTTCAGCTTGAGAAACTCTGAGCGTGTTCCTGCCTTTTGGTTTTCCATCTCCAGCTCTTTGCACATGTCATTGTAATACTTTCCTTTGTCTTCTCGAGAGGCCCTTTGAAATCTTCTGTTCAGTTCTTTTACTTCATCAATTCTTCCTTTTGCTTTAGCCCCTCGATGCTCAAGAGCAAGTTTCAGAGTCTCCTCTGACATCCATCTTGGTCTTTTCTTTCTTTCCTGTCTTTTCAGTGACCTCTTGCTTTCTTCATGTATGATGTCCTCGATGTCATTCCACAACTCGTCTGGTCTTCAGTCACTAGTGTTCAATGTGTCAAATCTATTCTTGAGATGGTCTCTAAATTCAGGTGGGATATACTCAAGGTCATATTTTGGCTCTCATGGACTTGCTCTGATTTTTTTTCAGTTTCAGCTTGAACTTGCCTATGATCAATTGATGATCTGTTCCACAGTCGGCCCCTGGCCTTGTTCTGACTGATGATATTGAGATTTTCCATAGTCTCTTTCCACAGATGTAGTCAATTTGATTTCTGTGTGTTCCATCTGGCGAGGTCCATGTGTATAGTTGCCATTTATGGTGAAAGAAGGTATTTTCAATGAAGGAGTCGTTTGGTGAAAGAAGGTATTTTCAATGAAGGAGTCGTTTGTCTTGCAAAATTCTATCATTCGATCTCCAGTATTGTTTCTATCACCAAGGCCATATTTTCCAGTGACTGATCCTTCTTCTTTGTTTCCAACTTTCGCATTCCAATCACCAGTAATTATCAATGCATCTTGATTACATGTTTGATCAATTTCAGATCGTAGCAGCTGATAAAAATCTTCTATTTCTTCATCTTTGGCCCTAGTGGTTGGTGTGTAAATTTGAATAATAGTCGTATTAACTGGTCTTCCTTGTAGGCATATGAATATTGTCCTATTACTGACAGCGTCGTACTTCAGGATACATCTTGAAACGTTCTTTTTGATGATGAATGCAACACCCTTCCTCTTCGAGTTGTCATTCCCAGCATAGTAGGCTATATGACTGTCCAATTCAAAATGACCAATACCAGTCCATTTCAGCTCACTAATGCCTAGGATATTGATGTTTATGCATTCCATTTCATTTTTGATGATTACCAATTTTCCTAGATTCATATGTCATACACTCCAGGTTCCAATTATTAATGGATGTTTGCAGCTGTTTCTTCTTGTTTTGAGTCGTGCCACATCAGCAAATGAAGGCCGCAAAAGCTTTACTCCATCCACGTCATTAAGGTCGACTCTACCTTGAGGAGGCAGCTCTTCTGCAGTCACCTTTTGAGTGCTTTCCAACCTCGGGTGGTCATCTTCCAGCACTATATCAGACAATGTTCTGCTGCTATTCATAAGGTCTTCACTGGCTGATGCTTTTCAGAAGTAGACTGCCGGATCCTTCTTCCTAGTCTGTCTTAGTCTGGAAGCTCAGCTGAAACCTGTCCTCCATGGGTGACCCTGCTGGTATTTGAACACTGGTGGCATAGCTTCCAGCATCACAGGAACACACAAGCCCCCACAGTACGACAAACTGACAGACACGTGAGGGACTGAGACCCTATAGGACAGAATATAAGTGTCCCATAGAGTCTCCAAGGAGTGGCTGTTAGATTCAAACCACCGACTTTTTGGTTAGCAACCATAGCTCTTAATCACTGCACCATCCGGGCTTCCGTGTTTGTCCACAGGCATATGTAATTTTTACAAGTCTGCAGTGGGTATATTCATCATTTTATGTCAAAGTACCCTTTTAAATAAAACCACCTATGAATGTACATACAGTATCTTCTCCTTTCTTCCCTTCAGTTGGTGGAAAGCTTGCTGAGGTTAAGCTCATGCAGACTCACAAGGGACAGTGCTGGCAGGTGAGGACAGTGAGCCCTGAAAGAGAAGGGGGCATGCACAGAAACCTTGCTTGGTCCCCAAACGTGCTGGAATGTTCCTGCACCTCCACGTTCTGGCAGTGCGAGTCAGAAACGGCTAGACTTCATCCTGTCTCAGTGGCACTTCCATCTCAGGGACCACTGGTAGAAGGGCCGTGGACGAGCCAGTTATGCTGAATTTCTTTCAAATGAACAAAAGCCATGATTTTTTTTTTTTTTTTTTTGGTTAAGCACGATAACAAGACCTAAGTTGTACAAATCTTTACCACATCCTTTCCCAGCCATTTGGAGGGTCTGGATTTGATGGTGAGATGCTTCAGGACACCGTGCTGACAAAATGTTCAGGAAGCAGCTCATTTTAGAAAGCACGTGTTGCTCACCTGTTGGAAGTCTTGGAAAATGTGTACTTTTAATTCTTCTGGTGTTACCGTCCCCGTGTGGAAAGCAAGAGGGTCTCAGTTATAATGATGGCTAAACTTTGTTCTTTTCTGGATCTCTCCTCCCTTCTCCTCCCCTCCACCACCCTCTCCTCGCTTTTCTCCACTCTTCTTTCCTGCTTTACCCCCTTCCTCACTGTTACGAAGACCATCTACTGTGAAGACCACAGAGAGAGCAATGACGGGCAGCAGGAGGTGCTCTTGCTGGGGTCAGCTGCTGCGGAGTCGGCCCCCCGCTCACACGACCACATGCGCAGCGAGACGAAGCCCTGCGGACCCCGTGCCATCCCCGTGGTTTGCTGCTGATTGGACTGCTGCGACCCTTAGGGTGTTCATGGGCGGATTTTTGGAAGTAGGCCACCAGGCTTTTCTTCCTAGCTCATCTTAGTCTGGAAACTCTGTCAAACCCCGTTCAGCGTCACAGCCACACACAAGCCTCCAAGGACAGACAGGTGGCGGCTGTACATGTGGTCCGTTGGCAGGAATTAAACCTGGGTCTCCCACATGGAAGACGAGATTCCTACCGCTGAACCACTGCTGACCTCAGTAAAAGGTGTAACCTATTGTTTATCTGTTTGTCGTCTGTCACCAGTGACTTGGGCTGGCCTGAAAATCTCCAGGGGACCACTGAGGGTTCCTAGAGAAGCCGTGTTTCAGGGTTTCAAAACTCTACCTTTGCTACCCAAGAGTCCGGCTTTACATTTTTCTCCATTTGCTTCGTCATTTCAACAGGGTGACTTTTCAGGGCATTGTGAAGGGCACTTGTTTTTGTTCCCCCAGGAAAGAGCATCATAAACAGAAACCAAATCTTTTTACTGCTGAAGATACTCCATAATATTAGGTCTACACCCCAGGCGTTCTGACTCGAAGCCTAGTGGCCCCAAGCATAGTGCAACTAGATGAAAAAAAAAAAAAAATCCAGTGCAGAGCCAGGTTTTGAGCACTCAACACCAAATAATAGGTTTAATGAATAGTTTCCCAGGACGTGGCCAACTGTTTGTGTTGGATAAACGGACTGGCTGTCTGGCATGACGTGGACAGTCGTGAATACCTGATTCAGTCTGTGTAATCGGCCACATGGCCAATTCACCTCTCCTCCCCTCTCCACAATGCCTTTTCTTCTCCCATTCTTCACTCTATTCCAAGTGGGAGGAACGTAATGACCAGAACATGAGCCTTGGCGTCAGAGGGCCTTGTGTGTAGACCAGCTGGGCGATTCACCAACAGTGTGACCCTGCGCACAGCTCAACCCCCATGTACTCCATCTTTCTTTGCAAAGTGAAGACAACGTCTACCTTGATGGCCACACAGGGTGAAACTGGAGTGTGAGGACCTTGTGGAAGCCCTCAGAAAAACATAAGTGGCTATCCAGTATAAAATTTTAGACTAATTCTTTAATTTCTATTTTCTCCCCATCCTCTGCACCTCATATGGGTTAAAACTCTTTTGGGTAAAGCACTGAGTCCTGTTTGCTTTTGTCCTAGAACGTAATAGGTGTTCTGCCTATACTAACTAGAAGGTCCCTGGGTGGCGCAGTTTGAGCTCATCTACTAACCTAAACGTTGGCAGTTCAAAACCACCCAGAGACATCATGGAAGAAAAGCCTGGTGATCTGCCTCTATAAAGATCACAACCAAGAAAACATTATGGAGCTGTTCTACTCTGTAACACGTGGGGTTGCCATGAGTTGGAATCAACTTTACAGTGATGGGTTTGGATTTTTTGTTTCTTGTCTTGGTTATGGAAACCCTGGTGGCATAGTGGTTAAGTACTATGGCTGCTAACCTAAAGGTAAACAAGTTTGAATCCATCAGGCGTCCCTTGGAAACTCTACAGGGCAGTTCTACTCTGTCCTATAGGATCGCTATGAGTTGGAATCGACTCAAAGGCAATGGGTTTGGTTTTTTTTTGGGAGGGGGGTCTTGGTTATATATATTTACTAAATTCAGTCATTATCTCAGTAAATTTATTGCAAACAATCATTTGCTTGGCAGGAAAATAAGCGTCCCAGTTCCAACTCATAGCATGACACCCATTTTCATGTTATCCGAGCACCTGTCATGGTCGGGCATTTTCTTCTTTGCTCATCTATTTACTTGCTCATCATCATTCTTCTCCAACTAGATTGCACACTTGCTAGAATGGAATTCTGCCTCTCCGTCAAATACATGCTGTAATTCCTAACCCCTAGACCTGTGAGCCCTGGTGCCACAGTGGTTAAGCACTCAGGCTGCTAACCAAAAGGTTGGCAGTTCGAATCCACAAGCTGCTTCTTGGGAACCCTATGGGACAGTTCTACTCTGTCCTATAGTGTCACCATGAGTCAGAATTGACTCGACAGCACACAATACCTGTGGATGAAATCCCATCTGGGAATAGGGTTTTCTTTTTCGTGTTAGTGAGGCCATATCAGTATAGTGTATGTTTTAAGCCAATCACTTCTGAGATATAAAGGAGCAGATTGGGCACAGAAGCAAGTAAACATAAATGGGGAAAGATAGATGCCACTTGGAGGTCTTCAAGGAAGGCTG
Organism: Elephas maximus indicus; assembly: GCF_024166365.1. Classification (NCBI taxonomy): domain Eukaryota; kingdom Metazoa; phylum Chordata; class Mammalia; order Proboscidea; family Elephantidae; genus Elephas; species Elephas maximus. The sequence continues at coordinate 139,001,728 of NC_064824.1, forward strand.
AAAAGAACGCTAGAGAAGCTGTCAAGGACCTTCCCCTAGAGCAGACAGAGAGAGCCTTCCTATAGAGCCAGCCCCCTGAATCCAGACTTCTAGCCAGCTGGACTGTTAGAAAATTAATCTCCGTTCTTTAAAGCTACCCACTTGTGGTATTTCTGTTACAGCACCACTAAGAAACTAAGACCCATAAAAAACCTATTTTATTCAGTCAATTCTGACCCATGGTGACCCTATAGGACAGAGTAGGACTACCTCATAGGGTTTCCAAGGGGTGGCTGGTGGATTTGAACTGCTGACCTTTTGGTTAGCAGCCAAACGCTCAACTGCTTGCGCCATCAGGGGTCCAGAAACTAAGACAGCACCCAATAAATGTTGCTTGAATCAATTAATTGGCAAAGTATTTCATTTTCAATTCACAATTTGGGGACAGGATATGTATCTCTGCACATCCCCGTGCGTAACATGCTCACAGGGTCAGCCTGTTCATCAGGGTTCACCACCGATTTATACATTTGCGGGAGCAAGATAAAAGTTCAGCTGCTAACCCAAATGTTCACAGTTCAAACCCACCAGTCACGCCATGGGAGAAAGATGTAGCAGTCTACTTCTGTGAAGTAGGGTCGCTATGAGTCAGAATCTACTTACGGCAGCGGGTTTGGTTTGGTTGGTTGGGGAGCAAGAACAGGATCTTGCCTGGAGACAGCATGTGACCCATAAATATTTGTTCTCAAATAAATGAAAGAACATCAGTCGATTTCTTTACACTGGTTGGCCTCAGAAAAATATGCTCCAGCTGTAAACTGACATTCCACAAAAAAGAAATAGAAATGGCCAATATACACATGGAAGAGTATTTGACCCAACATATATCCAAAGAGATAAATATTGGAACCATGAGATAGTATTTCTTATGTCTGTCAGGCAAGGACTATAAAGAAGGACAATTCTGTGTGTTAGCAAGTAGAAGAAAATCAGAATGCTCACAGTTGATGGGGGTGTTGATTGGTATAAAGTTCTGCCAGGCGATTTGACAATTTGTAGCAAAAATGCATTAAAAAACTGGATGAATTTTGACCCAGTGCTTCTACTTATAGTCATTTATCCCCAAAAAAATAAAATAAAATAAATAAATTTATTTATTTATTTATTTATTTATTTATTTATTTATTTATTTATTTATTTATTTATTTATTTATTTATTTATTTATTTATTTTTATCCCAAGGGATCATCAAATATCTACAAAAGTTTATAAGGAGAGGCTTAAGATTCATTGTTAAATGAGGAAAGTATTCACTAAATAGTATGGAATGGATCCCTGGTGGCAAAGTGATTAAGAGCTCAGGCTGCTAACCAAAAGGTCAGCAGTTCAAATCCACCAGCCAGTCCTAGGAAACTTTGAGGCATAGTTCTACTCTGTCCTATAGGGTCACTATAAGTTGGAATTGACTTGATGGCAATGAGTTTTGTTTTTGGTTTATGGATTAACAAAGAAGCCCTGGTGCCACAATAGCTAAGCACTTGACTGCTAACTGAAAGGTTGACAGCTGGAACCCACCCAGTGCTTCTGAGGGAAAAAGACCTGGCGATCAGCTCCCCTAAAGATTGTTGTTGTGGGGTGCCGTTGAGTTGGTTCTGACTTACAGCAACCCTGCGTACAACAACGAAACACTGCCCGATCCTGTGCCATCCTCACAATCATTTTTATGCTTGAGCCCATTGTTGCAGCCACTGTGTAAATCTCCTTGAAGGTCTTTCTCTTTTTTACTGATCCTCTACTTTACCAAGCAAATCTTCACCAAGTAAAGATTACAGCCTAAGAAACTCTATGGGGCAGTTCTACTCTGTCCCGTGAACTTGTTATGAGTCAGAATTGATTCAACAGCACCCAACAACAACAACACAGATTAACAGGAGTCTTAGGTGGCACAAAATGGTTAAGCACTCATCTACTAAACAAAAGGCACCTTGGAAGAAAGGCCTGACAATCTGCTTCCAAAAGATCAGAACTTTTGCAAACCCTGTGGAGCACAGTACTTCTTGGACACACAGGGGGTTGCTAGGAGTTGGAATTGCCTTGAAAGCAAGTGGTTTTGATTTTATGGATTAACATGGTTTTATCCCTTGTAAAATTTAAATGTTGGACTCATTGCATTCTGTTGAATAGTGTTCCAGGGTTTTCCTAACAGTGGTTCACTCAAGGGCGGTGAAATCGTGGATGATGTTTTCCTAGAGTTTATGTATTTTCTACAATAAACATGCATTATTGGCGAAATAGGAGCTCTGGTGGAAGAGTGGTTAAAGCACTGTACTTGTAACCGGAAGGTTGGCAGTTCAAACCCACCGACCACTCCTTAGAAGATAGATGTGGCAGTCTGCTTCTGTAAAGATTTAAAAAAAACGAAACAAAACAAACCCATTGCCATCAATTCAATTCCCACTCACAGAGACCCTACAGCCTTAGAAACCCTATGGGGGCAGTTCTACTCTGCCCTATAGGGTCACTATGAGTTGGGATCAACTCCACGGCACCGAACTTGGTTTTTTGGTTTTATTGGTGAAATAAAAACAAATGTAGAAAAGGAATCAGTTCCTCCAGGACCCGAAATCAGCCTTTGCCACAGGCATTATTAACAAACTATGCATTAGCGTTCATAAGGTTTTCACTGGCTAATATTTTTCAGAAGTAGGTTTCCAGGTCCTTCTTCCTAGTCTGTCTTTGTCTGGAAGCTCAGCTGAAACCTGTCCACCATGGGTGGCCCTGCCGGTATTTGAATACTGGTGGCACAGCTTCCAGCGTCGCAGCAACACACAAGCCCCCACGGTACCACAAACTGACTGACATGATGGGCTCAAGCCTAACAACGATTGTGGGGATGGTGCAGGACTGGGCAGTTTTTCCTTCTGTTGTACGTAGGGTTGCTAGGAGCCGGAAATGACTCAGCGACACCTGAAAACAACACAACATGCATTAGTAAGAACATACGTGGATAGGATAAGCAAAGATAGATACTGAATAGAGAATGTTAAATATTTACAGGATGCAGACAGAGGCCAGCGGTTAAGCTCAGCGGACAGACAAGGAGCCGTTGGGGAATTTTATGTTTACAAAACATGCAGTTGACGGAAGTTGTTTGGGAAGATTGCGGAGGCAAGAAGGAAGGACTGTTTGATTCAGAAGGGGGTTTGTATTTGAAGAGAGGGGCTGGAGCTGGTTTACTGTGAAGATTCCCCAAGCCTTTTCTGAATTCTGCTGTTTCTTCTTTACATTGGAGATTTCCAGGACCATGCCCTGGGCCTCACCTCTCTGAATTCTCTCTTAGCATCTGCAAAGATCTGAAATGAGGAGTCCCCAGAAGGACGCTTTGTAGCAAGTTGGAAAATATGGGGCCCCACATTGTCCTGTTCCCTGCTACACTCAGGACCTAGCCAAACCCACCGCTGTCAGGCCACCTCCGACTCATGACGACCATATGTGTGTCAGAATAGAACAGCTTCATAAGTTTTGAATTGGCTGATTTTGAGGAAGTATATTGCTAGGTTTTTCTTCTGAGGTGCCTCTGGGTGAACTCGAACCTCCAACATTTCAGTTAGCAGCTGCGTGTGTTAACTCTTGCCACCACGTAGGGACTCCGAGCCCAGGGCAGGCCTCACTAATCCATCAAGGCACTCTCTGCTGACTCAGACCTACAGATGAGATTACCAAAAAATTAGATGCAGAGAACAATGGCCGCAAATACTCCTCACTTAAAAGAAAACACATATGCACAAAACCCAAAATTTCTCCAGTATTTCCATTCAGCCGAAAAATCGTCCACTTATCAAAATCATCGTGCATACAGTTCCTGTAATATCGCAGACGCCCAACAAATATTTGGTGAGTGAAGAAATGAATGAGTGTACAAGTGAATGAAAGTGGTTAGACAGAATCATCCATGTTTTGCATACTGTTCTCTTCTGTTCTTAAAAACATCATGGAGGTCATTTAACCATGGCTTCTGAAAAACTTACTACTTTTCTGAAAAACTGGACCCATGTTCTTCGAGTTTCGACAATGTCTGAGGTCCGGTCTGTGGTGTTATTCTCGGCGGGAAATGAGAAGACATGTGTGGAATACCTGGGGATGGATATGATGTGTTTTAGGATTAAATGTTAAAATGACGTAAACCACAATTTCAGCAACTAGAGAAGTTAAATACAAGTCGGAATCGACTCGGCGGCAACGCGTTAGAGAAGTTCATGTGGGCTAGAAAGGGCAGAGGCGGTTTTATGAAAGAGGTGAACTTAAGGCAGACCTGGAAGGACTGGCATTTGGGAAGCTCCTAGGATTAGAGAGAATGGCCAAGGGCGAGAAAGCAAGAAAAGAGACCTGGAGGCAGAGGGGTCACGGGTGCTCAGGAAGCATCTGTCCTAGTCGCTTGGCGCTGCCATAACCCAATACCATGAGTGGGCGGCTTTAAAGAAAAAACAAAATCCAAACCCACTGCCGTTTGATCCCAACTCATAGTGACCCTATAGGACAGAGTAGAACTGCCCTATAGGGCTTCCTAGGCTGTCATCTTTACAGAAGCAGACTGCCACATCTTTCTCCTGCCCAGTAGCTGGTGGGTTCAAACTGCCGACTTTTTGGTTGGCAGCTGAGCTCTTAACCACCATGCCACCAGAGCTCCATGGCTTTACAGAACAGGGAGCTTTTCTCTCTGTTCAGGAGGCTGGAAGTTCAAATTCAGGGTGTGGCCCTAGGGGGAGGTCCTTCCTTGTCTGTAGCGCTGGAAAGCCCTCGGTGTCTGTCTTTCCTCTGTGTGTGCTTCTGTGTGTATCCTGCTCTTTTTTTAACTGAGAAATATTACTTTTAGGACCCATTCTACTCCATTATGACGCCATTAACTGACAAAAGAAAACCCCTACGTCCAAACAGGTCATATTTACAGGTATCGAAAAAACCAAACCAGTTGCGGCTGAGTCATTCCAACTCCTAGTGACCGTATAGGACAGAGCAGAGCTGCACCATAGGGTTTCCAAGGAGGAGATGTTAATGTGTTCCATTTCATTTTTGACAATCTCCAATTTTTCTGGATTCATATTTCGTACAATCCACGTTCTGATTATTAATGGATGTTTGCACCTACTTCTCATTTTGAGTCATGCCACGCCAGCACGTAAAGGTCCCAAAAGCTCGACTCTATCCGTGTCATTAAGGTCAACTCTACTTTGAGGAGGCAGCTCTTCCCCCGTCATATTTTGAATGCCTTCCAACCTGGGGGGCTCATTTTCCTGCACTACATCAGACAATGTTCCACTGTTCTTCATAAGGTTCTCACTGGCTAATTCTTTTCAGAAGTAGACTGCCGGATCCTTCTTCCTAGTCTGTCTTAGTCTGGAAGCTCAGCTGAAACCTTTCCACCATGGGTAACACTACTGGTATTTAAACACCGGTGGCATAGCTTCCAGCATCACAGCAACGCACAAGACACATCAGTCAGACGGGTGGTGGAATGCTGATAGTAGCTAGTGTTTATTGAGCACTTACTAGAGTCAGGTGCTCTTCTAAGTACTTGGTATGTGGTGTCTCACTCAACCCTGGCATCACTCTGCTGGGTAAGTTCACTGTTACCACCATTTGACAACTTAGTAATTGGGACCAACAGAGGGTAAATGATAGCCCAGGTCATCTCATAGCGGAGGGGACAGCTCTTGGTCACAATACCCGTCTTCCTCCCACATTCTAAGCTGAGGCCAGGTGGTAACCTGGGCCAGGCAGAGGGAGCTGAATAGGGCCATGGGGGGAGGAGAAACTCCTCTGTCACTGAGCAGCAGTGAAGACAGGCAGCTGTGGCCTGACCCAGATGACTTTCAAGTCCGGAGGCTTCTATCTTCCCAAAGAAATTAGAGTTGGTGTTGTCTGCTGAGTGTGAGGTGGAATGGAGTCGGGGGTGGCCAGGGAGGTTTGAGGAAATGATGATAATTATAAAAATCGCTAAAGTTTGCATAGAGTGACTGCATGTTCTGTTTGACCAAGACCACCCTACTTATGCCTGCCATCTCAGAATAATTACTCCATCTTGTCCTGGTTTGTTCCCTACTTTTGGAGTGCCTGTCATGGATCATCCCTGCTCATGGAGCTTCATATACCCATCTAACTTCATCTTCAAACAAACCTACTACTCAGCTGGTGCTATGACCCATGAGGAGTGGGAAGGGTCACTGAGCAGTGTGGGAACCCTCTCCAGACAGAATGGTGAGCCTGTAGGGGCCCTTCATGGTGAATTTTATGTGTCAACTTGGCAAGGCTATAGCTCCCAGTGGTTTGGCCAAACACTAGTCTAGTTGCTGGCGTGGAGTGGTTACATGTGATTAAATCAATTTGCCTTGGGCAGAGCACATTATATTCCATAATGTAATTTAATGAAACATACTGTAACAAAATGTAATCACTTTCCATAATGTAACAAAATAATGTAATCACTTTCTATAATGTAATGTAATTATCTCCCTTAATGCAACCTAATGTAATCAACCAATCAGCTGTCATACCAGTGCAGGGTGGAACCTGAACCTAGTCACTTCTGAGTTATAAAAGACCAGAATAGACACACACACACATACACACAAGAGAAGACAAATGTCATGTGAGGGTTGTCTATAAGCAAAGGAATGCCAAGAGTTGCCGCAGTCACCAGAACTAGGAGAGAGACTCAGAAGGAATCTAAGAGGCTAAGACCCTGATTTGGACTTTTAGCCTCCAGAACTGGGAGGAAATAATCTTTTGTTCTTTACAGCCACCACTCGTGGTATTCGTGTCACGGCAGCACTAGGAGACTAAGGTAGGGCCCATAGTGACCACAGCCCATATAAATGCTCATTGCTGGGAAGGGCTGGGAATGAGGGACCAGGGGCTCTCAAGCAGGCAGCAAAGCCCAAGACAATGGAGACGTGGAAAATACAAGGAAAGAGTAAATGTAGAGACGTTGGAAACCCTCTCCTGTCCTTCCTTTCTGCCTGACGGAAGCCGGTCAAACTACCTGAAAAGGGATCAGCCAACAGAGCCACCATTTGCAATATTTTCCCCAGACTCGGGTTTTCTGCTGTTCTGATAATTAATAAGGTGTGAACTCATTTGCAGGTGTTACCATCTGTCTCCCAGAAGCTTTGGCAAAAGCTGACAATTCCACTTGTTATAGATACTTTTGTTGAATCCCAGTCAAGATAGTTTGAATCATTTTCCTAAAGAACAGTGACTCTGACAGGGATGAGGTTGAATAAACATTTATTTATCTCCTGTTTTGATAGGACAGATGGAGAAGGAGTTTGATGCTCAGGGAAGAGAAGCGATTTTAAACGCTCAAGTCTGGAGATAATGTTACCAAGCCCTGCTCAATGCCGTGTCATTAGCCAAATGGTAAATGTCTCGTTTAAATTTCCTTTATGAAACATCTGGGGAAACTGTTTAGAACATTGCAAGGGGGGTGATTTTGTTGTGGTTGGTGTTGTTCCCGTTAATGTGAGAGTGTTCTGTGGTTCAGCTGCTTCCTTTGCAGACCCTTGTTGCATGGTTTAATGGTTTGTGGGATGAAATTGAGTTGCAGTTTATATGATGAATATAACTGCAGACTTTGTAGGCTCTAATATTAAAAAAAAAAAAAACTTTTTTTTTTTTAATATCCGCTTCAGAAGTCCTAGTGGCTCAGTGGTTAAGCGCATGACTGCTAACCCACAGGTCATTAGTTGGAGCCCACCAGCATCTCCACAAGAGTTCTATTTTGTCTTACAGGGTCACTATGAGTTGGCAATGGGTTTGTTTTTTTGATTTATGGGTAATATCTATTTCAAGGGTTGCTATGAGTCAGAATTGACTTGATGGCAAGAAGTCTGGGTTTGTTTGTTTTGTTTAGGTTTATGCTCAGCTACTCACCTAAATGTTAGTAGTTCAAAACCAACTAGCAGTGCCACAGAAGAAAGGCCCGACAATCTGCTTCTGTAAAGATTACAGGCAAGAAAACCTTATGGGGCAGTTCTGCTCTGTAACACGTGGGGTTGCCATGAGTCTGGTTTTATTTTAATACTCATTTCATGTTCAATTTCTAGAGCAGAGAAAATTTGTTCTGTAAGTAATAGAGTTGTATGTGTTTGGCATTGCTAAAAGTGTGGAGCATTCAATTATCACCAGTGTTGAGGGTGGAGGCCTCAGATACACCTGTAAGAGAGAGCAAGCAACAAAGAGTATGGTGACTTTATGTTATTCTTAGAAGTATCCCGTGCCATTTGCAGTAAAGTATAAGACCACGACCACCAAATTTAAAGCTAAAGAGGGAAACCATTTTCATTAGGATAGAGTTGCTGTTAGCCTTTGGGATCGGAATGTTCCCCTTTACGTATTTGTTCTGTTTATGCTGTTGTTATTGTTAGTTTTCTTGGAGTCAGCTCCAAATCCCGGTGACCGTATGTATGAAAGGATGACACGCTTCCTTCCCGGTGACCGTATGTATGAAAGCATGACACGCTTCCTTCCAGGTGACCGTATGTATGAAAGCATGACACGCTTCCTGGTCCTGTGCCGTCTTCACGATCATCAGTACGTTTCAGTCGATTGTCGCAGCTATTTTGCCCATCCTGGTCATGCCAGTCTAAGGATTTGGGTGATTTTCTCTAACACCTTCATTTGAGATGTTGGTGCCCTGGACCCCCAGCTGCACGGTTTTTTGGAATCAGCACGTGCATTTTGTGTTCATTGCCTCTCCTTGAACTTGCCCCTGAAGATGCAAATGTGTCCCGTCACAGCCACTTTCCTCCAGCAACGCCTGGCAGGAGGGAGGGCCTTCCTGCTGAAGTAAGATCAGACACTCTGTAGACCTCCCAGACAGAACTCCAGCCTGAGAAGTGTCCCCTCGGGGGAGAGCCCTCGTTCAAATGTTCTCTGCCAGGAAAACGCTCCTGCCCTGTCCTCCTGTGGGACCGCCACTCCCCTTCTAGAGGGATACTTAGGAGAATTTGGACCTCCGATTTTTTTTTTATGTGTCTGATGTGAACCATTTAACCTCTTCCTTTCTAGGGGCAGTTCTCACTCTTGTCTCTTGATGAGGCTGGAGCCCATGGGTCATCGTGCTGAGCAGCTTTGTCAAATATGCCTGTGGGGAGGTGGAGCCAAGATGGCGGAATAGACAGATGCTTCCGGCAAGCCCTGTTTACAACAAAGACCCAAAAAAACAAGTGAAACGAGAATATTTGTGACAAGCTGGGAGCCCTGAGTTTCAAAGGCAAGCTTAGAAAACGAATTGAGGGACGGGGGAGGAAGAGACCGTTCCGAAGTGGAGAGGAGTTACCGGACCTGAATCACAGGGAGCCCTCAGGCACCATTTCCAAAGAGGTGGCTGTGGCAGGCTGGTACTAGCGTTGGGCCGCAGTTTCCTCAGGGAGAAGCAGCCAGCCACACAGCCTACTCACACCTCCGGAACCAGAGAAAACGGAGCTCTCAGCAAAAGCTAAGTACTTGCATATATTTTACCTTGCCCCATCCCCCCCGCCAAGCCAGCTTCCCTGGGCCTGAGATAGGAACTGCTGAGCAGCTAGAGCCATCCACCTAGCCTTGGGGAAGGAAAAAATTTGCAATTGGGGGGAAAGATAATTTGCTAGCTCCACTAACTTGGGGAGCTCAGGAAGAAGCGGCTCCTGTCCAGACATAAACCATCCATGGACTTTGAGCACCTTTCCCTTCTGCATGGACCTGTGTGGGCCTATTTCGGGAGATTAGGCCCTTGTTGGCAGACTTCAACCATTTCAGCTGTGTGGTGGAGAGATGGGTGTTTGAAGATTGACATTGCTTTGCCTATTATAAAAGGTCCTCACCTACCCACATCAGGGACCTAAGCACTGGTAGCTCCATTCAGGTCACCCAGTCACCCACGACAGGGGCCCAAAGATAACTGGTACCTCCCAGCCCTTACAACCAAAAACTTTGGGTGCCCATGGTCCATCTGCAGAACCCACCCACCTGCACGCTCTAGGAAACAGGGATACGCTTTCCTCAGAGACACTTGGGGGTTGTGTTCTCAGCATCCTGTCTTGTTCAGAGCGTGACCCCCTGCTGCAATCAGATACCGGTATATATTCCAATCACCCCTGCCCCTCTAAGACTGTAGGATAGAGCCTGTACCACACACTTGATGATCAGCTACCTGGAAACCTGAGCTAGATTCATACAAGAAAACTGAATGGACTCCTAGACTGATATACATGATAACAGCTCTAGCCAGCTGGGGACAGGGCGTCAGAGGTCCAAAGGTGAAAATAATCAAGCTAGCTCACTCAAGCAACCCATAGGGGTATATCAAAACAGAACAAAGCAAGCAGCTACGACACAGTAAGCAAGCATAAACTAATACAATAACTTATAGATGGTTCGGAAACAACAGTCAATATCAAGTCACGTAAAGAAACAGGCCATGATCACCTCAACAGGCTCTCAAAACAAAGAATCCAGGGATCTTCTAGTTGAAAGTGCATTCCTGGAATTACCAGATGCAGAATACAAAAGTTTAATATACAGAACCCTTCAAGACATCAGGAAGGAAATAAGGCAATATGCAGAACAAGCCAAGGAACACACAGATAAAGCAATTGAAGAAATTAGAAAGATTATTCAGGAACATAATGAAAAGTTTAATAAGCTGGAAAAATCCATAGACAGACAGCAATAAGAAATTCAGAAGATTAACAATAAAATTACAGAAGTAGATAACTCAATAGAAAGTCAGAGGAGCAGAATTGAGCAAGTAGAAGCTAGAATTTCTGAACTCAAAGATAAATCACTTGGCACTAATATATTTGAAGAAAAATCAGATAAAAGCATTAAAAAAAATGAAGAAACCTTAAGAATCATGTGGGACTCTATCAAGAGATATAACCTACGAGTGATTGGAGTACCAGAACAGGGAGGGATAACAGAAAATACAGAGAGAATTGTTGAAGATTTGTTGGCAGAAAACTTCCCTGATACCATGAAAGATGAGAAGATATCTATCTAAGATGCTCATTGAACTTCACATAAGGTAGATCTTAAAGAAAAGTCACCAAGACATATTATAATCAAACTTGCCAAAACCAAAGATAAACAGAGAATTATAAGAGCAGTGAGGGATAAACGAAAAGTCATCTACAAAAGAGAGCCAATAAGAATAATCTCAGACTACTCGGCAGGAACCATGCAGGCAAGAAGGCAATGGGATGACCTATTTAAAAAATTGAAGGAAAAAAAATTGCCAGCCAAGAATCATATATCCAGCAAAACCGTCTCTTTAATATGAAGGTGAAATTAAGACATTTCCAGATAGACACAAGTTTAGGGAATTCATAAAAACCAAACCAAAACTACAAGAAATACTAAAGGGAGTTCTTTGGTTAGAAAATCAATAATATCAGGTATCAACCCACAACTAAAACACTGGGCAGAGCAACCAGAAGTCAACCCAGACAGGGAAATCCAAAAAAACAAAGCAAGAACAAAAAAAAAAAAGCTGAAAACAGAGTAACAGAGATGTTATTATATAAAGGAAGACAACATTAAAATAATAAAGAGGGACTAAGAAGTGTAATCATACACCTTCCATATGGAGAGGAAGATAGGGCGATACAAAGAAATAAAAGTTAGGTTTAACCTTAGAAAAATAGGAGTAAATAATAAGGTAACCACAAAGGAGACAAACTATCCTACTCATCAAAATAAAGTACAAGAAAAAAATGGAGGCTCAGCAGAAACAAAATCAACAACAACAAATATGAGGAAAGGACAATACATAAAGATAACCTACTCAGCACATAAAATTAAGTGGGAAAAAGAAACTGTCAACAACACACACAAAAAGACATCAAAATGATAGCACTAAATTCATACCTATCCGTAATTACCCTGAATGTAAATGGACTAAATGCACCAATAAAGAGACAGAGAGTGGCAGAATGGATTAAAAAACAAGATCAGTCTATATGCTGCCTACAAGAGACATGCCTTAGACTTAGAGACACAAACAAACTAAAACTCAAAGGATGGAAAAAATATATCAAGCAAAGAACAATCAAAAAAGAGCAGGAGTGGCAATATTAATTTCTGACAAAATAGACTTTAAAGTTAAATCCATCAGAAAGGATAAGGAAGGACACTATGTAATGATTAAAGGGACAGTACACCAAGACGATATAACCATATTAAATATTTATGCACCCAATGACAGGGCGGCAAGGTACATAAAACAAACTATCAGCATTGAAAAGTGAGATAGACTGCTCCACAATAATAGTGGGAGACTTCAACACACCACTTTCGGTGAAGGGCAGGACATCCAGAAAGAAGCTTAATAAAGACATGGGAGATCTAAATGCCACAATCAACCAACTAAACCTCATAGAGATATACAGAACGCTCCACCCAACAGCAGCCAAGTATACTTTTTTTTCTAGTGCACATGGAGCATTCTCTAGAATAGACCACATATTAGGTCATAAACCAAGCCTTAGCAGAATTCAAAACACTGAAATATTACAAAGCATCTTCTCTGACCATAAGGCCATAAAAGTGGAAATCAATAACAGGAAAAGCAGGCAAAAGAAATCAAACAATTGGAAATTGAACAATACCCTGCTCAAAAAAAGACTGTATTATAGGAGACATTAAGGATGGAATAAAAAAATTCATAGAACTGAATAAGAATGAAAACACTTCCTATCAGAACCTTTGGGATACAGCAAAAGCAGTGCTCAGAGGCCAATTTATATCAACACATACAAAAGGAAGAAAGGGCCAAAATCAAAGAATTATCCCTATGACTTGAACAAATAGAAAGACAGCAACAAAAGAAACCCACAATGTACCAGAAGAAAACAAAATAAAAAAAATTAGAGCTGAACTAAATGAAATAGAAAACAGAAAAACAATTGAAAGAATTAACAAGACCAAAAGCTGGTTTTTTAAAAAAATCAACAAAATTGATAAACCATTGGCCAAACTGGCAAAAGAAAAACAGGAGAGGAAGCAAATAACCCAAATAAGAAATGAGATGGGCGATATTACAACAGACCCAACTGAAATTAAAAGAATCATATCAGATTACTATGAAAAATTGTACTCTAACAAATTTGAACACCTAGAAGAAATGGATGAATTCCTAGAAACACACTACCTACCTAAACTAACACAAACAGAAGTAGAACAACTAAATAGACCCATAACAAAAGAAGAGATTGAAAAGGTAATCAAAAAAGTCCCAACAAAAAAAAACCCTGGCCTGGATGACTTCACTGCAGAGTTCTACCAAACTTTCAGAGAAGAGTTAACACCACTACTTCTGAAGGTATTCCAAAGCATAGAAAATGACGGAATACTACCCAACTCATTCTATGAAGCCACCATCTCCCTGATACCAAAACCAGGTAAAGACACCACAAGAAAAGAAAATTATAGACCTATATCCCTCATGAGCAGAGATGCAAAAATCCTCAACAAAATTCTAGTCAATAGAATTCAACAACATATCAAAAAAATAATTCACCATGACCAAGTGGGATTCATACCAGGTATGCAGGGATGGCTCAACATTAGAAAAACAATTAATGTAATCCACCACATAAATAAAACAAAAGAATCACATGATTTTATCAATTGATGCAGAAAAGGCATTTGACAAAGTCCAACACCCATTCATGATAAAAACTCTTACCAAAATAGGAATTGAAGGAAAATTCCTCAACATAATAAAGGGCATTTATACAAAGCCAACAGCCAACATCGCCCTAAATGGAGAGAGCCTGAAAACATTCCCATTGAGATCAGGAACCAGACGTGGATGCCCTTTATCACCGCTCTTATTCAACATCGTGTTGGAGGTCCTAGCCGGAGCAATTAGGCTAGATAAAGAAATAAAGGGCATCCAGATTGGCAATGAAGAAGTAAAAGTATCTCTATTTGCAGATGACATGATCTTATACACAGAAAACCCTAAGGAAGCCTCCAGAAAACTACTGAAACTAATAGAAGAGTTCAGCAGAGTATCAGGATACAAGATAAACAAAAAAAATCAGTTGGATTCCTCTACACCAACAAAAAGAACATCGAAGAGGAAATCATCAATGCCATTTACAGTAGCCCTCAAGAAAATAAAATACTTAGGAATAAAGCTTGCCAGAGAGGCAAAAGACTTATACAAAGAAAACTACAGTATACTTCTGCAAGAAACCAAAAGAGACTTAAAAAAAAAAAAAAATTTTTTTTTTTTTTTACTTACATAAGTGGAAAAACACACCTTGCTCATGGAAAGGAAGACTTAGCATTATAAAAATGTCTATTCTACCAAAAGTGATCTATACATTTAATGCAATTCCGATCCAAATCCCAACGACATTCTTTAATGAGATGGAGAAACAAATCACCAGCTTCATATGGAAGGGAAAGAGGCCCCAGACAAATAAGGCATTACTGAAAAAGAAGAACAAAGTGGGAGGCCTCACTCCACCTGATTTTAGAACCTATTATACTGCCACAGTAGTCAAAACAGCCTGGTACTGGTACAACAACAGATACATGGACCAATGGAACAGAATTGAGAATCCAGATATAAATCCATCCACATTTGAGCAGTTGATATTTGACAAAGGCCTCCAAAACAGTTAAATGGGGAAATGACAGTCTTTTTAACAAACGGTGCTGGCATAACTGGATATCGTTCTGCAAAAAAATGAAACAAGACCCATACCTCACTCCATGCACAAAAACTAACTCAAAATGGATCAAAGACCTAAATATAAAATCTAAAATGATAAAGATCATGGAAGAAAAAATAGGGACATTAGGAGCCCTAATACATGGCGTAAAGAGTATACAAAACATTATTAAGAATGTAGAAGAAAAACTAGATAACTGGGAGCTCCTAAAAATCAAACACCTATGCTCATCCAAAGACGTCACCAAAAGAGTAAAAAGACTACCTACAGACTGGGAAAAAGTTTTTAGCTATCACATTTCTGATCAGTGCCTGATCTCTAAAATCTACATGATACTGCAAAAACTCAACTACAAAAAGAAATAACCAGATTAAAAAATGGGCAAAAGATATAAATAGACACTTCACTAAAGAAGACATTCAGGTAGCTAACAGATACATAACAAATGTTCACGATCATTAGCCATTAGGGAAATGCAGATCAAAACTACAATGAGATTCCATCTCACTGCAACAAGGCTGGCATTAATCCAGAAAACACAAAATAATAAATGTTGGAGAGGTTGTGGAGAGATTGGAACACTTCTACACTGCTGGTGGGAATGTAAAATGGTACAACCACTTTGGAAATCAATTTGGTGCTTTAAAAAAGCTAGAAATAGAACTACCATACAATCCAGCAATCCCACTCCTTGGAATATATCCTAGAGAAATAAGAGCCTTTACACGAACAGATATGTGCACACCCATGTTCATTGCAGCTCTGTTTACAATAGCAAAAAGCTGGAAGCAACCAAGGTGCCCATCAATGGATGAATGGATAAATAAATTATGGTGTATTCACACAATGGAATACTATGCATCAATAAAGAACAGTGATAAATCTGTGAAACATTTCATAACATGGAGGAACCTGGAAGGCATTACGCTGAGTGAAATTAGTTAGTTGCAAAAGGACAAATATTGTATAAGACTGCTATTATAAGAATTTGAGAAATAGTTTAAACTGAGAAGAAAACATTCTTTTGTGGTTACAAGAGCGGGGAGGGAGGGAGCATGGGATAGGGGCATTCACTAATTAGATAGTAGAAAAGAACTACTTTGGGTGAAGGGAAAGACAACACACAATACCGGGGAGGTCAGCACAACTGGACTAAACCAAAAGCAAAGAAGTTTCCTGAATAAACTGAATGCTTCAAAGGCCAGCATAGCAGGGGCAGGGGTTTGGGGACAATGGTTTCAGGGGCCATTTAAGCCAATTGGCATAATAAAATCTATTAAGAAAACATTCTGCATCCCACTTTGAAGAGTGGGGTCTGGGGTCTTAAACGTTAGCAAGCAGCCATCTAAGATGCATCAATTGGCCTCAACCCACCTGGATCAAAGGAGAATGAAGAACACCAAGGACACAAGGTAATTACGAGCCCAAGAGACAGAAAGGGCCACAGGAGCCAGAGACAACATCATCCTGAGACCAGAACTACTAGATGGTGCCTGGCTACAACTGATGACTGCCCTGATGGGGAACGCAACAGAGAACCCCTGAGGAAGCAGGAGAACAGTGGGGATGCAGACCCCAAAACTCATAAAAAGACCAGACTTAATGGTCTGACTGAGACTAGAAGGACCCCAGTGGTCATGGCCCCCAGAGCTTCTGTTGACCCAGGACAGGAACCATTCCCGAAGCCAACTCTTCAGACATGGACTGGACTGGACAATGGGTTGGAGAGGGATGCTGGTGAGGAGTGAGCTTCAGGGATCAGGTGGACACTTGAGACTATGTCGGCATCTCCTGCCTGGAGGGGAGATGAGAGGGTAGAGGGGGTTAGAAGCTGGTGAAATGGACATGAAAAGAGAGAGTGGAGGGAGAAAGCGGGCTGTCTCGTTAGTGGGAGAGTAATTGGGAGTATGTAGCAAGGTATATATAAGTTTTTGTGTGAGACTGACTTGATTTGTAAACTTTCACTTAAAGCACTATAAAAATTATTAAAAAACAAAAAATACACTCTCTGCTTCCTCCTTGCTTACCTGGCCCTTCCCTGGCCCTGCCTCTTGTAGGGACGGGCTCACCCGGGCATCTGCTTCCCACCTGGCCTTGCCAATGGCAGGGCCTCCATCTCAAACCCAACTTGCACTCTGTTGCCAAAAAGTATCTTCTAAGTACTGCTGTATCCTGCGAAGCTGATGCTTAATGGTGCAGAACTTCCTAGTTCCTACCCTTAATTTGTCATCCTGTTCCTTCATACCCCCAGGATCCAGCTGACACTGAACCACGTTTCCACTCAGAAACAGAACTCCGTCCCTGCCACTTGCTTGCTCCCCTTTGTGCCCCTAACCTGCGACACTGTTCGCTTTGCTCCGCACCTGTGTCCACCCTTCAGGAATTCCTCTAGTTCCCTCCTCCTCCCCTTCCTGTCCTCATAACCTGTGGCCCGAGCTTCTTTGAACTTTTACAGCATTTGCGTCTGTAACAAATGTCTTCCTCTTTAATCACGTTCTGTCTTGGTGCTCCTGTTGCTCTTGAAAATGAATTTGCCCTCCCTGAAGGAAGAAAAGAAACCCCAGTGGCATAGTGGTTAAGTACTACCACTGCTAACGAAAAGGTCGGCAGTTTGAATCCTTGGAAACTCTACTGGGCAGTTCTACTCTGTCCTATAGGGTCGCTATGAGTAGGAATTGATTCAATGGCAGTGGGTTTGGTTTTTGGTTTTGGAAAGCAGAAAGTGTGTTTGTACTTCTGGGTCCTGATTTATATGCAAAACTTGGAGACCTTATCCTGCAAAAAAAAGGGCTTCCCAAACTTGGGTCACTGGAGCGTGATGGACTAGTGCACTTTTGACTTCTGTATTTTTCCATACCAATTCTTTTTCTTTTTTTTGACATAAATGAGTTCATTGTTAAAGGAACTTTTTATCACCTCCAAAAATGGAAAGTTGGTATCACTTGCCATCAGCCAAAGTTGGCCGTGAAAACAAATTCCAAGCTAACAGAGCCGTGCAATCAGGTTCCTCCTCAGAGACCTGCTCCCTTGCACTTGGAAATGGAGACTTGAAGTGTTAGAGACGTGCTAAAGACATACCAGGAACAAACTGAAACTTCATGTCGTATCCAGAGAAATATGACAACTTCTGGGAACAACGTCCTCACCCTGTGATTCACGGTTATGGTACCCAGTGTACTGGTACCACCTGAAATCATTGTTCAGCCCACACTTGAGGATTCTCTGGTGCAGATCCCAATAGCTGTCATTTATTGTGTGATTTCCAATTAAAGGTGGAGCGGTGGTTAAGTGTTCGGCTGCTAACCAAAAGGTCAGCAGTTCTAATCCATCAGCTGTTCCTTGGAAACCCTATGTTGCAGTTCTACTCTATCCTATAGGGTCACTACGCATCGGAATCGACCCGACGGCAATGGGTTTTTGCTTAAGTATTATCTCGTTAAGCCACCTAAAAGTTCTCTGAGGAAGACACTGTTATTATCCCATTTTTCAGATGAGAAAACTGAGGCATAGAAGGATCAAGTGATTTCCTCAAGACCAGTGGCTAAGCCAGAATCCAATCAGGATAACAGAAGCTATTTAATACAGGGAATTCATACAGAATTTAATACATGGAATTCGTAGATGTTAGAAGAGCTTAGAATGCCGGCAGGGAACATCAAAGAAACCCAGATATCAACGGCATCAGGAAGGAGCTACCATGTGACACCAGAGGTCTTGCTTCCATTGGGGGTGGGCAATATGCAAGCTTTCCACATACTTCTATGACCTTATGAAGAAGAGGGAGAGGGCAATAGTAACTGAGGCTCAATTTCCTTCCAATCTTATGGCTGGAATACTTGGAGCTGGATTCGGATTAGCTTGAAAATGAAGACATATATATTAATTTACCTAGGGTTCCATAACTACCAATAATTGAGTGGGTTATCAGAACAGAAATTTATCCTCTCGCAATTCTGGAGGCCAGACGTCTGAAATCAGCGTGTCGGCCGTATTGAATCCTTCTGAGGGCTCTGAGAGAGAACCTGTTCCAGGCCTCTCTCCCAGCTTCCGGTGACCGCCAGCAACCTCTGGTGTTCCGTGGCTTGTAGATATGTTATTCCAATGTTTGCCTCCATTTTCACATGGCCATCTCCCCTCTGTGTACGTCTGTATCTCTTCTATTCCTTTATAAGTAAATCACTCATATTGGATTAGGACCATAAACTTATGCTGCCTTAGTCGTCTAGTGCTGTTATAACAGAAGTACCACAAGTGGGTGGCTTTAACAAAGAGAAATTTATTTCCTCACAGAAAAGTAAGCTACAAGTCCAAATTCAGGGCACCAGGCTCAGGAGAAGGCTTTCTCTCTCTGTCGGCCTTCTCATCAATGTTCCCAATGTTTCCCTGGACTAGGAACTTCTTCACACAGGGACCCCAAGTCTAAAGGACACACTCTGCTCTCGGTGCTTCTTTCTTGGTGGTATGAGGTCTCCCAACCCTCTGCTTGCTTCCCTTTCCTTTTATCTCTTGAGAGATAAAAGGTGGTGCAGGCAACACGCCAGGGAAACTCCCTTTACCTTGGATCAGGGAGGGGACCTGAGTAAGGGTGGTGTTACAATCCCACCCTAATCCTCTCAACATAAAATTACAATCACAAAATCGAGGACAACACCGGATACTGGGAATCATGGCATAACCAAGTTAATACACATTTTGGGGGGGACATTATTTGATCCATGACACTGACCTAACTGATAACATCTTCAAAGATCCTATTTCCAAGCAACATCATACTCATAGGTGTTAGGGGTTAGGGCTTCAACACGGCTTTTTTTTTTTTTTTTTTTTGCGGGAGGGGGACACAGTTCAATCCATAACAAGATGCTATTTCTTGCCCACCTGAGTATATAGATTAACTCTCAGTTGCCATTGGTTAAGAGCTCAAGCTACTAATGAAAAGATCAGCAGTTCAATTTCAACAGCCGCTCCTTGGAAGCCCTACAGGGCAGTTCTACTCTGTCCTGTAGGGTCCCTGCGAGTTGGAATCAACTTGATGGCAATGGATTTTTGGTTACGTGATGTGGAAAATAAGGAGGTGATATGAGGTCAGACCCCAATCTCTGCCAACCTAAAGGACATGTTTTGATTCTCTCTGGCCAAATGTTGATGGCTACATGATAATGGAAAAATCTGTGAGACTCTGGACAAAAAGCAGACCACTACATTGGCAAGGTGTCAGCATAACACAAAACCAGAATGGGAGTCCATCCTGCGGGAATCCTCTTATCCAAGGGAGGACCGCTGTGCTGAGCCAAGTAGGTTCCCATGGAGGCACCGGCAGCCAAGGCAGTGCCCAGGTACCAGAGCAGGAGGCGTGAGTGGCTTGTGCCTGCTCATGGGAGAGCTGCCACTCTGAGGTCCTGGATGAGCATCTTCACTCTTTGAGCACAAACGGTAATGTGGCTTTTGGTCCACGTCTGCCTGGTGAGGGGCAGGACATTTGGAGTAACTTGGATGATTAACCATCAAATAAAGCATCCTGTCTTCTAACCATTTCTTTCCACAACCAACTTTAGGTCTAGTTGGATCTCCACCTCTGTGTCTTCTTTTATCCAGCTTTTACGTAAGTTCAGCAAGCCGGGAAGCTATTCATGTTTCTTGCACTAAAGGTCAATAGCTGCCCTGTTTCCAAAGAAGCAGGCATCAGGACAGGATCTCCTGGGAATTTACTTCCCGTTTCCAGAGAAAAGAATGGTGTTATTAGCTTGTTTTGTGTTTGAGTAAATACCTTTCAGATCACAGACTACTTTTCCACAGCAGCTGATTTCCTTCTTCATTTCCTGAAAGGGATTTGCCATGAAGTTTAGTGGTATTTACCACAGAACATGATCCATCGCAAGGTACAGGGACCAAAGGTCCCTGAGGGTCATTCCCAGTTGCCTGATGACCACATCGTGCAGTTGGTCCCTGGTGCTTGGCCAGCTGTCCCAGCTGCTCTCTGTGGGGGCCACAGGGACCTCACATATCAGGCTGACCCAGCCTCTAACTATATCCCCTGGAACGAAATTCCTAGAGCTTCAGAGTGAAGGTTAAGTGTTCAGAAATAGCCAGATTCCATCAAAGTTTCGATTTTAAGACAGCCAATTATCACTTGGTGTTATTTCTGCGACCTACTGGACAATTTCCTGGAAATCTCCCATTTCTTCGGAACTCTTTGGGTTATTGTGCTTACAAAGCCGAAACAAAGAAATGAACAGGAATTGCAAACTTTGTGAGAAAAACAAGCTAAGAGTCGTGCTGCTCCCTCTAAGGGCCGTACGGGTAGATTGTTGTCGATGTTGTTGTCGGGCGCCGTCCGGTCCGTTTTGGGGGCCCAGGAATTTCCCTGGTGGTGTTGCTGAAGGCTAAGCCCTGGAACCAAATTTGTGCTTTTGCTCTTTAAAACTCATATGAGCTTTTGTGCCTGGGAAGGGGAAAGCTTGCTGGTTGGTTAGGAATTATTCACAAGGGTCTCACAGACCTTGAGGAACAAAGAAAGAGCATTTGCAATTTGAGCAGAAGCTGTGGAAAGGCTGTCTTTTAGCCTCAGAAACGTGAGGGGTTGGTACACTCACAGTTCATACATCTATTTGCATTTTAACGGCCTCTTTAAAGCAAGGCCATTGTGAACACAAAAGGCACCGCCCCTACACACTGGCCCACGGCTGGCCGCTCCACCCTTTGCTGGCAGGTGCCTCTGGGGCCGGTGTTGTCTCCATGTTCTCCTTTCTGTTTCTTTTGGTATGTTAACGTCTCCCTCTCTTTTCAGAGAATTTTGTCTATTATTTGCCTCGCACAAATAGAGAAATAGAACTGCAAACCATTAGCCCACTTACTAAATATTTATAAAAAGTACCTGCAATAAGAATATCTGTTGCGGAGGAATTTCATTGGGGCAAACAGGTAAACCAGGACATGTGAAAGCTGCTATAAACTATAAAACCCTGTTAGTTGTTGCCAGTTTCCATCGAGTTGGCTCCAGTTGATGGTGACCCCACAAAGAACAGAATGAAACATTGCTTATTCACCATTATTTTTCCAATTGAGCATATGTACTAGTCTCCTTTGAGCCAGCTTTCATCCTGCTGGTTCCTTCATTAATGAGCTAAATAAATCTTCAACGCATGCTGTCTGTATACATGTATGAGTTGTGTTTTATAGGTTTCTGAAAATCAGACTCTGGAGGCTGTATGGTAAATGTTTTAGAAAATTCTTCTTGCTACATTCATATCAACAGATCTCAACTAGAGAAGGAGCTGTCACATAAATCCCAAAATATAAGCAAGTAAACAAAACAAGTGCCTGAAGAAATTTCGAAAAGCCAACCATGACTTCTGAGAAATTCCCCCAGTAGAGTGTCCATTACAGAATAAATGTACTCACATCCAAACAGATTTTATGGGCAGCAGCTGAAAGAAATATTATTTCTGTGTCTTGAATGAGAGTGAAATCGTAGCTGTTCCTCTTGAGATGTTCACAGAGTAATGACTTAGTCATGGTCTCCTGTCATCCTTCACTCTTAAAGTCATGTTATTCTAGAAGAAAAAGCAAACAGTAAGAAGAAAGATAATACAAATAAGAACCCTACTTCAGACCTTTTCGATATGGAACAGTGGACATTTTTTTCTGGAAAAGCTCAACTTGTTTGTAGTGGCAAACATCAACAGGAGCTCCGGGAACACAATTGCTTTGGAGAAGGGAATTCAGCTTCATGGTGTTCTTTCCAGACTTTGGCTGAAGATCTTGAGGGCTTCCCAAGGGTACTGTGCTTATCTGCCATGGTGGCGCAGTGATTTAGAGCTACGGCTGCCAACGAAAAAGTCGGCAGCTCAAATCCGCAAGTTGCTCCTTGGAAACACCATGCGGGCAGTTCTTCCCTGTGCTATAGGGTCAGAATCCACTCCACAGCTGTATTATGTATAGGAATGGAGCAACGTTGCCAGGCCCTGTGCTATCTTCATGATCACTGGTGTGTTTGAGTTCACTGTTGTGGTGGGAGGAGGGGAGGCCAAGCTCAGTTCATCCAAACCTACTACATGATTTAAGCACAAACTGAACTTTTGGAATAAAATTAAGATTTGTGAATTTTAGGGGAAAATTTCAAGGGTCGTTTTCTCTTTCCAAGAGTAATCATCTTTGGATCCTTCCTCCTCTTTTCTATCATCATCATCATCATTATGTTGGTAGACAATTTAGGATGAAAATTAAATGGAAATCAGCATAACTATATCAATGATTATTAATTTAATATGTGTTAACTATTACTGCCCCACGTACCTGTCAGTTTGTCGTACTGTGGAGGCTTGTGTGTTGCTGTGATGCTGGAAGCTATGCCACCAGTATTCAGATACCAGCAGGGTCACCCATAGAGGACAGGTTTCAGCTGAGCTTCCAGACTAAGACAGACTAGGAAGAAGGACCCAGCAGTCTACTTCTGAAAAGCATTAGCCAGTGAAAACCTTATGAATAACAGCGGAATATTGTCTGATATAGCGCTGGAAGATGAGCCCCCAAGGTTGGAAACCACTCAAAAGATGACTGAGGAAGAGCTGCGTCCTCAAAGTAGAGTCGACCTTAATGACGTGGATGGAGTAAAGCTTTCAGGGCCTTCATTTGCTGATGTGGCACGACTCAAAACGAGAAGAAACAGCTGCAAACATCCATTAATAATCGAAACCTGGAATGTACGACATATGAATCTAGGAAAATTGGTAATCGTCAAAAATGAAATGGAATGCATAAACATCGATATCCTAGGCATTAGTGAGCTGAAATGGACTGGTATTGGCCATTTTGAATTGGACAATCATATAGTCTACTATGCTGGGAATGACAACTCAAAGAGGAATGCTGTTGCATTCATCGTCAAAAAGAACGTTTCAAGATGTATCCTGAAGTACGACGCTGACAGTGATAGGACAATATCCATATGCCTACAAGGAAGACCAGTTGATACAACTATTATTCAAATTTACGCTCCAACCACTGGGGCCAAAGATGAAGAAATACAAGATTTTTATCAGCCGCTACAGTCTGAAATTGATCACACCTGCAATCAAGATTCATTGATAATCACTGGCGATGGGAATGTGAAAGTTGGAAACGAAGAAGGATCAGTAGTTGGAAAATATGGCCTTGGTGATAGAAATGATGCTGGAGATCGAATGATAGAATTTTGCAAGACCAACAACTTCTTCATTGCAAATACCTTCTTTCACCAACATAAATGGCAACTATCCACATGGACCTCGCCAGATGGAACACACAGAAATCAAATTGACTACATCTGTGGAAAGAGACTATGGAAAAGCTCGATATCATCAGTCAGAACAAGGCCAGGGGCCGACTGTGGAACAGGTCATCAATTGATCATATGCAAGTTCAAGCTGAAACTGAAGAAAATCAGAGCAAGTCCACGAGAGCCAAAATATGACCTTGAGTATATCCCACCTGAATTCAGAGACCATCCCAAGAATAGATTTGACACACTAAACATTAGTGGCCGAAGACCAGACGAGTTGTGGAATGACATCAAGAACATCATCCATGAAGAAAGCAAGAGGTCACTGAAAAGACAGGAAAGAAAGAAAAGACCAAGATGGATGTCAGAGGAGACTCTGAAACTTGCTTTTGAGCATTAAGCAGATAAGCAAAAGGAAGAACTGATGAAGTAAAAGAACTGAACAGAAGATTTCAAAGGGCCTCTCGAGAAGACAAAGGAAAGTATTATAATGACGTGTGCAAAGAGCTGGAGATGGAAAACCAAAAGGCAGGAACACACTCAGAGTTTCTCAAGCTGAAGAACTGAAGAAAAAATTCAAGCCTCGAGTTGCAATAGTGAAGGATTCCATGGGGAAAATATTAAATGATGCAGGAAGCATCAAAAGAAGATGGAAGGAATACACAGAGTCATTACACCAAAAAGAATTAGTCGATATTCAACCATTTCAAGAGGTGGCATATAATCAGGAACCAATGGTACTGAAGGAAGAAGTCCAAGCTGCTCTGAAGGCATTGGCGAAAAACAAGGCTCCAGGAATTGATGGAATATCATTTGAGATGTTTCAACAAACAGATGCAGCGCTGGAGGTGCTCACACGTCTATGCCAAGAAATGTGGAAGACAGCTTCCTGGCCAACTGATTGGAAGAGATCCATATTTATGCCTATTCCCAAGAAAGGTGATCCAACCGAATGCAGAAATTATCGAACAATATCACTAACATCACACACAAGCAAAATTTTACTGAAGATCACTCAAAAACGGCTGCAGCAGTGTATCAACAGGGAACTGCCAGAAATTCAGGCCGGTTTCAGAAGAGGACGTGGAACCAGGGATATCATTGCTGATGTCAGGTGGATCCTGGCTGAAAGCAGAGAATACCAGAAGGATGTTTACCTGTGTTTTATTGACTCTGCAAAGGCATTCAACTCTGTGGATCATAACAAACTATGGATAACACTGAGAAGAATGGGAATTCCAGAACACTTAATTGTGCTCATGGGGAACCTTTTCATAGATCAAGAGGCAGCTGTTCGGAGAGAACAAGGGGATAGTGATTGGTTTAAAGTCAGGAAAGGTGTGCGTCAGGGTTGTATCCTTTCACCATACCTATTTAATCTGTATGGTGAACAAATAATATGAGAAGCTGGACTATATGAAGAAGAATGGGGCATCAGGATTGGAGGAAGACTCATTAACAACCTGCGTTATGCAGATGACACAACCTTGCTTGCTGAAAGTGAAGAGGACTTGAAGCACTTACTAATGAAGATCAAAGACCACAGCCTTCAGCATGGATTACACCTCAACATAGAGAAAACAAAAATCCTCACAACTGGACCAATGAGCAATATCATGGTAAACAGAGAAAAGTTTGAAGTTGCCAAGGATTTCATTTCACTTGATCCACAATCAACAGCCATGGAAGCAGCAGTCAAGAAACCAAAAGACGCATTGCATTGGGCAAATCTGCTGCAAAGGACCTCTTCAAAGTGTTGAAGAGCAAAGATGTCACCCTGAAGACTAAGGTGCGCCTGACCCAAGCCATGGTATTTTCAATTGCATCATATGCATGTGAAAGCTGGACAATGAATAAGGAAGACCGAAGAAGAGTCGACGCCTTTGAATTGTGGTGTTGGCGAAGAATATTGAATATACCATGGACTGCCAAAAGAACGAACAAATCTGTTTTGGAGGAAGTGCGGCCAGAATGCTCCTTAGAGGCAAGGATGGTGAGACTGCGTCTTACATACTTTGGACATGTTGTCAGGAGCGATCAGTCCCTGGAGAAGGACATCATGCTTGGCAGAGTACAGGGTCAGCAGAAGAGAGGAAGACCCTCTACACGGTGGATTGACTCAGTGCCTGCAACAATGAGCTCAAGCATAACTACGATTGTAAGGATGGCGCAGGACCGGGCAGTGTTTCGTTGTGCTGTGCATAGGGTTGCTTTGAGTTGGAACCGACTCCACGGCACCTAACCACAACAACAACCACTATTACTGATTATTTAGTGTGCTTTCTGTTTTATTTTAGTGGTTATATATTTTTTTTAATTATTGGGCTTCCTATAGTAATATAGTATATTATAATATAATAATAATAAAATAATGTGGTATGTATTACTACTCTAGTAATATAGTATATATTACTACTCTAGTAATAGAGTAGTAGTAGAGGGACAGAGCAATAATAAAGCCCTTCCAACCTAATTTTCTACATGGAGTCCACCTCTTCACGACAATGATTCTCCAAAGAGTAGCATTTTAAGAAACCTAACCCTCACACTTTGAGAGGAACTATTGTACATTCAAGGAGTACCAAAAACTGCTTTAAGTAATATCAGTCATTGCCTTTATTGAGAAACTATCTAAGGAAATACATATTTAATTAATAGAAATGTTAGAGAATTAGTAAAAACAAAACAAAACATTAGAATTGGAAAAGTGATATATTTGCCAATCATCTGCTCTTAAGACAGGAGCAAAGGCCCTGTGGTTGGAGGGTGCCTGTTTGAGAAATAGCGAAGAGACTGCTGTGGTTACAGGAGAAGCAAGTACAAGAGAAATAGACTATACTATCAGGGAGGTAATAGGGGGTTGAGTGTGGAACCTAGAGACTTAGTAAGACAAGGAACAGAGAGGCTCCCAAATCTGCGAAGTAACAAGAAGTGGGCTAGGGCACAGAAACAAAGCCATTCCCCAAAACAGTGGGGCAGGGTATCTGAAAATAGCCCACAAACTTCTTTAAAGTTGCCTTTCAGAAGCAGCTAGCGAAAACCAGGCCCAGGGACATGAGCAGGACATCCACCTGTGACCGCTGTGTGACCTTTCACCAGGGGCAGTGAGGGGCTATAGCCCCAGCCGGGAAATCGAACCCCGGGGAAGCGAGAGATTGCACAGGATTGACGCCTCATAATAAGTCCTACTACGAACCCCAGAGGCCTCTGGGACAAGAGCCATCTTGGAAAGCTGCTGCCCAAGCACCTTAGATAACATATCCCTGCCTGTGTCTATGAATAAACATGAATCTTTTCCCGCCCAAGAACTTTTAAAAACTCGCCCCCATCTTTTGTTCTGTGAGATGAGGGTAAGCGTTGCTCTAGGCCCTCCTCGTCTCTGCTTGCAAGCCTCTTCAATAAAGCTTTGCTCATGTGGAAAACTACATGCCTTACCTGCTCATTCTTGACCAGTGAGAGGCAAGAACCTTATTCCAGTAACACTCTTAAATTGGAAAATATGGCTATACCTCTTGGGGACATTTTGATAGTTAATAAATACAACTAGCTGGTAGAGGAACTGCTTTAGTTTCTAAAAATTTTACGACTTGTATTAAACATGCCCTCCGAAAGAAGAATAGATCAAACATTTCAAGACATATCTTGTAAAACATTGACAGGTTTGCATCATACTTTTGGGTTCCGAATTAAGGGGCCTAATCCAAATGACAATTTTGTACTTACTGTAAGAAAGAGTAAATTATGTGTGAAAATATTTTTAGTACAAAGATTTCTGAGGTGCCGTTCAAACTCTTGTTTTTCTTGGCTTTGGAAAGTAAAATAGGTGGTTTCACATCAGTCAGGGAATCATGATTTGGATCATTCATAAGTTATCATTTCAATGGCATTTGTGTAAATTGTTGTTGTTGTTGTTAGGTGCCGTCGAGTCGGTTCTGACTCATAGCGACCCTATGCACAACTGAACGAAACACTGCCCAGTCCTGCGCCATCCTTACAATCGTTGTTATGCTTGAGCTCATTGTTACAGCCACTGTGTCAATCCACCTCGTTGAGGGTCTCCTCTTTTCTGCTGACCCACTATTCTACCAACCATGATGTCCTTCTCCAGGGACTGATCCCCCCTGACAACATGTCCAAAGTATGTAAGACGCAGTCTCGCCATCCTTGCTTCTAAGGAGCATTCTGGTTGTACTTCTTCTAAGACAGATTTGTTCTTATTTTTTTTTTTTTTATGGTATATTCAATATTCTTCACCAACACCACAATTCAAAGCCATCAATTCTTCGGTCTTCTTTATTCATCATCCAGCTTTCACATCCGTATTGAAAACACCATGGCTTAGGTCAGGCCCATCTTAGTCTTCAAGGTGACGTCTTTGCTTTTCAATGCTTTAGAGAGGCCCTTTGCAGCAGATTTGCCCAATGCAATGCATCATTTGATTTCTTGACTGCTGCTTCCATGGCTGTTGATTGTGGATCCAAGTAAAGTGAAATCCTTGACAACTTCAATCTTTTCTCCATTTATCATGATGTTGCTCATTGGTCCAGTTGTCAGGATTTTTGTTTTCTTTATGTTGAGGTACAATCCATACTGAAGGCTGTGGTCTTTGATCTTCATCAGTAAATGCTAGATTTGTACTAAGGATAGAAATGCAGAGCCATCCAAAGACAGTTCTTGATTAGCCTAAGGGAGGAATCATGCTTCCCCTCCAGCCACTACCTGTGCTTTGGCAGGTAATTCTCACTTAAGAGCAACAAACTTCAAAATCATGTTAATATTGGGCACATTTTGATACCAATAATAGCTATCAGTTGTATCAAATATTAGCAAGTACTGGAGGCGTAGTGGTTAAGTGCTATGGCTACTAACCTAAGAGTTGGCAGTTCGAATTCACCAGGCGCTCCTTGGAAACTCTATGCGGCAGTTCTACTTTGCCCTATAGGGTTGCTATGAGTCAGAATCGACTTGACAGCACTGGGTTTGGGTTTTTTTGGTTTATTTTAAGTATTCTATGTATATTATTAATGCACAAAATTCTTATCTCAACCCCCTAAGGTAGGTATTATGATTGCTGTTGTCATCATCATCACCTTCATCATATCATCATCATCATCATCATAACATCACCATCATATCATCGTCAACATCATCATCATTATATCGTCACCACCATTTTGATAGTTAAGATCGTGTGCCAACTTGGCTGGGCCAAGATTCTCAATAGTTTGGCAGTCGTATGACGTGCTCACTTCCATGCTGAGATTTGATATAATGTGATCACTCCCATGATGGGATCTGCTGTGAGTAGCCAATCAGTTGAAAGGGAGTTTCCTTGGGCATGTGTCCTGCATCAAGTATAAGTAGACATTCTGGCAAAGCTCTTGGGCTTTTGCTTGCTCTGGATCCTGCAGTTGGCTCCTGTTCATCTGACCTCCTCTTTTTGGGACTTGAACTAGCAGTTTACCTGTGGTCTTGCCTGCCGATCTTGGAATTTGTCAATCTTCACAGCCTGTGAGCAAGAGCCCTGCTCTCTGACCTGCTGATCTTGGGTTCGCCAGCCCCTGCAGGCATGTGAATCAGAAGACTTTATCCTGATTCACAGACTTGGGGCATTCCAGCCTGTACAACCGCTTGAGCCATTTCTTTGATATAGATCTCTCTCTATATATATTTATACACTTTGCTGGTTTTGCTTCTCTAAAGAACTCAGCCTAAGATATTTTGGTACTGAGAATGACTCTAGAGAAAAAAAATTTTAAGGATGAGTTTTCTAAATTTATTCTCAAGTCTGGTTGGTCTTAAAGATGTTAATGATTCTGCTTCCATTAGTAAAGAGGGCACTCCTAATCCATGGCATGAGGTGGCAATACAAATACACAAAATATCACCACCAATAGATCGGGTATTGGTGAAAGGCGAGGCTCTGGGTGATTGCATGTATGATACCTTTCTACAATTTTGTCATAATGAGAAACATAAGGAAGCTGGTTGGCTGGTCCTATTTCCTCTAGATAAACTGGTGAAAGGGAGATGAGCTCAGGACTTCAGAGTCAAAGCTCAAGTGCCACATATACAACCTCAAAGTTTCTACTTGTGCCTTTAAAGAAAGCCTTATTCCTTGTGATAACAGAGCTGATATTGCTGAAAACCTAACTCAGAGTCTTATCTTAAAACTGGCTGAGGAGGCGGGGCCAAGATGGCGGACTAGGCAGACGCTACCTCGGATCCCTCTTGCAACAAAGACACGGAAAAACAAGTGAATCGATCACATACATAACAATCTACGAACCCTGAACAACAAACACAGATTTAGAGACGGAGAACGAACTAATACGGGGAAGCAGTGATTGTTTTCAGAGCCTGGAGCCAGCGTACCAGTCAGGTACAGCACAAGCACAGAGAGCTGCTCCACTCCCCTGAACTAACACTGGGAGGGGGCCCAGCCGGTTCGCGCGGGCGGCGTGGCGACGCAGCCGGTGGGAGAAGTCGCCGGGAGGCAGTGACTGGTCTTGGAGCGGGGACAGCAGCGTCCCAGCCGGGGAACCGTCCCGCTGGGATTTGGACTGGACGCAGGTACGGCATAAACACGGAGAGCTGCTCCACCCCCTGAACTAACCCCGGGAGGGGGCCCAGCCGGTTCGCTCGGGTGGCATGGGACGCAGCTGGTAGAAGAAGTCCCCGGGAGGCAGCGACTGGTATTGGAGCGGGGAGAGCAGCGTCCCAGCCGGGACACTCGGTCACGGCACAAGCATGGGGAGCTGCTCCACTCACCTGAACTAACCCCGGGAGGGGGCCCAGCCAATTCGCGGGGGCAGCACGGTGACGTGGCTGGCGGGACGAGAAGTCCCCGGGAGGCAGCGACTGATTTTGGAGTCGAGAGTGCACCGTCCCAGCAGGGGAGCCTTGACCCTGGGCGTGGGGCTGGAAGCGGAGGATCTGACCGTGACTCCAGTGGGCCAGACCCCCGGGGGCAATCTCCACACAGCCAGCATACATAGGCGACGCGCCCCGCGGGAATCTCAGATATAATAGTCATTCCAAGCAAGACAAGCAACTCTGGCTATATTCTGAGGTGCTACTCTCCTATCTCTCTGTTCCCTCCCCCACCCTCCCCAGGCGGCTTCATTAACATCCGAATAGCCTGAGCCAGAGGGAGAACTCTGATAGGGATCTGACTGCATGTTTTTTTTTAGCGGATTTTCTGGAAAAACTAGTTTCCCTGTGATGGCTCGGAGACAGCAGTCCACATCAAACCACTTAAAGAAGCAGGCCATGACAGCTTCTCCAACCCCCCAAACAAAAGAATCAAAATCTTTCCCAAATGAAGATACAATCCTGGAATTATCAGATACAGAATATAAAAAACTAATTTACAGAATGCTTAAAGACATCACAAATGAAATTAGGCTAACTGCAGAAAAAGCCAAGGAACACACTGATAAAACTGTTGAAGAACTCAAAAAGATTATTCAAGAACATACTGGAAAAATTAATAAGTTGCAAGAATCCATAGAGAGACAGCATGTAGAAATCCAAAAGATTAACAATAAAATTACAGAATTAGACAACGCAATAGGAAGTCAGAGGAGCAGACTCGAGCAATTAGAATGCAGACTGGGACATCTGGAGGACCAGGGAATCAACACCAACATAGCTGAAAAAAAATCAGATAAAAGAATTAAAAAAAATGAAGAAACCCTAAGAATCATGTGGGACTCTATCAAGAAGGATAACTTGCGGGTGACTGGAGTCCCAGAACAGGGAGGGGGGACAGAAAACACAGAGAAAATAGTTGAAGAACTCCTGACAGAAAACTTCCCTGACATCATGAAAGACGAAAGGATATCTATCCAAGATGCTCATCGAACCGCATTTAAGATTGATCCAAAAAGAAAAACTCCAAGACATATTATCATCAAACTCGCCAAAACCAAAGATAAACAGAAAATTTTAAAAGCAGCCAGGGAGAAAAGAAAGGTTTCCTTCAAGGGAGAATCAATAAGAATAAGTTCAGACTACTCAGCAGAAACCATGCAGGCAAGAAGGGAATGGGACGACATATACAGAACACTGAAGGAGAAAAACTGCCAGCCAAGGATCATATATCCAGCAAAACTCTCTCTGAAATATGAAGGCGAAATTAAGATATTTACAGATAAACACAAGTTTAGAGAATTTGCAAAAAACAAACCAAAGCTACAAGAAATACTAAAGGATATTGTTTGGTCAGAAAACCAATAATATCAGATATCAGCACAACACAAGGACACAAAACAGAACGTCCTGATATCAACTCAAATAGGGAAATCACAAAAACAAATTAAGATTAATTAAAAAAAAAATACACATAACAGGGAATCATGGAAGTCAGCAGGTAAAAGATCACAATAATCAAAAAGAGGGACTAAATACAGGAGGCATTGAACTGCCATATGGAGAGTGATACAAGGCGATATAGAACAATACAAGTCAGGTGTTTACTTAGAAAAATAGGGGTAAATAATAAGGTAACCACACAAAAGTATAACAACTCTATAACTCAAGATAAAAGCCAAGAAAAACGTAACAACTCAACTAACATAAAGTCAAACACTATGAAAATGAGGATCTCACAATTTACTAAGAAAAACGTCTCAGCACAAAAAAGTATGTGGAAAAATGAAATAGTCAACAACACACATAAAAAGGCATCAAAATGACTGCGCTAAAAACTTATTTATCTATAATTACCCTGAATGTAAATGGACTAAATGCACCAATAAAGAGACAGAGAGTCACAGACTGGATAAAGAAACACGATCCATCTATATGCTGCCTACAAGAGACACACCTTAGACTTAGAGACACAAACAAACTAAAACTCAAAGGATGGAAAAAAATATATCAAGCAAACAATAAGCAAAAAAGAAGAGGAGTAGCAATATTAATCTCTGACAAAATAGACTTTAGACTTAAATCCACCACAAAGGATAAAGAAGGACACTATATAATGATAAAAGGGACAATTGATCAGGAAGACATAACCATATTAAATATTTATGCACCCAATGAGAGGGCTGCAAGATACATAAATCAAATTTTAACAGAATTGAAAAGTGAGATAGATACCTCCACAATTATAGTAGGAGACTTCAACACACCACTTTCGGAGAAGGACAGGACATCTAGTAAGAAGCTCAATAGAGACACGGAAGCTCTACGTACAACAGTCAACCAACTTGACCTCATTGACTTATACAGAACTCTCCACCCAACCGCTGCAAAGTATACTTTTTTTTCTAGCGCACATGGAACATTCTCTAGAATAGACCACATATTAGGTCATAAAACAAACCTTTGCAGAGTCCAATACATCGAAATATTACAAAGCATCTTCTCAGACCACAAGGCAATAAAACTAGAAATCAATAACAGAAAAACTAGGGAAAAGAAATCAAATCCTTGGAAACTGAACAATACCCTCCTGAAAAAAGACTGGGTTATAGAAGACATCAAGGAGGGAATAAGAAAATTCATAGAAAGCAACGAGAATGAAAATACTTCCTATAAAAACCTCTGGGACACAGCAAAAGCAGTGCTCAGAGGCCAATTTATATCTATAAATGCACACATACAAAAAGAAGAAAGAGCCAAAAGCAGAGAACTGTCCCTACAACTTGAACAAATAGAAAGTGAGCAACAAAAGAATCCATCAGGCACCAGAAGAAAACAAATAATAAAAATTAGAGCTGAACTAAATGAATTAGAGAACAGAAAAACAATTGAAAGAATTAACAAAGCCAAAAGCTGGTTCTTTGAAAAAATTAACAAAATTGATAAACCATTGGCTAGACTGATTAAAGAAATACAGGAAAGGAAACAAGTAACCCGAATAAGAAATGAGAAGGACCACATCACAACAGAACCAAATGAAATTAAAAGAATCATTTGAGACTATTATGAAAAATTGTACTCTAACAAATTTGAAAACCTAGAAGAAATGGATGAATTCCTGGAAAAACACTACCTACCTAAACTAACACATTCAGAAGTAGAACAACTAAATAGACCCATAACAAAAAAAGAGATTGAAACGGTAATCAAAAAACTCCCCCCAAAAAAAGCCCTGGCCCGGACGGCTTTACTGCAGAGTTCTACCAAACTTTCAGAGAAGAGTTAACACCACTACTTCTGAAGGTATTCCAAAGCATAGAAGATGACGGAATACAACCCAACTCATTCTATGAAGCCACCATCTCCCTGATACCAAAACCAGGTAAAGACATTACAAAAAAAGAAAATTATAGACCTATATCCCTCATGAACATAGATGCAAAAATCCTCAACAAAATTCTAGCCAAGAGAATCCAACAACACATCAAAAAAATAATACACCATGATCAAGTGGGATTTATACCAGGTTTAATATCAGAAAAACCATTAATGTAATCCATCACATAAATAAAACAAAAGACAAAAACCACATGATCTTATCAATTGATGCAGAAAAGGCATTTGACAAAGTCCAAAATCCATTTATGATAAAAACTCTTACCAAAATAGGAATTGAAGGAAAATTCCACAGCCTAATAAAGGGCATCTATGCAAAGCCAACAGCCAATATCACTCTAAATGGAGAGAGCCTGAAAGCATTTCCCTTGAGAACGGGAACCAGACAAGGATGCCCTTTATCACGGCTCTTATTCAACATCGTGCTGGAAGTCCTAGCCAGTGCAATTAGGCTAGACAAAGAAATAAAAGGTATCCGGATTGGCAAGGAGGAAGTAAAGTTATCACTATTTGCAGATGACATGATTATATACACAGAAAACCCTAAGGAATCCTCCAGAAAACTACTGAAACTAATAGAAGAGTTTGGCAGAATCTCAGGTTATAAAATAAACATACAAAAATCACTTGGATTCCTCTACACCAACAAAAAGAACACCGAAGAGGAAATAACCAAATCAATACCATTCACAGTAGCCCCCAAGAAGATAAGATACTTAGGAATAAATCTTACCAAGGATGTAAAAGACCTATACAAAGAAAACTACAAAGCTCTACTACAAGAAATTCAAAAGGACATACTTAAGTGGAAAAACATACCTTGCTCATGGATAGGAAGACTTAACATAGTAAAAATGTCTATTCTACCAAAAGCCATCTGTACATACAATGCACTTCCAATCCAAATTCCAATGTCATTTTTTAATGTGTTGGAGAAACAAATCACCAACTTCATATGGAAGGGAAAGAAGCCTCGGATAAGCAAAGCATTACTGAAAAAGAAGAAGAAAGTGGGAGGTCTCACTCTACCTGATTTCAGAACCTATTATACAGCCACAGTAATCAAAACAGCCTGGTACTGGTACAACAACAGGCACATAGACCAATGGAACAGAATTGAGAACCCAGATATAGATCCATCCACGTATGAGCAGCTGATATTTGACAAAGGACCAGAGTCAGTTAACTGGGGAAAAGATAGCCTTTTTAACAAATGGTGCTGGCATAACTGGATATCCATTTGCAAAAAAATGAAACAGGACCCATACCTTACACCATGCACAAAAACTAACTCCAAGTGGATCAAAGACCTAAACATAAGGACTAAAACGATAAAGATCATGGAAGAAAAAATAGGGACAACCCTAGGAGCCCTAATACAAAGCATGAACAGAATACAAAACATTACCAAAAATGATGAAGAGAAACCCGATAACTGGGAGCTCCTAAAAATCAAACACCTATGCTCACCTAAAGACTTAACAAAAAGAGTAAAAAGACCACCTACAGACTGGGAAAGAATTTTCTGCTATGACATCTCTGACCAGCGCCTGATCTCTAAAATCTACATGATTCTGTCAAAACTCAACCACAAAAAGACAAACAACCCAATCAAGAAATGGGCAAAGGATATGAACACACATTTCACTAAAGAAGATATTCAGGCAGCCAA
Organism: Elephas maximus indicus; assembly: GCF_024166365.1. Taxonomy (NCBI): domain Eukaryota; kingdom Metazoa; phylum Chordata; class Mammalia; order Proboscidea; family Elephantidae; genus Elephas; species Elephas maximus. Next base: position 139,037,630 of record NC_064824.1, read on the forward strand.
CAGATACATGAGAAAATGCTCTCGATCATTAGCCATTAGAGAAATGCAAATTAAAACTACAATGAGATTCCATCTCACACCAACCAGGCTGGCATTAATTCAAAAAACACAAAACAATAAATGTTGGAGAGGCTGCGGAGAGATTGGAACTCTTATACACTGCTGGTGGGAATGTAAAATGGTACAACCACTTCGGAAATCTATCTGGCGTTATCTTAAACAGTTAGAAATAGAACTACCATACAACCCAGAAACCCCACTCCTAGGAATATACCCTAGAGATACAAGAGCCTTCACACACACAGACATATGCACACCCATGTTTATTGCAGCTCTGTTTACAATAGCAAAAAGTTGGAAGCAACCAAGGTGTCCATCAACGGATGAATGGGTAAATAAATTGTGGTATATTCACACAATGGAATACTATGCATCGATAAAGAACAGTGACGAATCTGTGAAACATTTCATAACATGGAGGAACCTGGAAGGCATTATGCTGAGCGAAATGAGTCAGAGGCAAAAGGACAAATATTGTATAAGACCACTATTATAAGATCTTGAGAAATAGTAAACCTGAGAAGAACACATACTTTTGTGGTTACGAGGAGGGGAGGGAGGGAGGGTGGGAGAGGGTTTTTTATTGAATAATCAGTAGATAAGAACTGCTTTAGGTGAAGGGAAAGACAACACTCAATACATGGAAGGTCAGCTCAATTGGACTGGACCAAAAGCAAAGAAGTTTCCGGGATAAAATGAATGCTGCAAAGGTCAGCGGAGCAGGGGCGGGGGTCTGGGCAACATGGTTTGCGGGGACTTCTAAGTTAATTGGCAAAATAATTCTATTATGAAAACATTCTGCATCCCACTTTGAAATGTGGCGTCTGGGGTCTTAAATGCTAACAAGCGGCCATCTAAGATGCATCAATTGGTCTCAACCCACCTGGAGCAAAGGAAAAGGAAGAACACCAAGGTCACACGACAACTAAGAGCCCAAGAGACAGAAAGGGCCACATGAACCAGAGACCTACATCATCCTGAGACCAGAAGAACTAGTTGGTGCCCGGCCACAACCGATGACTGCCCTGACAGGGAGCACAGCAGAGGACTCCTGAGGGAGCAGGAGATCAGTGGGATACAGACCCCAAATTCTCATAAAAAGACCAAACTTAATGGTCTGACTGAGACTAGAGGAATCCTGGAAGCCATGGTCCCCAGACCTTCTGTTGGCACAGGACAGAAACCATCCCCGAAGACAACTCATCAGACATGAAAGGGACTGGTCAGCGGGTGGGAGAGAGACGCTGATGAAGAGTGAGCTAATGATATCAGGTGGACACTTGAGATTGTGTTGGCAACTCTTGTCTGGAGGGGGGATGGGAGGATAGAGAGAGAGGGAAGCCGGCAAAATTGTCACGAAAGGAGAGACTGAAAAGGCTGACTCAAGAGGGGGAGAGCAAGTGGGAGTAGGGAGTGAGATGTATGTAAACTTATATGTGACAGACTGATTGGATTTGTAAACGTTCACTTGAAGCTTAATAAAAGTTAATAAAAAAAAAAAGTGGCTGAATTACAACACCAACTCAATTCCCAGCCTTGACAGGTGTCTGAAGTTAAAGTGAGGGCACTGATTGGGAAGAAATGAGATCCTGAAACTTGGGGTGGGGACATAGGGGCAGATAATCAGGAAGCTGGAGACACTGAGCCCCTAAATTCCGTTGAACCACTCCTGCCAGCAGAACCAGCCCCCTCACTCCCATCTGAAGAGTTTACTCCATGTTTGTCTGCTAAGCCGCCCTCCCCAGTAAAACCGTTAGACTCTCCACCCCCACCTGATGAGATTAACCCAGCTGTGTCTAAAGAGCCTTTGTCTGAGGCATTGCCTGGGGCATTGCCTGAGGCAGATGCCTTACAAGACAGTGCTGAAAGTTCTCAAAACACTTCCCCACCCCCAGTTTTGGCTTCTAAACCTAAAACTAGACTTAAGTCCCAGCGAGCCCCAAAAGGTGAAGTACGAAGTGTGACCCAGGAGGAGCTATGCTACACTCCAAAAGAACTACTTGACTTTTCTAATACGTACAAACAGAAACTGGGAAATATGTCTGGGAACGGCTATTAAGGATGTGGGATAACGGTGCAAGGAACATAAAAATGGACCAGTCTGAGTTTATTCATATGGACCCACTAAGCACAGATTCTTCATTCAATATTTCAGCTGGAGAATTAGGAAAGGATCAAATGGTTTATTTGGTTGTGTTGCTGAGCATAGATTACACAGTAAAAAAAAAGCCTACACTAAATCAAGTTGAAGTACCAGACCTGCCTTGGTATACTGTAGAAGAAGGTACCCAAAGGCTTAGGGAATTGGCATGCTAGAGCAGATTTATCAGGGAAGACCCACAGACACACACATGGACTGTCCAGATGACACACCTTTTACCACAACTGGGAGGAACAAATTTGTGAAGGGAGCCTCAGCAGTCTTGAAGACTACTCAGATTGCTATTTTATGTAAGTCAGATTTGACAGTGGGAACTGCCTTAACTGAATTAAGACGCTTAACTACAGTGGGGTTGATTGGATCCTGTGGTACTAGGGGCCAAGTAGTAGCACTCAAATGACAAAGGCAAGGTGGATGTGGCTATTGTAATTGACAGCGGAGTCAAAACTGTAATCAGAATAGGCAGACTTGTATGGACTTACGATGTTGGCTACTTAGTCATGGTGTCCCTAGGAGTGAGATAGATAGAAAATCTACTAAGTATTTACTTGATCTGTATAAGCCGATGAATTCTAGGTCAGGTGAGCAATGGCCTAACTCGAACCACCAGAATAGAGAGTCACAGCCCCTCAATTAATTTCCAGACTTAAGTGAGTTTAAAGACCCACAACTCCATGAATGAAGCAGAGGCCAGGTTCCCTTGAGGAAGAACTCCAATACACTCCCCAAAATTTATACTGCTAATCTTTCTCCCAGCCTTCCCCAAAGGGATATATGGCCTTTTACAAGACTATTCACTGGCGAAAAGGAAATAATCAGACTTTTGGGGGATTACTGGATGCTGGCTCTGAAATGACACTAATTCCAGGAGATCCCAAACGTCACTGTGGGCCACTAGTCAGAGTGAGGGCATATGGAGGTCAGGTTATTAATGAATTCTTAACTCATATCCGTCTCACAGTAGGTTCCGTGGGTCCCCAAACCCATCATGTAGGGATTTTCCAAGTTCGGGAATGCATAACTGGAATAGATATAGTCGGTAACTGGCAGAACCTTCACACTGGATCCCTGACAAATGGAGTAAGAGCTATTATGGTAGGAAAAGCCAGTGGAAGCCAGCAGAACTGCCCCTACCTAGGAAAATAGAAAACCAAAAGTAATACCCCATTCCTGGAAGGATTGCAGAGATTACTGCCACCATCAAGGACTTGAAGGATACAGGGGTGGTGATTCCCACCACATCCCCATTCAACTAGCCTTTTTGGCCTGTGCAAAAAAACAGATGGATCTTGGATAATGACAGTGAATTATAGAAAATCTAACCAGATGGTGACCCCAGTTGCAGTTGCTATTCAAGGTGTAGTTTCATTGCTTGAGAAAATTAATATATCTCCTGGTACCTGGTATGCAGCTATTGACATACCTGTCTTGAAGGACCATCAGAAGTATTTTGCCTTTAGCTGACAAGGCCAGCAATACACTTTCAGTTGCCTACTTCAGAGCTGCATCAACTCTCCAGCCCTATGTCATAATCTGGTAGGCAGGGGCTTTGATCACCTTTCCCTTCCACAAGTTGTCATATTGGTCCATTACATTGATGACATTATGCTTAGTGGACTTGGTAAGGAAGAAGTGTCAATGACTCTGGACTTATTGGTAAAACATTTGCGTGCTAGAAGGTGGGAAATTAATTCCACAAAAATTCAGGCACCCTCCACCTCAGTGAAATTTCTAGGGGTCCATTGGTGTGGGGCATGTAGAGATATTCCTTCTACAGTGAAGGATAAGTTATTGCATCTGGCTGCTCCCACAATGAAAAAGGAGGCACAATGCCTCGTGGGCCTGTTTGGATTTTGGAAGCAACATATTCTTCACTTGGGTGTCCTACCCTGGCCTATTTATCAAGTGACTCAAAAAGCTACTAGTTTTGAGTGGGACCCAGAACAAAAGAAGGTTCTGCAACAGGTTCAGGCTGCTGTGCAAGCTGTTCTGCCACTTGGGACGTATGATCCAACTGATCCAATGGTGCTTGAAGTGTCAGTGCCAGACAGAGACGCTGTTTGGAGTCTTTGGCAGGCCCATGTTGGGGAATCACAGTGCAGACCTTTAGGATTTAGGATCAAAACCCAGCCATCCTCTGCAGATAACTACTCTCCTTTTGAGAAACAGCTTTTGGCTTGTAACTGGGCCTTAGTAGAGACCGAACACTTAACCATGGGCCACTAAGTCACTATGCAACTTGAGCTGCCCATCACAAGCTAGGTGTTGTCTAACCCACAGAGTTGTAAAGTGGATGTGCACAGCAGCACTCCATCATTAAATGGAAGTGGTATATACAAGGTCAGGCCTGAGCAGGACCTGAAGGCACAAGTTGCATGAGGAAGTGGCCCAAATGCCCATGTCTCTACTCCTGTCACATTACCTACCATCTCCCAGTCTGCACCTATGGCCTCATGGAGAGGTCCTTATGATCAGTTGACTGAGGAAGAGAAAACTCGTGCCTGGTTTACAGATAGTTCTATGCGATATGCAGGCACCACTCAAAAGTGGACAATGGCAGCACTACAGCCCCTTTTTGGGACCTCCTTGAAGGACAGTGGTAAAGGGAAATTCTCCCAATGGGCAGAACTTCCAGCAGTGCACCTGGTTGTTCGCTTTTCTTGGAAGCAGAAATGGCCAGATGTGCAATTGTATACTGATTCATGGGCTGTGGCCAACAGTTTGGCTGGATGGTCAGGGACGTGGAAGGAATGCGATTGGAAAATTGAAAACAAGGATTTATGGAGAAGAGGTAAGTGCATAGATCTCTCTGAATGGACCAAATAAGTGAAGATATTTGTGTCTCATGTGAATGTTCACCAAAGGGTGACCTCAGCAGAGGAAGACTTTAACAAGTGGATAGGATGTTGCATCCTGTGGGAACCAGTAATCCCCTTTCCCCAGGTACTGCTGTCATTGCCCAATGGGCTCATGAACAAAGTGGCCATGGTGGTGGCAGGGATGAAGGTTACGCATGTGCTCAGCAACACGGACTTCCACTTACCAAGGTTGACTTGGCTACAGCCACTGCTGAATACCCAATCTGTCAGTAGCAGAGACCAACACCGAGTCCCCAGTATGGCACCATCCCTTGAGGTGATTGGCCAGCAAGCTGGTGGAAAGTTGTTTGCATTGGGCCACTTCCATCATGGAAAGGGCAGTGTTTTGTTCTTATTGGAATAGACAATTATTCTGGATATGGATTTGCCTTCCCTGCGTGCAATGCTTCTGCCAAAACTATCATCCATGGACTTACAGAATGCCTTATGCACCATCATGATATCCCACACAGCATCACCTTTGATCAAGGGGCTCACTTCACAGCAAATGAAGTGTGGCAATGGGCCACACTCATGGAATTTAGTGGTCTTACCATGTTCCCCATCATCCTGAAGCAGCTGGCTTGAAAAAATAATGGGATGGCCTTCTAAAGACACAATTATTGTGCCAGCTAGATGGCAATACCTTGCAGCATTGGGGCAATGTTCTCCAGGAGGCTGTATATGCTCTAAACCAGCATCCACTATATGGTGCCGTTTCTCACATAGCCAGGATTCATGGGTCCAGGAATCAAAAGGCAGAAATGGGAGTAGCACCTCTCATTATTACCCCAGCGACCCACTCACAAAATTTTTACTTCCTGTCCCTATGACCTTATGCCCTGCACGTCTAGAGGTGTTAGTTCCAAAGGGAGGAATGCTCCCACCTGGAGATACATCACGGATTCCATTGATCTAGAAGCTAAGAATGCCACTAAGCAACTTTGGGATCCTTAGGTCTCTGGATAAACAGGAAAAGGAGGGAGTTACCATACTGGCTGATGTGGTTGATTCCGATTACCAAGAGGAAAACGGATTGATATTACATAATGAAGGTAAAGAAGAGTATGTCTGGAACGCAGGAGATCCTTTAGGGTGTCTCTTGGTACTGTCATGCCCTGTGATTAAATCAATGGAAAACTGTAGCAATCCAATTCTGACATGACTAATGCCCCAGACCCTTCAGGAATGAAGGTTTTGGTCACCCCACCAAGCAAAGGACCATGTCCAGCTGAGGTGCTTGCTGAGGTCAAACGGAATGAATACAGAATGGCTGGTGGAAGAAGGTAGTTCTAAATAGCAGTTATGACTATGTGACCAGTTGCAGAAATGAGGACTGTAATTGTTATAAGTATTTCTGCTTCGTATGTGTGCATCAAATATTTTTGTTTTCTTCACTTATAAAACATAAAATGTAAACAGGGCTAGTGCTTTTTTAGTTGTATGTGTGTTCATTGTATCATGTTAGGAGCAAGTATGACTTCACATTTGTCTTTATTCAGAGATTATGTATGGTTTAAGGAGATGAGTCACTATGAGATGAGGGTGGCTATGAGTCAGAACCAACCTGACAACACCTAACAACAACAACAACAACAAGGAGATGTGTATAGGTGCCAAGCTGACAAGGGGTGAACTGTGGTGGTTAAGATGGTGTGTCAGCTTGGCTGGGTCATGATTCTCAGCAGTTTGGCGGTCAAATGATGTTGTGATCACTTCCATGATGAGATTTGATATAATGTGATCAACTCCATAATGGGATCTGCTGTGAGTACCCAATCAGATGAAAGGGCATTTCCTTTGGCGTGTAGCCTGCAACATATATGAGTGGACATTCTGGCAAGGCTCTTGGGCTTTTGCTTGCTTTGGATCCTGCAGCTGGCTCCTGTTCATCTGACCTCCTGTTTTGGGGACTTGAACTAGCAGCTTACCTGTGGCCTTGCCTACCAATCTTGGAATTTGTCGATCTTCACAGCCTGTGAGCAAGAGCCCTGCTCTCTCACCTGCCAGTCTTGGGTTCACCAGCCCCTGCAGCTATGTGAATCAGGAGAAGACTCTATCCTGACTCACAGTCTTGGAACATTCCAGCCTCTATAACTGCTTGAGCCATTTCCTTGATATAGATCTCTCTCTATATATATTTATACGCTTTCCTGGTTTTCTTTCTGTGGAAAACCCAGCCTAAGACAATCATCATCATTGTCATTATCATCATATATTATCATCATCCCCATCAACGACATCATCATCATCACCACCACCGTTTTAATGGTAAGGAGACTGAGGCACACAAGTTTAAATAACTTGCTGTGGATCAGCTGGCAAGTATGGAGGAGCTAGGATGAAAACTCAGGTATTCTGGCTGCACAGTCTATGCTATTAGTGGCTTTCCCACTCAATTTTTCTGAGGCAGAGCCCATTGATGTGTGAGCGTCTTCATTTCTTCACGTCTTGCTAGTGCTGGTGTGTATTTCACATCTTTGGGAGAATGGCAGTGACGTCTATCTAGCACAGTCTGTAGACAACAGCGGTGCCTGCTATTGATAGTCTTGAGCATTTTACTGCCCAAGAAATACAACATCATCACTCATCTATAAAGAGAGACATTTGGGTTAAAAAAAAAAAAAAAAGAATACAATTTTGCCCTGAAATGTTGGATGGCTATTCTTGGGTCATCTGTACTAAAATGCTTTCTGCCAAATTAGACACTCACTCACTGGTGGGTGTTTGTTTCCATGTTTGCTTCCAAATTACAGGGTTTCATTTAGCCATGAGTCCATCTTTACCGTAATGGTTGGGTTTTAAATTAAACCTGCTGAAAACAGAGACCGAAACTGGATTGACCGAAAGTATTTCAAGGGTATTTTTTCCTGTCTTTCTTTTGCTTTTAGTTTATTTTAAGATTAAAAAAACATTGCTATCCAGTTGACCCTGACTCATAGAGACCCTATAGGACAAAGTAGAACTGCCCCATAGGGTTTCCAAGGCTGAAATCTTTATTGAAGCAGACTGCCACATCTTTCTCCTGCAGAGCAGCTGGTAGGTTCAAACCTCTGGCCTTTCCTTTAACAACCGAGTGCTTTAACCACTGCACCACAGGGCTCCTAATTTTTTTAAGAAAAGAAGGTAGAAAAGTGAGTTACAGGCCAAGGTGTCATTTTTCTTTAAATATCTTTTTTTTTTTTCTTAAACCTCCGAGGAACGGTAAGGAAGAATGAAGAAAACCAGTTGTCCTCATGTCAGTTCCATCTCATGGTGACCCTATGTGTGTCAGAGTAGAACTGTGCTCCATAGGGTTTTCAGTGACTGATTTTTTTTTTTTTTTTTTTTGAGGTAGATCCTCAGGTCTTCCTTCTGAGGTGTCTCTGGGTAGACTTGAACTTCCAATCATTCAGTTAACAGCCAAGCGCGTTCACCATTTGTACCACCAAGGAATCCAAGGAGGAATAGAGTGATGAACCCACACAACCAAGATATTGTCAAGCCTGCAGTATATATACGTGTGGCGGAATTTTTGTACCAGTGAGATTGCACAGTCATGAGTAATGGAAAGAGTGCTTCATTTGTCAAAATAAACGAATAAAATATATTTTATGGGGCATTATTTTTAGTTTTATAAGGCCAGATGTTCCCAGCTGCATGTTGCCTTTGGTGCCTATATTTCCCAGAAGAGTCACAGTCTCCACTTTCCTTACAGTCCAGAAATCCCTGGGGAGGTTTGACCTCTATTATCCAGTCAGCTTTCCTACAGCTTCACTTATTTGGACCCTGGAAAAGGAAATATACCATAAACCAAAACCAAACCCATTGCCGTTGAGTCAATTCCGACTCACAGAGCCCCTATAGGACAGAGTAGAACTGCCCCATCGGGTTTTCAAGGAGTGGCTGGTGGATTCAAACTGCCGACCTTTTGGTTAGCAGCCAAATTCTTAACCACTGTGCCACCTGAGCTCCAGGAAAAGGAAATAAAAGGAATAAAAGAGGCCTCTGAGCAATCCAAATAGATATCAGAAAGCCCGTGGACTTTGCCCACTAACTACCAGTCCCCCGACTATTTTATTTTAAGGCAAAATTCGACAAAGATTGGTTGTTTAGTTTCCTAACTCAATGCAGCATTGTGAGTTCTTCTGCTAAACTCTAAAGGTCAGATCAAACCAAAACCCAAGCCCATTGTCATCGAGTCGATTCTGACTCATGGCCACCCCAGGTGTTACAGAGTAGAACTGCTCCATAGATAGGGTTTTCTTGGCTGTGATCTTTACAGAAGCAGATCACCAGGCCTTTCTTCTGGGATGCTGCTACTGGATTTGAACCGCCAGCCTTTAGTTGAGGAGCTGAGCACAAAGGATCCAGTCACAAAGGGGCCAGGCAGAAGAAACACAAGAAGCTGCCACATTGATCGGATCATCAGGAACAGCTCAGGAGGGCGTAAAATGCCAGGGAATACAACGATAAGTGGTTTGTGGCCTGTTATGGATTGAATCGTGTCTTCCAAAAATGTGTGTTAACTTGGCTATGCCATGATTTCCAGAATTGTGTGATTGTCCGCCATTTTGTGATTTGTTGTGATTTTCCTGTGCTTTGTAAATCTTACCTCTATAATGTTAACGAAGCAGGATTAGAGGCAGTATGTTAATGAGGCAGGAGTCAATCTAAAGATTGGGTTGTGCCTTGAGTCAATCTCTTTTGAGGCATTAAAGAGAGAAGCAAGCAGAGATGGGAACCTCACACCACCAAGAAAGCAGTGCCAAGAGCAAAGCATGTTCTTTGGACCCAGGGTTCCTGTGTTGAGAAGCTCCTTGACCAGGGGAAGATTGACGACAAGGACCTTCCTCCAGAACTGACAGAGAGTAAAAGACTTCCTCTAGAGCTGGTGCCCCGAATTGAGACTTCTAGCCTCCTCAACTGTGAAAGAATAAATTTTTCTTTGTTAAAGCCATCCACTTGTGGTATTTCTGTTACAGCAGCACTAGGTAATAAAGGCATGGCCGTTACTTTTGTAGTAGTGTGTTGTAATAAAACAGCCAAGTTCATCTTAATCAGGGACCTCGATGTCTGACCCCTAAGCCCCCAAGCCCATTTCTTCCTCCTTGGATGGACAGCTTCCTTGGGTGTCCCTCGTTTCTTTCCCATGTTGTTGTTAGGTAGTGTCAAGTTGGATCTGACTTATAGCAACCCCATCTATAACAGAACAAAACGTTCTCCCAGTCCTGCGCCATCCTCACAATAGTAGGCATGTTTGAGCCCATTGCTGCAGCTACTATGTCGACTCATCTCGCTGACCCTCTACTTTACCGAGCATGATGTCCTCTCCAGGGACTGGTCCTACCTAAGCACACATGCAAAGTACATGACAGGAAGTCTTGCCTTCCTCACTTCTGAGGAGCGTTCTGGCTGTACTTCTTCCAGGAAGCCCACCATCTCCTTAAAGCTGCCACCCTACAGTCTTTCCATCTCCTGGACCAGCCGCAAGCTCAGAGGACCTTTTCCTTTCAAGGGTTTTACTGCTAATCACTGAGCCAGAGAAAGAGAGAGGGTACAAAATAGACATATGGGGAAGGTTCCAAGACCAAGAAATCCTCCAAGGAGTTATTTTCTGGTCAATAAATATTTGTTAAGTAAATTAATGATCTATTTAGGAAGGAGCAAAGACATCAGCCTGGCTCTCATGCCCACCCCCTGAGCTAGCTGTCTCAGCCGTATCCTGGAAGTCACGATGTTTTATTTCCAGCAGATGTTTTTGAACATTCGAGGTGGGGAAACGGATTCTCATCCCAAGTATAACTGGGCTCCTGGAATAAGGCTAAGGAGTCCCTGGGTGGTGCAAACAGTTAAGCATTGGACTACTAACCAAAAGGCTGGCTGTTTGAACCCACCCAGGGGTGCCTCAGAAGAAAGGCTTGGTGACCTGCTTCTGAAAAATCAGCATTGGAAACTCTTTGGGATAACACACATGGGGTTGCCATTAATTGGAGTCCACTCGATGGCAACTGGTTGCCTTGGTTTGAGATAATGCGGGGGGCTCCAGGCACTTCCGCACACGCATATCACTGGGTGCCTCTTCCCAGTTTCCGCCCATTGGCCCCTCTCTCAGGACCATAGTCCTAAAGACCAAGGTGGCAGACCAGCAGGTCTCTTAGCTGGCTCCTAAGTTGAGAGAGCCATTTGCACACCTCGAGAATTCTGATGAACCCTTTGATTTGTTCCATTTTAGTTATTCCCTGGCACTTAAGAAATCAAAAAGTTATCAAATATATTTTAGAAAAAAATATGTATACAATTATTAACATTTTCTAAATGTTAATAATGGTTAAGTGCATAGTCTTCAGTTATGGAAAATTCACTTTTGTGACTCCCTCGAACTACGTCGAAAGAGCTCTGGTGGAGCAGTGGTTAAGCGCTCAACTGTTAACTGAAAGTTCAGGGGTTTGAACTCACAAGTTGCTCCATGGGAGAAAGATGTGGCAGTCTGCTTCCATAAAGATTACAGTCTTAAAAACCCCATGGGGCTGTTCTACTCTGTCCTGTAGGATCACTAGGAGTCAGAATCAACCCAGTGGCAAGGGGTTTGGTTTTGTATTTGGGCAACATCACTTTGCCGTATTGTTAGCACATTGTGGGCTTCCGATTTGACCTTAGACTTCTGGATAACAAGTACGCGGGTTGATTTCTGGGAAGTGTGAAAGCCGTATTTCTCTGTGTGCCACCACTATGAGTTTTGATCACATGATAACTTCAAGTTCTATAGTCCCTGAAGACAATGGCCACTTTCTGCCAGAGGTCAGGCAGGTGCCTAATATTCTGTCAAAGACACATGCAGCCAGCGTGGGGTGTGACTCTTGTACTCACTTACCTTGTCAGGGGGACTCTGTGCTGTATTGTTCCTTGTGCAACCGATCAAGGTGGATGACTGTCATAGCGTACAGTAGTTAATTAATACCCTCCTCCATCTAGTCCAGCAAATACGGATTGATCAACCAGTGTGTGCAGCACCAAGCCGGGTGCCGAATAGCCAGTGTGGTTAGAATAGGCCTTCTTGAAGAATCTTAACGTTTTGTTGTGAAGACAGACAACAAGCCGTAACATTAAATGCAATGGTAAATGTAGAGAAAAATATAAACTAGGCTGTGTAAGTGTGTATGTGATGCACATTAGGGTGCAAGTGTGTGTGTGCACGCAGATGCGTGTTTGAGTGTGCGTATGAGTGAGTGCATGTGTGAGTGAGTACACATGTGAGTGTGAGTGCACGTGTGAGTGGGTGTGAGTCCATGTGTGTGACTGTATGAGTGTGTATGTGAATGTGTGTGAGTGTATGTGTGACTCAGTGTATGCACGAGTGTGTGTCTGCGTTACTTTGGCCAGTCCCTCTTTCTCCCCTCACCCTTCAGTGGGCTGAAAGTTACGTTTACAACACAGTTAGAGTCTCTTGCCGCAATCTGCACTCCACCTTGGAATCCCCCAACCTCAGCGAAGGCTTTTTAAGGTCTGGCTTACCTTTCTCAAGATCCCTTGGGCTGCTGTGTGGGGGATGGACTGCAGAGAGGTGAGACACAAAATGGGAGGACAGACAGGGGTTAATGTAACACCAGTGGGGAGATGACAGCGCTTGGACCCTGGTGGTAGCCATGGAGACGGAAATAAGTACAAGGGTTTAAAATATACTTTAGGCATGGGGTATGGATTTGAGCTAAATTTCTGAGGTAACCATGATGATGTTTCAGATGGACCCTTTCTCCCTACTAAATTTTGTCCAAAAACCAGTCTTTGCCAGCTCCGCCTCCAGGCCAGAGTAATGCGTGTATAGATCTTTTAAATGACATCACCATGGTGCAAAGACTCGTGCTTAACAGCAAAAACGCTGTATTACTTGTGTGGGTAACATCTTTCACTGTGGATGAATCATGACGCCTAATCGTCGTGGGTTCCAACAATAAATAGTCACTGGGCTGTTTTAAACAGCCATGTGGCGAAGGAAATGTTGTCGTTTGCCGAACACCATCTGCTCAGCGCCCCGAACAGCTGAACTGAGTCTGGCCATGGGGACAGCATATACACTTTCTGGTCCTTTGATAGATTTGTTTGGGGAAAATGTTCCAGTGATTAATGAGCTGTTTCCTTACTGATACAGCACACGTGTGGCCATTAGCAAATGACTCCAGCTCGGCACTGGCAACGCCCTCCCGCGCCCTATCTCAGGATGCCGGGGCTGGGCAGACCAGGAGGGTCCATGTCTGGGAGGAGGTCAAGGCCCGGTGAACACCCTGGGAAATGCCTCACATTGCACGAGGCTGAGGACATGAACATGACGGAGGATCAGGGGCTGGGAGGGCGTCCAGGCGGCAGGACTCAGCAGCTCACACTCATTCTTTCCAGTGGGATTCCTCCCGATGGTCCCTGCAACGGTGAGCTTCTTCTCTGAGAAGGGGTTGATCTTTCTTTAAGTTTCTTGTTGTTGTTAGCTGCTGTCGAGTTAGCTCTGACTCCTGGCAACTGTCATGAACTGAATTGTGTCCCCGCAAATATGTGTCAACTTGGCTAGGCCATGATTCCCAGTCTTGTGTGATTGTCCACCATTTTGTCATCTGATGTGACTTTCCTGTGTTGTAAATCCTACCTCTGTGATGTTAATGAGTCAGGTTTAGAGACAGTTATGTTAATGAGAAGGATTGGATCTACAAGATTAGGTTGTGTCTTAAGTCAATCTCTTTTGAGATACAAAAGGGAGAAGTGAGCAGAGAGACAGGGGACCTCATACCACCAAGAAACAAGAGCCAGGAGAACAGTGCGTCCTTTGAATCCAGGGTCCCTGCTCTGAGAAGCAGATCAGGAAATACTGATACCAAGGCCTTCCCCCAGAGCCAACAGAAAAGGAAAGCCTTTCCCTGGAGCTGGCAGCCTAAATTCGGACTTCTAGCCTCCTAGACTGTGAGAGAATAAATTTCTCTTTGTTAAAGCCATCCACTTGTGGTCTTTCAATTATAGCAGCCCTGCATAACTAAGACAGCAATCTTATGTATAACAAAACTGGTCCTGCACCATCTCCATGTTCTTTGATGTGTTTAAACCCGTTGTTGAGGCTATTGTGTCAATCCATTTCCTGGAGGGTTTTCCTCATTTTTGCTGTCCCTCCACTCTACCAAATATGATGTCTTTTTCTAGCGATTGGGCTTTCCTGATGAGGTGTCCAAAGTAAGTAAGACAAAGTCTCACCATCTTCATTTCTAAGGAGCATTCTGGTTGTGTTTTTTCTAAGACTGATTTGTTCATTTTTTGGCAGTCCGTGGTTATGGTGTAATGAATTACTTAATATGGCCCTTCTAGCCACGGTCTTTGTGGCTCATACACGATGACTGAGTGGGATATGCAACTGAAGGATATAGGACCTGTGATTGCTGGGGTTATGTGTCAACTGCTAGGCCATGATCCATAGTATCGTATGGTTGTCCTCCATTTTATGTGTTGTGGATCCTGACCTCTGCATGTCGATGAGGCAGGATTGGTGTAGGGTGTGTCTTGAGTCAAAGCCTTGCAGGAGAGCTGACTCAAGTCCCACCCTTACTCAAGTTACACCCTTTCCTGGGGTAGAGCCTGCATCTAAGATATATATGTGAATGACCTGGTGGGGCTCTCTCTTGCTGCACCTGGAACCCGCATCTGGTTCATGGCCAATTGACCTCCTGTTCTGGGACTTGAGCCAGAGACCTGCTGTCTGACTTGCCAGTTCTGGAATTCTCCAGCCTCCAGAGCCTCCTGGACCAGTGGCCTATCATCCAACCTGATTAGCCAGCTTCTGCAGCCTTGTAAGCACACAGCCTATGGTCTGAGCTGCCGGTTTGGGTTCGTCAGCTCCTGCAGTCATGTGGGTTGGGAGAAGCCTACGCCTAACCCACGGATTTGGGACTTGCCAGCCTCCACGACTTTGTGAACTATTTCCTTTATATGGCCTGTGAGTTCTGTGAGACGTTGCAGTGAATTAGGGAACCCAAAGACTGGAGGGAGAGTACTGTGGGGAGAGGGAGTAGCTGATGCTAGAGGAGATGGAGTGGGACAGCAGCTGGAAAAGTTGGACATTTGGGACATCTTTAACGTCTGCCTCATAGGAACCAGCTTTGTGCTGATCGTTGTAAAAGAAATTATTCATTTAATGGTACATTCAATATTCTTTGCCAACACCACAATTCAAATGCATCAATTCTTCCTCTGCCATCTTTTTTCAATGTCCAGCTTTAAGTCTTTAAATTATGATAGTGTATTTTGCTTCTCAGGGGCCTGCTCACTAGCTTTGTTGGGCTATGCTGGCCCCCAGGTAGTTCCTGGGACTCTGTCCTATGACCCAGGAGGAGGAGACAAAGAATGAACAACCCCATTGTCCCATGGACTCCGTACTGTCACGACAGCACCTAGAGGGTTTCCTTCACGTGGTTATCAGTGAGGACAAGCTTTCCTGGAGCCCCTACTGGGATAATCCCTGAAGTTGTGACCAATTTAGTAGGTTTGCTATTAAGCCTCTGCCTGTGTGGGACTCCCTGCTCACGATTCTCCACCAGGGCTTACTCCTGAAGAAAGGGGTCAGCGAGTCAGGCGGTGCCCCACTCAGCCATGTCTCTCTACCAGGGCCTCTGCCAAGTCTTGAGGGCCACTTCATAACCCTGCTTCTAATACAAGGAGTTCTGGCTGATGGAGCCCTGACTGACAATTGTTGAGATTGAGTTGACCCCCAGGCCTAAGAAAGGCAAACTCCCCCTTTTACCTCCTCCCTGCTGAAGGGCCAGAAGCATTTTCAAGCCTTCAGAGAGCTGAGTGGCTTGGGGGTCCCACACCCCAATCCCACATACCTCTACTGGCAGTCACACCTGGTTGTACCGCTCTTGGGCTTCCTGGATGGTGCAAAGTGTTAACATGTTTGAGTGCTAGCCAAAAATGGGAGGTTTGAGTCCATCCAGGGGCACCTCAGAAGAAAGGCCTGGTGATCTCCTTCCAAAAGATCAGACATTGAAAAGCCCGTGGAGCACAGCTGTACTCTGACACACATGGGCGCCCTGGTCAGGAGCTGACCTGACGACAGCTGGTCTGGTTACACCGCTCTTCCCTCGCCTCTGCCTGGGGTCTGTTCTGCATTACGTAAGTCTCGGCTCAGGATCCCTTTCTCCAGGTCTGGTTACACCGCTCTTCCCTCGCCTCTGCCTGGGGTCTGTTCTGCATTATGTAAGTCCCGGCTCAGGATCCCTCTCTCCAGGAGAACACCTCTGGCCCTCTAAGCTGGCAGAGATGTTCTCTTACCTCCTACCACGTGTCATGCTTTTCCTAAACACTGAGATTACCACACTGTCGTGTGAGTAGCTGTTTTTATTAACTTCGTTCCTCACCCACTAGGTGGTTTGGGGTTCTTGAAGGCAGGAGCTGGGTCTCGGTGTACCTGGTATACCAGCTGCCGTCAAGGTGACTTCCTCTCACGGTAACCTCATGTGTGACAGAGCAGAATTCTGCTCCATAAGGTTTTCAATGGCTGATTTTTCAGAAATAGATTGCCAGGACTTTCTTCTGAGGTGCCTCAGGGTGGACTTGAACTACGAAGGTTTCAGTTAGCAGCCAAGTGCGTTAGCTGTTTACACCGCCCAGGGATTCCCTGCAGGCCTGATCTCTCCCAGAAAATACATGCTCAACAAAGTGTCTGTGGAAGGAAGATGTAGGTGAAGCCCTGTGACTCCTTTGGGACTTGGTATTAGCTACAGGGCCCTGTTCATTCACCTTTATGGGGAAACCCCTACTCTATCCCCACCTTTGTAGCCGATTAGGGAGCATCAAGATTGATTTCAGGGTGACTCCTTCCTAGGGATACTTTAAAGCACCAGGAAAGAGAAACAGAATCTAAGAAGTGCCTTCTGGTGCTCTTTCAAACTGAGGGTCATGAAATCAAGTCAGCAGGTTGTGACTAACGTGTTTCAGTGGAATGGAAATATAAAGTATAATGAGAGGAGGAATAGTGTGTATGTCACACACAATGAGGATAGCTATGTTTCACCAAGCTTTTGTTTCTGCTACATATGCATCATTAAGTGTGTGCGTGCGCACACACGTGTGCACACACATGTGTGCACACACACACTTATGCACACACACACACACGGAGGGTGCACTGGAATCATCTTCGGGGCAGAATCTGGGGCCCATTTTTTATTTCAGCCTTGATATTTAGAAGGCCAGTTAGCTGTATCCTATTTCAACATGGTTTGTGGCTTCCCAGTCTTGTAAAGATCAAGAATTGGCTGGTTCTTGGCTGTCTTTCCATTTTGCGAACCACTCTACTTTTAAAATTTTTTTCTTATATATATATATATATATTTTTTTTTTTTACTTCAGTTAGCCAGAGTCTATTCCTGTTGTTCACATCTGCAGAATCCTGACTGACAATTGCTGAGACTGAGCAGGCAGATGAGAGGAGGGTCAGTGAACTGGGAGAAAAGGGGAAAAGGAAAGGGCGAGGGGTCAAACATGATAATGACCAAGAGGTTCAGTGTAATGAGGAACCCTAGGCAGAACAGGTTTCACAGGAAGAAGGGGACAACAGAAGCTTGCTTTGGATCTTGGAAATGGAGCTAATCCCAGGGATGGAGAAAGTGAGCCAAGAAGCAGTCAGTTTGAGGGAGCTCTCGGTAGCAAGAGCTAATGGCCAGGCTCCTCAGGGGTCTGTCCTCATGACAAACAAGTTCCAGACAATTTCTGACTTTGAGCCATGCAACTTGATGTTCAAATGTCTGAGAGAACCATATATGTCTGGTTAAGCCAAATTTATCCCACTTGTAAGGAGCCCAGGTTGCATGCTGGTTAAGCACTCTGCTGCTAACTGAAAGTCTGGCAGTTCGAACCCACCAGTGGCTCTGCGCGAGAAAGATGTGTCAGTCTGCTTCCATAAAGATTACAGCCTTGGAAACCCTATGGGGCAGTTCTACTCTATCCTATAGGGTTGACTTAACAGCAATGAATTTGTTTTTTTTTTGTTTTTGTTTTTTTGGTACCCACTTTCCACGTGGGATGCATTTGGATAGTGGTGGAAGTAGGAGATGGTGGATTCCCAAAGGCGGATCAAGATCCTGCTACCAGGAAAAGGGAAACGGATACTGGACAGGTAGAAACAGCCCATGTCCATCAGAACACTCCAGGCACAGACACAATGATTGGGAAGACAAAGCGGACCCCAAGGGGCAAAGGCACTTCAGAATGTAGCCACAAGCCCGCCTGACACACGTCACAAATTCAGACTAATAACAAAAGTTGCCTGGAGTCAGCGCGTGCTAACACCCCCTGGCAGGATAGAACAAGGACGATGGATTTTGTTTATGGGAACTGATCATTTGGTAATCTTTAAGCCACGTTCCAGCTATTGTCCCTCAGGATATGAGGTAAGTGTCTTATCAATCAGGAAGGGTGAGTCTAAAACAGCATGTCATTTCAGAAAGGATTTCGAAAGAGGGAGGAAGGGACTTCTAACTGAATTTATGGAGCTCAGGATCTCTTTTCAAGGTGCAATAAAACAAAGCTCAAGGCAAATCTTCTTAGAGAACAGAAGTGAGCAACCTAGTTCTGGAAAGATCTCGGCTGGGGGTGGGAGACCTGCATTCCTGTCCAGAGTCTGCCACTAACAGGCTTATGTCCTTAGACAAATCAGTTCATCTCTTTGGGCCTCCTTTTTTTCATCTCTAAAATGAGGCTGATTGTTAAGATAACAATCCTCACCCCAAACTTCTCTGAGCCAATGATGAAGGCCAATGCTGTCCACAACCCCATCCTAGGACTTTTCACACTGTGAACTGTTTCCTTATGTGTGTGTCTCTCATGGTAGATGGTAATAGCCTCTACGGCATGGATTCTAATATACCCCCTACAGTGGCTGATGTATAATGAGTTCCTAGTGGACATTTGTTGGGTGAATGAACGCAATGGCTCATCACAGGCTCCACAATCTTGAAAGATGCCATGATTACGAAGCATGAGGTGGGTACACTTTTATTTAGTGCGCCCAGAGAAAGAAAACACCTAGCTCAGGTGTGCTGATGTGTCATACCTACAGCCACCACTGTTCCGTGCTTCAGGTAACTTCTCTGTCCTTGAAGCCTAATGAAAAAAGGAAGTCAAGATACGTATGGTGGGACTGGGTCACCTGGGGCCCTCAAGTCTCTGGGAGTAACTGAATGAGAGAATTAGACTAGAATGATCTTCTCCTAGAACTTGAGTGATGCTTATGGCAGGGCAAAAGTAGACCACGCTCCTTATACCGCCTTGTCTTAGTCATCTAGTGCTGCTATAACAGAAATGCCACCAGTGGGTGACTTTAACAAAGAGAAATTTATTCTCCCACAGTCTAGGAGGTTAGAAGTTCCAATTTGGGGTGCCAGTACCAGGGGAAGGCTTTCTCTCCCT
The DNA here is from genome assembly GCF_024166365.1 of Elephas maximus indicus. Taxonomy (NCBI): domain Eukaryota; kingdom Metazoa; phylum Chordata; class Mammalia; order Proboscidea; family Elephantidae; genus Elephas; species Elephas maximus. The sequence goes on from NC_064824.1 coordinate 139,057,127, forward strand.
GTTGACTCTGGAGGAAGGTCCTTGTCATCAATCTTTCCCTGGTCTAGGAGCTTCTTCATGAAAGGACCCTGGGGTTCAAAGGATGGGCTCTGCTGCTGGCACTACTTTCTTGATGGTATGAGGTCCCTCTGACTCTCTGCTCCCTTCTCTCTTTTATATCTCAAAAGAGATTGACTCAAGGTACAACGTAATCTTGTAGACTGAGTCCTGCCTCATTAACGTAACTGCCTCTAATCCTGCCTCATTAACATCAAAGAGGCAAGATTTACAATACATGAGAAAATCACATCAGGGGATAAAATGGTGGACAATCACACAACAACATGGCCTAGAGAAGCTGACACACATTTTGGGGGGGCACAATTCAATCCATAACACACTTCCTGTGTTGGTGGGAGAGAAGGACTGGACCAAGAAGGGTGTGCAGTCCGAGAATTCCCTGGCATCGTGGCACTCAAGCAAAGACTCTGAGGCAAGACCATGCCTGTCTTAACCCACTTAAAGGAGATCCAGGGGCTTGGGAGTCACAGGACAACCCTACATTCTGGAGTGCCATGTTCCTTCCTGTCCATGGGCTGGTAAGGTAGGCTGCAGTTCCATTTTAAGGGTTCTCTGACTGCATCACTAGTGCAAGGAGCTTAGAGGCTTAGGCTCCAATAGAAGTAAAACCAAAAACCCATTGCCCACACGTCGAGTGGATTCCAACTCAGAGTGACCCTATAGGACAGAGCAGAACTGCCCCATAGGGTTTCCAGGGAGTGGCTGGTGGATTCAAACTGCTGACATTTTGGTTAGCAGCCAAGTTCTTAACCACTTCACCACCAGGGTTCCCCAATGGAAATAACATGGGAACAAAATTTCAGCCTTGGTGTTAAAGTAAGTAAGCAGAATAAACTTGGAAGCAAGGGATGTCAATCCAGAGATGAGCTGGGTAGGAAGCTCCCTGTCCCTTGAGTTCCAGGTGCAAAGAGCGCAAGCTCTCACCCACTCCTCAGTCCTTAGCAGCCCCAGCCCTGCCGAAGGCCTCTGCAGACCCCCGAGTGATAGATACTCCAAGCCTCCGCCTCTGGGCTACTGCTCTGTGTGTGCCCAGCACATATGTGCACTCCACACCTCTCAGGGCTTCGCAAGAACCAAACAAAACTCAAAGGAATTTTGAGCACAGTATGTAGGAGCCCTAGTGGCGCAGTGGTTAGGGGCTCAGCTGCTAACCAAAAGATCAGCAGTTCGAACCCACCAGCTGCTCCATGGGAAAAAGTTGTGGCAGTCTGCTTCTGTAGAGATTTACAGCCTTGGAAACCCTAAGGGGGAGTTCTACTCTGTCCTATCGGGTCGCTACGAGTTGAAATCAACTTGACGGTGGTGGGTTTGGTTTGGGGGTTTATTGATATTGGAGGGCAAGAGTGTGGAAGGAGGAGCTTACAGAACCAACATCAATGAGCCATAGTGACACCATTCGCATCACCTTCTAAAACCTTACATGTTGCACAAGTTACCCACCCTATCACCACGAGCTTTGCTGGCACCCTCCTTGTTCCTACCTCTTTTCACTTCTCTGCCTCTTCTCCACCCTCTTCCCTGTCTTCCTCATTCTCTCCCATTCTCTGGAAAAGCAGTAAATTCCTTTATCCAACAATGTTGCTTCTCCAGTGCTATGGGTCAAGGTTGTGTCTCCCAAAATTCATATTGGAATCCTAACCCCTACACCTGTAGATGAATCCCATTTGAGAACAGGGTTTTCTTTGTTATGTTAAAAGGCCCCCATCAGTGTAGGGTGTGTCTTAGACGTAATGACTTTTGAGATATAAAAGAGCAGATAAGGCACAAAGACAGGCAATCACAAATGGGGAAAGACAGATGCCAAGGAGCTGAGAAACTGAAGCTGAAAGAGGCAAGGACCTTCCCACAGAGCCAACAGAGGGAGTGCCTTCCCCTAGAGCGGGTGCCCTGAATTTGGACTTCTAGCCTCTGAAACTGTGAGAAAATTAATTTTTGTTCATTAAAGTCACCCACTTGTGGTACTTCTGTTATAGCAGCACTGAAAAACTAAGACATCCACAGAAGAGCAATCCCAGTGCCAGCTGTGAAGGTAATACAGAAGTATTCACATTGTTACAAATAACAGCTGCTGGGAAAAACTAACTAGCTCCCTGGGGTAGGGAGAAGGTATACATTTATGTCTGACATCAAAGCAGCAGCATACGTTAGAGAAGGATTAAGGCATTAAATGCAAAAATAATCCAGGGAAGTCAATATCTGATTTAAGTCATCTAAGATTAAAAGTAATGGAAGGTATAATAAAAGAAAAATTGTTAAGTTTAACTACATAGTTAAACATAATGAAAAACTCATTGCTGTCGAGTCGATTCTGACTCATAGCGACCCTACGGGGCAGAGTAGAAATGCCCCATAAGGTTTCCAAAGAGTGACTGGTGGATTTGAGCTACTGACCTTTTTGGTTGGCAGCCTGAGCTCTTAACCACTGTGCCACCAGGGCTCCATTAAACGTAATACATAAGAAAAACATGCTGGACTCCTACTCTGTGACAGGCCCTGTATGAGGTACTGGAATAGAAAGATAAAACGGTAGACTCCTTGACCTTGAATTGGTTGAGAGTCTTCTTCTCCTGCTTGAGTCTACCCAGGCCCTCCGTCTCTATGTAATGAGGGAAAGCCTCAGCCGTTGCAGCAGTCTCGGGGCAGTGTTGGGATGTGGAGCCACTGCCTCTGGCTGGGGAGAAGGTGGAGCTATACCTTGTCCCACCTTCTTTCAAGGCCCTACCTGGAATGTGGCTAGAGCAACCACACTCCTGCCAATAGTCCTGGGGACAGGAAAGGCCTGAGAAATTACCCAACTCACTTTTACTCACTGTTGTTGTTATTGTTAGCTTCCATTGAGTTGGCCCCCAACTAGTGGGGACCCCGCACACAAGGGAACGAAACGCTGTCCGGCTCTGCACCGTCCCCATGATCAGCTGCAGACTGGACTGCTGTGATCCATAGGGATTTCATTGGCTGATTTTTGGAAGGAGATTGCCAGGCTTTTCTTCCTCATCCGTCATAGTCTGGAAGTGCCACTGAAACCTGTTCAGCGTCATAGCAACACGTAGGCTTCCACTGACAGGCAGGTGGGGGCTGTGTATGAGGGGCATTGGCTGGGAATCGAACCCAGGTCTGCGGCATGGAAGGCGAGAATTCTACCACTAAACCTCCACTGGTTTTTCCTACTCACTTTAGATCCTCTCAAAATCATCCCATGCCTTCCCTTCTCCCCGCTCCCCCTCGTCTGTGAAAGGCAAATTGGAACCAGCCCAGGCTGGGTGCGGTGCAGTGAATTATTTAATATGGCCCTTCTAGCCATGCGTGGTCTTGTAGCTCCCCAAAACCGATGGGGTGGGGCTATGCAAATAAGGTACATGGAGCCCTCGCAGGGGATTGGTTGTTTTATGGTCTTGCTGGGGTGGGGTGGGGGGGACAAACCTTGACATTCGTAAGGAACTGGCTGTATAACCAGCTTCCCTGACAGCTTTTAGAGGGAGACATTGAGAGAGAGAAGGTGCTGTAACGCTGAAGACAGTGCGAGACGGCGGCACAGAAGCAGCAAGGGCAATAGTGGCGCCAGATGGCAGGAGCCAGGAGATCGATGTGGGATGGCTTCGGAGGGGCCTGCAGACCCAAGGCGCTAAGAGCTGTAACACCTGCCCAAAAAGGCCCTGAGCGAGGACCGGTGGCAGAGGGCGAGAAGACACTGTCCTGATCAAGAACTGTATCCTGCGTTGTTCCCGTTACTTCCAAGTTGGTCCTGATCAAACCCTCGTGACGTAGTGGTTAAAAGCTACGACCGCTAACCAAAAGGTCGGCATTTCGAATCCACCAGGCGCTCCTTGGAAGCCCTATGGGGCAGCTCTACTCTGTCCTATAGGGTCACTATGTGTTGGAGTCAACTCGTCGGAGGCAGGTTTGGTTTTGGTTCACCTCCCTAATAAACCACTGAACTGTGAGGATGGTTTGTGAATTCCATGCGAGATTGCAGTGAATTAGGGAACCCAAAGAGCGGAGGGAGAGTACTGGGGGGCGGAGTAGCTGATGTTAGAGAAGATGGAGTGGGACAACAGCTTGGAAAAGTTGGACTTTTGGGACATCGTTAACGTCGGCCTCATAGGAACCAGCTTTGTGCTGACCCTTATAACAGAAATTATTCATTTACTGGGAAAGGAAGGAAGTGGTTTGCTTTGGGAAGGACCGTTTTATCTCGCCTGCTTCTGATTGTCTTCCCTCCGAATGACCCCTTCTTTCAAAAAGCATCGGCCTTTTCCAAGGTCTGGGAAAAAGAGCCAACAAAAGCTCAGGAACTCCTTCTTCTGGGAGCCGACCTTTCCTGCCTTTCCTGTGGTAAAGATTCCCCCTCCGGGGGTCTGCGTTGTATGTGCCTTGAAGAGCACAGCTAATACAAACCAGAGCAGAAACCATCCATCCAAGAATTTCTGTTTGGATTCAGCAGCATTTTCAAAGGCACCATGGATCACTCCCTTGTCTTGTCTTGGATCAGCTGAATGGTGCACGTGTTTAAAAAGGGCTTAGCAGAACAGATAACGCATTATCACTGCTTCCCACCCCACGTGGAAGGTTTACTCTAAAGATGATTAAATCTTAACTTCCAATGAGTGAGGAGATCCAGGCTCCGATGACACAGCTCTTGCCTGCCTAGAGGGCCCCGCACAGCTGGGACACCCCACGGAAGGCCAGAAAGAGGGCTTTTCCCACAGCAGCCCCTTACCTGGAGAGTCACAAACCCCCCCAACCCCCCCCCCAAAAAAACCAAGCCCATGGCCATCAAGTCAATTCTGACTCATAGCGACCCTATAGGACAGAGTAGAACTGCTCCATAGGGTTTCCAAGGAGTGGCTGGTGAATTCAAACTGCTGACCTTTTGGTTAGCACCCAAGCTCTCAACCACTGTGCCACCAGAGCTCCGAGAGTCACAAAGGGGCAAGTAATTCAGGGTCTTGTTTCAAAAGGAAACTGGATCCCAGTGCAGAGAATGTGCTGAGAGGTTACGAGCCTCTGGCTGGAGCTGTGGGTCAGCTCAGCTTGAAGTTCGCAGGAGAACTTTAGGATCTGTGTCTACAGGACCAAAGGGAGGTAGCCAGTAGCCATGTAAGGTGGGGTGGATGGGGAGACGTGGGGCTCAGATTCCCCTTCAGGCTGAGGGGACAGTGGTTAGCTGACAGCCTCCAGATGTCAGAGGACAGCTTGCAGGTCTCCCTCAGCTGTGGAGCCAAGATCATGCTGTTCTTGGGAGGGCCCCAGCCAGTGATTGAGCAAGACTGTGTTACAAGGGCCTGGCAGCTTCCACCCCAGACAGGACTCCCCCAAAGGGCCAGCTTTGCCCCTGAGCTCACTGGTGGGCATGCGGGGGCTCTGGGGACCCACATGGCTGTCTGTGGCCACCCCCCCACACCCAGTCCTGCTCCTTGCCCTGACTTTCACAGCTGTTTCCCCAACAAACCATTTGCTCTCCTAACTCTGTCTTGGCATCTGCTTCCCAGAGGCTCCACTTGATGCATCGCAAACCCAAATCACCGTCATCCAAAAGTGTTCATGGAGCCTGCTCACCAGTTTCCATTACGCTAGGGCTGCACCGTGAGGCAGTGGTGGTTCAGTGATAGAATTCTTGCCTTTCATGCAGGAGACCCAGGTTCGATTCCTGACAAGTGGACCTCATGGGCAGCCACCATCTGTCTGTCAGTGGAGGCTTGCATCTTGCCACAGCTGTGAAGAGATTTTAGCAGAGCTTCCAGACCAAGACACAACAGGAGGAAAGGCCTGGTGATCCGCTTTAGAAAACCGGCCAATGAAAACCTTGTGGATCACACGGTTAGATCTGTAACCAATCGCGGGGGCGGTGCGGGACCAGGCAGGGTTTCGTTCTGCAGTGCATGGGGTCGCCGTGAGTCAGGGGGTTGATTCGACAGCAGCTAACAATAACAACGAGAGGGCCGTCCTGAAGTCCCCTCCCTCCAGGTGCTTCTACTACCCGAAGAAGGGGATTCATAGTGGTGTGGAGCTGCAGGCGTAGTTTAAAGAATAGCAGGAGAAGTTTGAAGTATTGGGAAAAGAAGCATCTTGGTAAAATCTGGCACTGCCAAGATCTTCCTTCCACTGTATGAATTCCCAGGGACCACTGGCCAAGGAGGGGACAGTATTTTATTGTACGGAGCGCCATCCTAGTGACGGTCACATAAGAGAGGATGTGCCTGAAATACTGTCAGGTCCAAAGTGGAAGGTGCCTGGGCTAAGCTGTGCTGAGCACGCGTCCCAGGCCAGGAACAGCAGACTCAGCCAGAGACGCTAGATTGGGTTTTTGTCAGACAAAACTTTGAAGGTGAAGAGGATCTTTCTTATGACCCAGCTTTGTCTAATCTGGTTCCAAACACAACCAGAACACACCCCCCAGGGACCTGAACTCTGACAGGGCCTAGCTGCCTCCCTCGGCCCCCGCACCTGGAAGAGGTGATTTGCATTTCTGTCTGGAGGGCCTCGGCTGATGGCACGGGGGGCACTGCCTTCCATCTGCCACGTGTGTCTAAGAGCTAACTGTGCCTGCTTGCTCCTGTCGTTTACCCTACAAAAATGCTAAAGCTGTCCTCTTCTCCAAAGGCACCCTAGTAGCTTCTTTGTTTATATATTGCCTTCAGTTGTAAGATATTTCTAAGAGATGTTTTGAGAATTTAGTAATTGTTAAAAAATGTTACATAAGATTTTCAGTGTTTTTTTTTTTTTTCCTATTGTGGTAAAAATATAAGGAACAAAACACTCACCAGTTCAACAATTTCTACAGTGACACCGACCACATTGTTCATGCTGGACAACTGTCCTCACTACCCTTTTCCAAATCATTCGACCAACACCAAATCAACTCAATGCCTCCCAGGCAAAAATGCCCCCTTTCCTCCTCCCGCCCACCCGTGGTAACCACTGATTACCTTCCGTTGCTATATGTCTGCTTAGTTCATGTCAGTGAGAGCAGACCGTATTTGTCCTTTTGTGACTGACTTATTTTGCTCAGCATGATGTTTTCAAGGTTCATTCTTGTTGTGGTGTGCATCAGGTAGGGAGTTTTTAATTACAGGTTAACATATAGGTGCATATTCCAACCAGGTTTTCCTAACCTGAAGCCTAACTCTAAATCTAAGCCTAACACCTACCCTAACCTTAACCCTTGTGTCTTGAACTTGAGCCCAGAGAAGAGGCCATGTACCTCTCTCTCTATCCACTGACATTTTTGCAGGTTACTTAGGGTCTGTCTACAATCTGGCATGTTACCCTAGGAAAATAGGCCTCAATATCAAAAGCTTAATGGTTGTGTTTTATTTTTATAGTGAGCGGGTTGCAGAAAGCCAGAAGAAATTCTGTTTTCTTGTCTGTTTATTTTACTTGGAAAGATATGTACCTCTCTAATGGAAGTGCTTGAAGACAATCAAAGCCAAGAATGAGCATTGCCAAGTTTAAAAGGGTAAATATTCCAAAAAGTAATATTTGGCAAATTAGTTTCAGGAACAATGCCCACTACCAACACGACTATTTATTTATTAAATGTTTGCTCATTGTAATAACAGAGGGGATGGAATAAAATGAATGCATGTGGTAAGAGGGAAAAAACACTCTTCACAGGAAATACCAGCTAGAAATACGTGATCAATATACAAATAAATCAGAGAAGAACACACTTCCACTCAAAAACAGCCTAGGAAAGTGACATCCGAAGACGGCCATGTAAAAACCAAAAGTATTTCAGTCCAGATTCCAACCACAATGGCACCAAAAACATTACATAGAGGTCATTTTGAGACTAAAGAAAACTCTTCATGACATGGACAATTTGAGGGCAGAAAAATATTTTTAGATATGTTGTTTTAGGTGCTGTGGAGTCGGTTTCAACTCTTAGCCACCCCGTGTACGACAGAACGAACCACTGCCCAGTCCTGCACCGTTCCCACAGTTTTTGCCACGCGTTAGCCCATTGTCGCAGCCACTGTGTCAGTCCATCTCCTGAGGGTCTTCCTCTTTTTCGCTGACCCTCTACTTTACCATGATGTCTTTCTCCAGGGACTGATCCTTCCTGATAACATGTCCAAAGTTTGTGAGATGCAGTCTCGCCATCCTTGCTTCTAAGGAGCATTCTGGTTGTACCTCTGCCCAGACAGATTTGTTCGTTCTTTTGGCAGTCAGTGGTGTGGTCGATATTCTTCGCCAACACTACAGTTCAAAGGTGTCAACTCTTCTTCAGCCGTCCTTATTCATTGCCCAGCTTTGCATGCACATGAGGTGATTGAAAACACCACAGCTTGGGTTTTCTAGATATAAAGATGAATCATTCAAACACAGTTTTTATGAATTTGGCAAAAATAATTTAGAAATTTGTCTGAGAGAATAATTGGCTTAACCAACTAAAAGACACTGAAAGATAAGAACAGTGAGAAAATGTTCCTAGCCCTAAAAACCATAAACCAAACCCACCTCCGCTGAGTCAATTTCAACTCATAGCAAACCTGTAGGACAGGGTAGTACTGCCCCATAGGGTTTCCGAGGCTGTAAATCTTTATGGGAGCAGACTACCACATCTTTCTCCCATGGAGCAACTGGTGGGTTTGAACCACCAAACCTTCAGTGAGCAGCCAAGCGCTAACCACTGCATCACCAGGGCTTCTCTTCATAGTCCTACTACTAAAATACATTATAAAGGAACATTAATTAAAACATTAGAATGTTGACTCAGAAACCGAGAGAGAGAAAAGTAACGCAACATGTACGACCTGGAATTTTGGTAAAGCAGAGGACAAAAGAAAGCCCTTCATGACATGGATTCACACGATGGCCACAGCAGTGGACTCACGATGGCATGGACTGGACAACGTTTCTGTCTGTTACACAGGCATCATCCTGGGTGACTTGTTGACTTGGCAGCAGGTGGCAACAACGACGATGTTTATAGCAACACTGTCCAGTGGAAATAAGGACAAACACATGGAATTTTACATTTTCTAGTAGCCACATTTGAAAACAGTAAGAAGAAACAGACGCTATCCAAAACATAATCAATCTTTAAAAATTACTGGTGAGACACTTTCCATCTTTTTCCACGCCAAGCCTTTGGAATTTGGACCACCTTCCTTCCAAGCAGGCAGTAGCCACAAGTGGCTAGCGGCTTCCACATTGCACAACACAGATTATGCAAGAAGGCAGATTGTATGTTATTGCACAAGTGCCAGAAAAACAATGGAGAAGGAAGACAGATATTTAATAAACGGTGCTGCAGGCTGTTAATATTCGACTATTACCTGGAAGGTTAGCTGTTTGGCCCCACCCGGAGGCACCTGGGAAGACAGGCCTGGCGATCCGCTTGTCTAGGCTGGAAAACGCTATGGAGTGCCGTTCTACTCCACACACATGGGGTCTCCATAAGCTGGAAACAACTTGGTGGCAACTAACAACGTCATGACGTCCAGAGGTCCCGGGGTGGCACAAATGGTTCGCGCTCATCTACTAACTTAAAAGTTGGCAGTTCGAAACCACCCCACAGAGCCATGGAGGAAAGGCCTGGCGATCTGCTTCCATAAAGCTCACAGCCAAGAATACCCCACGGAGCAGTTCTACTCTGTAACACATGGGGTCGCCATGAGTTAGAGTCAACTTCATGGCAAAGGGTTTGTTCTTTTTTTTTAAATCCTGGTGTCCTGATAATGATTTGTAAAATCCAGAAACACATCACAATGAATTAAAAGCGTACTTCATGAATGCCTTTTAAAGCAATACATTTTAGACGGAATAGATCATAAACTATTTTTAAAAACTAAAAACCAGAAAGGCTAGCAGTAAAATGTCAGTGCCAGGACTTGGGTAGAGGTGGAGAGAGGCTGCTGTTCCCGATCGAATGGGCCTGAGGAGGAAGGGAAGAAGGGAGGAGGTGACACACACAGATGGAGACGGAGGATGGGTGACTTGTTTACTGAGCAGATGCCGCGGAAGGCAGCCAGGAATCCTAGCCCAGTAACCAAAAGGCAGAGAAGTTCCAGCGGCTGTCAGGACTGGGCAGCCACAGTGCGGTGAGGCAGCAAAGCAGAAGGTCCCAGGCGCCAGTCCAATTTGGAAGTCCAGGAGGGTGTTGGTCAGTGTCGGGAAATTTGTCCACAGTGAGCAGGACCCCCACCCACAGGAGATCCACCAAGGAAAGCTGGAGCTGTGCCCTGGGGAGGTTAGGTGGAAGCTGGGGTGTGCCATGGACCACCAGGGTTCCTGGAAGGCTCCATCCTGGGGGGGGTGGGGGTGTAGAACACCCTCCTGAGGAGGTTATGTGGAAGCTGGAGTGTGCCATGGACCTTCAGGGTTCCTGGGAGGCTCTGTCCTGGGGGGAGGTGGAACAACCACCAGATAACAAACTCACTGGCACCGAAGGCTACACCACTGAGAGGGGCCCACCCCACTTCTGCAGCCCCTGTAGACCCAGGCCCAGTGAGCAGTGGTGGACAGTCCATGGGGTGGAGCTTGAAGGACCTTCACACTGCGTCCCCCCCTTGAGGACTGGGATTAACATTAAGCCCCTGCGGGTGGGCTTGACACGGGACACAGGATGGGAGCCCGCAGTAGGGTGTGAAAGCAGCCGTGCTTCTCTCTGTAGTCCTGAAATTTCTCCACTCACTCCTGAAAGTCCTTCTAAGGAAGGAGCACCTCAGCTCAGCTCACAGGCCTTCCAACATCAGTCCCATCCCCGTGCCCCTAAGCTTGGCTCCATCTGGCCAGCTAAGAGCCCCACAGGCTGGGAGCCCAGGAGGCCGAGCATGAGGTCTCCTTGGCTAGGCACCCAGGGACACCGGGCTAGGGCTTCCCTTCCTTCCTGTTCCATCTGTCAGGTCCTTGGAGGCTGCGGCCACCTCCAGCAGTCTACAGAGGGGCTGTGGGGTGTCACCATCCCTGGGGCTGGGCCCTTGTTTATATTTTCCATCCAAAAAAACCCATTGCCAAGCGTTGATTCTGACTCATAGCAACCGTATATTGCCATAAATGAGTTGCCGTGGAGTCGATTCCGGCTCGTGGCAACCCCAAGTGTGTCAAATTAGAACTGTGCACCGTAGGGTTTTCATGATCGCCAGGCCTTTCTTTCAAGGTACCTCTGAGTGGACTAGAACCTCCAGCCTTTCAGCTAGTAGCTCAGGGCGTAGCCATCTGCACCACCCAGGGACTCCTGTGTATTGCCAGGATACGCCTGATACCCCATTGCAGTCCCTGCTAAGGTGAGATCCACCCCAGCACACGGCCTCCCTCTGCCTGGCCTCCTGGCCTCTGCCTCCTGGCCTCTGTCTCCTGTCAGTTCATCCTCCCTGCCTCCTGGGTGACCACAGACTTGTGAGATGCGCCCAGCACTGCTAGCCACCTCACTTGCTCGCCTTCCTAAATCCCCCCCTTTATGGGGCCCAACGTGCCCTTAGGCCAAGTTGCTGGCCCTCGTAAGAGCAGATGAAAGGCTCAGGCCCGTGGTCTTTCTTTCCTTTCACCCGCTGTATGTTTTAACCAGGCCAAGGGCTGGAGTTGAAGTGCAGGGTATGGCAGGACAAACCAGCTTGCTCTTGCTGCCACAAATAGAAGGAAGCGTGTGACTTTTTTAAGTTGACTTTACCTTTTAGAGTAGTTTTAGGTTTACAGAAAAATTGTGCAGAAAGTACAGCGTTCCCTCACCCCCCCGTCCTCCTCCCACACACAATTTTTCCTGTTATTAACATGTGCATTCGTGTGCTACGTGGTTACAATTGATTACCAAATACGGATACGTTAGTATTAACTAGGGTCCATAGTTCACAAGGTCACTGGGTGGCACAAATGGCTTGTGCTCTTCTACTAACCTGAAGGTTGGTGGTTGGAACCCACCCCCTGGTGCCATAGAAGAGAAGCCCTGGTGATCTGCTTTGGTTGACATTACAGCCAAGAAAGCCCTATGGAGCAGTTCTACTCTGTAACGCATGGGGTCGCCATGAGTCAGAATCGACTCGACAGCAACTAACTACAACGACACGGGTTTTCACAAGTGCATAATGTCATTACACTATCATATAGGATAGTGTCATTGCCCTGAAAGTGCCCTGCGCTCCACTCAGTCATCCCTCCCCACCCACCCCCCCGCAACCAGTGACCTGTTTACTGTTTCTATAGGGCTTTTTGTTTGTTTGTTTTCGTCTTTTCCAGAATGTCATATAGTTGGAATCATACAGTATGCAGCTTCTTCAGACTGACCTTTTTCACTCAGAGGCACGCGTTTACGGTTCCTTCATGCCTTTTTGTGGCTTGCCAGCTCACGTCGTTCTGTCGCTCCATTGCATGGATGGGCCACTGTTTGTCCTCACCTGTTGAAAGGCTCCTGGTTGGAAGCCTGTGATGGGCAGACCACGTGAAGATGTCCACATCAGCGCGGGAGGCTGCGGCACCCCCACGTGGAACATCCCAGTGCTGAGGCCACGTGTGTCTCAGGTGCAACTAGAGCCCATGGCCTGGCATTGACGTGGCAATAGGCTCTGGGAAGGTAAATCCTCGCGGGGGACCAAACTCGCTCTGGAGCTGGTGTTTACTCTCGGGAGGTCAGTAGATATTATGCAACATTTGCAGCTGGAGGAAAGAGATGCCAAGACCCAGGGCAAGCAGGGGAGTTATATCTGCCTGTATCCGTCGTGGCGTGGAACAAGGCATGCATACCTCTGCAGAGCGTACGGACAGTATAAAGTAAGCCAAACCTGTCAGCTATTGGCACGCTCAGAGCAAGACGGTGCAAAGTTCTGTAAAAATCAAACCGAGCAGACAGGTCAGGCCAATCTTATTTCACGCTTCCCAGAGCAACCCCAAGATGTCGGCTACGATACCATCCTCTCAGCTCTCCGGCTAGCCTGTCACTTTACCCACGATTGCAAACAGCTGGAAATGCTTCGCCTTATCTTTATTGGAACATAGGATCTGAAATTATCCATAAACTAGTTCATTATTCAAATGCAAGATATTTTGACTTAACAAAGGGCGACAGAATTCAGAGTTATGTGCAGCCACCAGGTATGAGAGAAACAGATGTCACAAGCCCAATGTTTTGAGAGAAGGAAACCCCGCCACAATTATGAAAATGCAATATTAGTATTGTCTAGGGCTTCCAGATTTAAAAGGAGAGTCTGGAAAGTGAAAAGTAGCAATCTGCTTCTCCAGCTTAGCGCAGGTCCCAGGACAGGTTCTGCACAGGGCAGTAGCTCAGGAAACCTCGAGATGAAGGAATAGAGTGGACACAAGAAGAATGAGTGTTGGATTCCACGAGGCTGCCTTTCAGTACACCTCCAAGTATGGGCTGCAAGTCTTTATGACCGCGGGAGGCACAAGTGGTTTGCACCCAACTCTGAGCCGAAGAAGCCCTGGTGGTGCGGTGGTTAGAGCTCAGCTACTAACCAAAAGGTCGAAGTTCGAATCCACCAGCCACTCCTTGGAAACCCTATGGGGCAGTTCTACTCTGCCCTATAGGATTCCTATGAGTCAGAATCGCATCGATGGCAAGGGATTTGGTTTTGGTTTTCTAACCAAAAGGTTGGGTTCCAACCAACCCAGTGGCACTGCAGAAGAAAGGCCTGGCAATCTGCTTGCATGAAGATTACAGCCAAGAATACCCTGTGGAGCAGTTTTGCTTTATAACACACAAGGCTGCCCTGAGTTGGAATTTATTCAACAGCAGGAGGTTTAGTTCTGAACGATCTGACACTGCTTTTTAGCAAATGCCTTCCAGTCACGAGGAAGGTGAGTACCCTGTCCTTACTGTTGATAGCTTTTCACAACAGTAGGGAATCCATTCTGAGATCCGTTTTTGCTGGGAAGGATGCCTGAATGTTCTTACTGCTAGGTGCTGTCATAGTGACCCTGTAGGACAGAGTAGAACTGCCCCTTAGGCTTCCTTGGCTGTAAATCTTTATGGGAGCAGATTGCCAGGTCTTTTCTTCCATGGAGCACCTGAATGAGTTCAAACCACCAATCTTTCAGTTAACAGCCGAGCACTTAAACTTTGTGCCACGAGGGCTCCTTACTTCAGTATTCACTGGATAAAAGGGTAAGTCTCAGTGTTTGGCAGACATCTTCCAAAACCTAAGCGCTCAATTTTAGATAACTTCATTTTTTTTTTTTTTTTTCATTTGTGGGCTAAGTTGTCCGGTTCCTGGGGATACATCCCACCAGTAACATGCCCTGGTAGAACCCGAGAGGCTCAGGTGTCAGTGTCAGTCACTGGGTTTCCTCCGTGGAAGACTGAAGAGATCCTTGAGCAAGAACGGGGGCCACGGGGTGCAGTCTGCCTGCTGTAGGTCACTGTTCCCCCCACTGCCGGCCCTGGACCTACAGCAGCAGTGTTTCTGGGGAGCTTGCTAGAAATGCAGATTCTCAGGCTGCATCCAGGCCCTCCTGAGTCACAGCCTCTCCGTGAGGAAAGCCAGCCTTCCCAGGTAGTCATTAATGGGGAAGGGAGCAGCTTGTGCTCACTGGTTTGCCTCTTTGATGCTGTTTTAGTTTTCAGAGCCTGCGTTCCATCTCAGCTGCAGGAGTTAGGCAGCAATAAGAAAGGTTGTGATCAGAAGCCTTTCCTGTCAGCGTCCCTTGAGCTCTGCTGAGCATCACCAAGGTCGGATGAGGCCTGAGGTGTCCACCCTGTGTCAGTGCAAACAGCCACAACCAAATCCGTTGCCCTTGAGTTGATTTCAACTCATAGTGACCCTGTAGGACAGAGTAGAGCTGCCCCAGGGTGTTTCCAATGAGTAGCTGGTGGATTCAAACTGCTGGCCCTTTGGCAGCCGATCTGTTAACCACTGCACCACCAGAGCTCCTCAGAGAGGTAAAACCAAAACCTCAAATCCATTGCCTTTGAGTAAATTCCGACTCATAGCAACCCTATAGGCAGAGAATGCTCCTTAGAAACAAGGATGGCGAGACTACGTCTCACATAATTTGGACATGTTATCAGGAGGGATCAGTGCCTGGAGAAGGACATCATGCTTGGTAAAATAGAGGGTCAGAGAAAAAGAGGAAGACCCTCAATGAGATGTATTGACAGTGGCTTCAACAAGGGCCTTAAGCATAACAGCAATGGTGAGGATGGTGAGGGCCTGGGCAGTGTTGTGTTCTGTTGTACACAGTGTTGCTATGAGTCAGACCTGACTTAACGGCACCTAACAACGACAACAACAGGCAGAGTAGAACTGCTTCAGAGGGTTTCCAAGGAGCAGCTGGTGGGTTTGAACTGCAGACCTAGGGTAGGGTGAGATCAACAAGTCACTTCCAGAAAGCCCCAAGCCCCAAGCCCCATCTGTGATAAATGAACCTGCAGTTTTAGGGACACAAGGACACTACTCCTTGAGCTGGGAGGTGAGAGGCTCAGAGGCAGGAGGGTTTATGGCTTCATTCTCCTTGTGGTTCTGAAGCTGGCCTGTCAGCATTGTGGGCCGCTCCTGAAGGCCCTGGACTAAAGACGGTTTCCTGAGCTGGTTCAGCCGGGCTCTGTCCACACGCCCTGGCTGGGTGTACTTCGGGGTTGCAGCTATGGGACGGGGTGTGCTCGTTCCACCCACCACATCTCATCCTCTGAACGAGCTCAGAGAAGGGCTGTGACAGCTTCTCCTTGCGCCAGTTCGTCCTGGCAGGGAGGGATTAAGGCTGAGGCTGTGTCTGACCCTCAGGGGTCAGCTTTCCAGGCTGGGATCCAGCGGGTACACCCAGCCCCATGATCCGGTCCTGGAACACCAAACAGGCTCCTTCTCAGGGCCCTAAGAGAAACTGTCGAATGCTTCTCTCCTCGCTTCTGGTGACTTCCGGCGAGCCTTAGCGTCCCTTTGCTAGTAGGCAGACCCTCCCGTGGTGTCTTTCCCGTTCCATCTCTGTCCTCTTTTTATAAGACGTCAGCTATATAGGATTAGGACCCACCCTACTCCACTACGACGCTGTCAGCTGATAACATCAGTAAAGAAAAACCCTATTTCCCCAAACAGGGTTACATTCACAGGGACAGTGGTTAAGACTTCAGCACACCTTTTTAGGGGACACAATTTAATTCACAACATAGTCAACTTCCAGCATTCCACTGCCCCTTCTGGCTGAGCAGGCTGACCTCGGCTCCAAAATCAGACCAAGGGAGCATCTCGGAGGACGGAAGTCACCGGGTTGCCCAAGACTTCTTCCTGATGCCCCAGTTCCCGAGCAACCAAGCACCTTTCCGGCATCCCAGCCCAGCAGCTTTGACTGCACCACCGCCCCCTGCCGGCTGGTGGTTCCCTGCAGCTGCCACGTGCTGTAGCTGCTGCCCACCCGCCTGGGTATTCCCTCCACCCTTCACGGGTGGGAATCTGGGAGCCAGGGCTTGTGGGGCTGCTGGTTAATGGGAGGTGTCCACCACAGCCTCACGTCACCCCACGTGCCCTGCCTTATCTCTACCCCATGCACTCCATTTCACAAAGATGGCAGCTCTAGTGCTTCCTCCAATATGCTCCCTCTAAAAGGAGCCCTGGGAGACCCTGGTGGCACAATGGTTAAGCACTTGGCTAACTGAAAGATCAGCAGTTCAAGCCCACCAGTCGCTGCAGAAGAAAATGTGGCAGTATGCTCCCATGAAGATGACAGCCTTGGAAACCCTTTGGGGCAGTTCTACTCTGTCCTGTAGGGTTGCTAGGACTCGGAATTGACTGGACGGCAGTGCGTTTTAAAAATGTCACCTCTTTAGAAAACAGTGTGTTCTAGAAATCTGCTTGCTGTTTTCAGTGTGAAGGAAGCACACACCCTGGGGTTTAACCTCAGAATAACAGGATTATTTATTTCCTCAGCACTGAGCCATTTCTCACATTAAAACAAACACGATTTAATAGCACAAAATGAGCACACATTTTTATAAAAGTAGAATTGAGACAATTTCAGGGTCTCGCAGGCTGACTCCTGCCATTTCCCCAATTCTGGGATCACATTCACTTTCCCGCAGCTAGGGGGGACTTGGAAACCCTGGGGACCTAATGGTAAAGAGCTACGGCTGCTAACCAAAAGGTCAGCAGTTCAAATCCACCAGGCGCTCCTTGGAAACCCCTATGTGGCAGTTCTACTCTGTCCTATAGGGTCGCTGTGAATCGGAATCAACTCGATGGCAATGGGTACAGTAGGGGTGACTTTGGTGAAAAATGTCTAAAAGGTGCAAACCTACAGAGACTGAAAATATGTATATATATAGGGTCGCTATGAGTCGGAATTGACTCGACGGCACTGGGTTTAGTTTGGTATTTTATATACACACACACTCACACATATACAAGAGCCTTCCCCCATCCCTGAAGATGACAAACCCAAACCAGCCAACATTTGTTAAACTGACCATTACTGAGGCTCCTGGCCCTCTCTTTCCCTTGTCTTTCTCTCTCCACCCCCCTCTCTCCAAGGCTCCTCATTTTTGCCCAGGTTCCCTGGGAATGACTGATGGATGAATCTCCACAGGAAACTCTGGTGGCACAGTGGTTAAGAGCTATGGCTGCTAACCAAAAGGTCGGCAGTTCAAATCCACCAGGCTCTCCTTGGAAACCCTATGAGGTAGTACTACTCTGTCCTATAGGGTCGCTATGAGTCAGAATTGACGCAAGGGCAACAGGTGAGTCTCCGCAGCCTTGACTCTCCTGGGCTGAAACCAAGGCCTGATGCCGGCTTGAAGGGATCGGACTGGAGGCTGCTTGGTGTATCTGAAGATTTTCTCTTCGGGAAGACAAACTCACTCAACAGCGGGAGAAACAAACCGGCGCCTGCTGACGGACGTCCATCTTTCCATGGTTTGTTCAGGTCAGCTGGGGTGGGGAGCGCCATCCCTAAACAGGACAGGTCAGTGGCTGAGGAAAACGTATCTGCGAACGTGAGATTGTCAGCTTCCAACTCATGATGACCTCATATACAACAGAAGGAGACTTTGTCTGGTCCTTTGTCACCCTCACGATCATCAGCATGTTGGACCCCACTGTTGCAACTACTGTGCCAGTCCATCTCACCTAGGGTCTCTGTCGCCCTCACTGGCCCTCTACTGCACATGATATCCTCCACTAGTGACTGGATGACATGTCCCAAGAGAGCAAGTCAGACGATATTCTGTTGTGATTCATAGGGTTTTCAGTTGGCTGGTTTTTGAAAGTAGATCTCCAGGCCTTTCTTCCTTGTCTGTCTTAGTCTGGAAGCTCCACTATGCACCAGAGGTGGCCCTGTTGGTATTTGAAAGACCAGTGGTACAGCTTTCAGCATCACACAAGCCACCAGAGTAGGACAAACTGACAGACAGGTTGTGGTGAGTGTGGGCAGCTCAGAATTTTCTGGGCTATTTCCCAGTCTCCTTCTCGTCCCGCCCCAGGCACCCCCTGCTCCATTTAACTCTGGAGGCATTGGCACAGTGCTCACTGTCTGGCAGCCCCTTGGAGTCATTGAAGAGCCAGCTTTGTGTCACTCCTGGTCGCCTCACCTCCCTAAGTTAAACTCTCTCTGTAACCAGCTGGAGAGCACCAAACCTGTGGTTCTCGAGCTGGAGCACTTTGGTTTGTACCTGGGACTCACTAGAATACAGATTCCTAGACCCCACGCCCAGCCAGGGTGTCTGACATTGCAGGTCTGGGGAGGAACCTGGGAATGTGCATTTCAAACAGGCAACTCTTAGCTGTTGCTGCTTGCTGGAGACCACCCCTGGGAACCACTGCTCAGACCCTTCTCCAAGTGTTGTCCATGGCCTGTGTCATCAGCATCCCGAGAGCTTGCTAGAAAGTCCCAATCTTTTTTATTTTTTTCTCTGCTTCAAATTTTTTTTTTATTTACTTTAGATGAAGGTTTACAGAACAAACTAGTATCTCATCAAACAGTACACACATTGTTCTATGACATTGGTTAACAACCCCAAGACACGTCAACACTCTCCATTCTCAACACTGGGTTCCCTATTACCAGCTTTCCTGTCCCCTCCTGCCTTCCAGTCCCTGCCCCAGGGCTGGTGGGCCCCATTAGTCTTGTTTTGTTCCATGGGTCTGTCCAATCATCTTTAGCCAAAGGGTGAAGCTCAGGAGTGACTTCATTACTGAGTTGAAAGGGTGTCCAGGGGCCATAACCTCAGGGTTTCTCCAGTCTCTGTCAGGCCAGCAAGTCTGGAATTTTGTTCTACATTTTTCTCCAGCTCTGTTCGGGGCCCTCTGTTGTGATCTGTGTCAGAGCGGTCAGTGGTGGTATCTATCCAGGCACCATCTAGTGGTACTGGACTCAGCCTGGTGGAGGCCATGGTACATGTGGTCATTAGTCCTTTGAAAGTCCCAATCGTGAACCCCAGCCAAGACCCACTGCAGCAGAATCTGCATTTTAACAAGCACCCAGGTGGTAGGGTGCACAGCAAAGTCTGTGAAGCTCTGTTCTAAGCTGCACTCCTGAGAACAAGGACTTCCTTCACGTTTCTGTACATTCCCAGCCCCGGCACAGGAACGGGCGGGGTGGTGAGGGCTGAGGCTCAGGGGAGGCAGGATCAGACAGCAACCCTGACCGGGACACGTATACAGGTGGTCCCTGACTTACGACGTATTCCACTTACAGCGTCTGCTTGTTTTGTTTTGTTCTGTACATCTTACTGTTAGTAATACGTACTACATACAATGCTGCAGTACATAATTTGCTAATGTTATTGTTCTCAGATGTTCACGGCAGATGTTCAAAGATCGGATTGATAAAGATACTACTAATAAAAGGCAGTAATAATGAAAACTAAAAACAAAAACAAAAAAAGGAGAGAAATTCAACTTACATCAGAACCCATTTACGAGGGAGTCTTCGGGACAGAACCCCGTGGTAACTAGGGGACTACCTGTGCCTCTTGTTATTGTGTGTCACTGAGTCAATTCCGACTCATAGCGACCCCATCTGACAGAGTAGAGCTGCCCCATAGGGTTTCCTAGGCTGAAATCTTTCCAGGAGCAGGTTGCCAGGTCTTTCTTCTGTGGAGCCCTGTGTGAGTTTGAACCACTGATCTTGCAGTCAGCAGCTGAGCGCTTAACCATTGTGCCACTGTCATATACACCTGCAGTGGTGCGTATCAGAATTTCTGGGGCTCACTCAGAGGAAAATCAATCAGTGTCTCCGATTACCTGCTGGTTCTGGAATCTCAAGGAAGTATAACATCATTTTTGTGCCCAGGCAACAGAAGTACAATTCGAACCTGGGTGAGAAAAAGCAGAGTTTTCACAGGTGTGTTTCACGTTTGCACGTGTTTTGCAAGCTCGGTTTCTAGAAAGGATTTCCAGCTCACGGAGGTGTAGCTCTGTACCTAAAGGAGTGAGCTGCAGCTCTCAGCGGCCTGCGCTCAGACTTGGAGCTCAGTGATCAGTTAACATCTCCATTATCTCATTACTTTGTTGTTTCCTTTAAAGAAAAAAAAAAGTTTTAAGCCTGGAAGCTTTTCCTCTGCCAAGCACCAGGGACTGATAATCGTGTGCATGAAAGCGTGGAGGTGTGTTTGGTGGTCTCCAAGGCCATCTCCATGGCCCTCCTGATGACTCAGCAAAGGCAGCTTGCTCTCTGAGTGCAAGGGGCTGCTGCTACTGCCAAGGGAGCAGGGACAGGGCAAGTGGATAACAAGTGAGACAGACCGGCACATCTGGCAGACGAGGCCCGGAATTGGGTGATGATGAATGTTTTCTTTTGGACAGATGTAACAAAATCCTCCCCAGTGGAAGATTCCATGAGGGCTGAGCCCCCTCTAAGCTGTGTCTCCCATCAGTCACCCTGCTGCTGTGGACTTTCATGCCCTCAAGTAAAAGTGGAGGAGGTCCCCTTGATATAAAAGCTGGACAGCTAAGGTTTGCCCAGGAAATAGCCTGTAAAATAAACACATGGGGCATGCCATTTAAGAGAGCCCCGTTATTACGTGTTAGGTTATTGAGAGAGCCCTGGGGGACTGCAGAGCCAGGGCAGGGAGGTGGCTCCAGGGCAAATTCCGTCCCCTGCGAAGAGTGTCCCCTTCCGTTGGGATTCTGTTCTCACACGAAGCGCATAAATCCTGCAAATGGAATTTCAACTCAGGCTCATATTTCAGCTGACCCCTTCCCTCTCCAATATCCCCTCAAAGTGTTTTTTCCTGAAGCCTAAGTCTGTAGGGCAGAATGCTGGCGGGGAGGAATTACCAGCTAGGAAGGAATTTTTGTTTTCAGACACAGAGGCCTTTGATTGAGCTCTGGCTTCAAATTCGCTTCTCGCTTCTTGCCAGCCCACAGCCCAGGAGGAGTGCCTGCTGAGGCTGACAAAACCCAGGCCTGCGGTGGAACCTCTGCCTCCTGCCCTTTCCTTCTGGAATGGGGCCTCCCATGGTCTCAGGCTGCAGGTTTTCAGGGTCAGCTGTGTTGCTGGAGACTGCAGGGGGAGACTTGGAGAAAATGGATGTGTTCGCCTGCCCTGCCTCTGGCTTCTACCTTGTCTTTCCTTTTTTTTATTTTTTAAATTTGTTTGTTTTTGTGAAAGGATACACAGCCAAAGTTACACCGTTTCAACAATTTCTACATGTGCAAATCAGTGACATTGATCACATCCAAGCTGTGCCACGGTTACGGCTATCCTCCACCAAATTATTCCATCACCATTAACATAAACCCACTGCCCCCTAAGCTTCCTATCTCACTAAGCTTACACCTGAAATATGATCAATTGGCAAATGTTGTGTTATATATGTTTTTACCAAAAAGAAAGAAAGAAAGAAAAAGCAGCTTCTGAGGCTGTTTATGTACAACCAAACACCTCCTGGGATTTGTTTTCTTGGTTTGGAGGTTTAGGGTCATGGTTTCAAGGAACACCTCAATCAGTTGGCCTAATATTGCTTCTCAGTACTTCTGTTGTACTTCCAAGTTCGTTGTATAGTGCCTGGGGTTTTAAAAGTTAGCAACTGACCGTCAATTGGTCTTTATTCTCCTGGAATGAGAGAGAGAGGAAAAAAAACCCAAACCCATTGCCATCGAGTTGATTCCAACTCGTTGTGACCCAACAGAGGAAAAGGAGGAGGAAATGCAATGTGTGGCTAATTGCCTCAATGATCAACTGCCTCCTGTGCCATGAGACTGGAAGAACTGGGTGGTGCCCAACCACCATTACTGAACATTTTGGTTAAAGATTCTATAGAAGAATATTGATCAAAAGGGGGGAATTGCAGAACAGAAATTTAAACTCTCATAGAATCCAGAATTTTTATAGCCATTGAGGCTGGATGAACTCCTGAAACTATTGCTCTCAGATAGTCTTTAAACTTGAAACCTTAAACCAATATTCTCACCTCGTTTTTCTCATCAGTCAAAGCTCAGCTCCAAGCAGGGCACAGAGCAAGGCTGCTGGGCTGCGCTGTTGCTGCTTCTGTAACCTTATCCTTTTGTCTCCCAAAGGAGGAGACACTTGCCAAAAGCCAAGGGGGTGCTCTCTCCTGAACCCATTTAGTTACCTAGCACTACCATAACAAAAAATCACAAAGTGAGTGGTTTTTAAAAATGGAAATTTATTCTCTCACAGATCTACAGGCTAGAAGTTCAAATATCTTGGCCATGTTGATTTCTTCTGTGAGCCTCTCTCCTCACTGCTGGTGTCTGCTGGCAATCCTTAGAATTCTTTGGGGTCCCTTGGCATCTGTCTTCCCCCTGTGTGTGCCCCTATGTTTAGCCTACTCTTTTTACAACTCAGAAGAGATTAGGGTTAGGAACCACCCTACTCTGGTATGATCTCAGTAATATAACAAAATAAAACCCCTGTTTCCAAATGTGGTCATATTTACCATTTTGCTGTCACGTCGACTCTGACTCATGGAGACCTCACGTGTCCCAGAGCAGACCTGTGACCTCACGTGTCCTAGAGCAGACCTGTGACCTCACGTGTCCCAGAGCAGACCTGTGACCTCACGTGTCCCAGAGCAGACCTGTGCTTCCCTGAGTGATTTTTTGGAAGCTGATCACGAGGAATTTCTTCGGAGGTGCTTCAGGGTGGACTCAAACCTCCAACCTTTCAGTTAACAGCCGAGTGCTTTGACTGCATCTCCCAGGGACATTTACAAGTACAGGGGTTAGAGTTTCAACACATGCATTTGGAGAACACGACTGAATACATAACAACACACATCTTTTCTCAACATTTTCCTCCGAACTGACCCCTCTCCTCACCACCTTTTCAAGCCACTCAGCCAGTGGCTTTGGAGGGTAGAAAGGGTGTCACCGCAGCACAAAGAACTCTTGGGGCAGAATCTCTGAGTGTTAGGGTGCTGGATCTATGGAGACAGAAGCACTTTTTTGGGACTGTCCCCCCAGCCCTCTCCTGTTTGGCTTCTCTGGCAGCCTCTACCAAAGCTCAGAGCTTTTCTGCTAGGTTCAGTGGTCCAAGAAAGCAACTGCCTTTGCCCTGGGACCCAGCTGCACCCCTGGTAGGACTGTACATCCATATTAGTCCTGGCTGTACCAGCAGTCTCCTGCCCTGCCCACAGAATTCCCCAGCCAGCCTCTCCCTTCTCCTGACCTCGGTCAGCTCCTTGGAGCCACATCTGCTCGCAGTGTTTTTCTACCGTCTGCTTTGCATAGCTCCACCCAGTGTAAATCATCTGTTTCTTGGGCTCTTTGAATCCAGAAAGCCTCTGAAATCCCCAAGGCCTTTCACAACCATAGGTTCTTAGTCACTAACCTTCACAGGCCATGAATTTCTCATTTCTCTTCTTTGAAAAGACAGTCCACGTTAACATCTGGCTTAGCCTTTGCACAACTCAGGGTTATCCCTTTACCATCTCTACCTCTCGTCCCACACTCCGAGGAGGTTGTTTCCAAACCCATAGGTAGTTACAGGTGTGGCTCTGTGAGCCCACCTTGCTGTGTCTGCCCAACGTTATTTTGATAGAACTATTCTTTTTTATTTGGATGGTGGGCTGGAAAATCTCAAAGTTGAGAAGTTGTGGCTTTTTCCAAAATCAGAAAACAAGTTAAGGGTGGTAACAGGAAAATAACCCTTTTTCTTTTAAACTTGCTTTGTGGTGACCTCAATTTAGTGTTGTCGTGTGTGTGTGCACGCACATGTTTTAACCTGTGTGTTGCCTTCTCATTTTAGCCAGATGGGACCATGCCTTGGGATCAGCCTGGAAGGTATAGCAGACTCTGTTGTCTGGCAGTTCCAACACCCATCCCCAACTTACTTCTGTGTTGCCCAACTCCAAGTGGAGACTGAAAGAACTAAATGCTGACCTTCCCAGTCTCCTTTGCAACGAGTAGTGACCACGTGATAAAGTTCTGGATGATGAGACTATATAAGCCAGTATAGGCTAAGCTGTGCTGTGGTAACAAGTTAACCCTGAACTATTAGTAGCTTAGCACAACCAAGGTTTACTTCTCACTCAGACTGTATGCCCAGAGTAGGTCTGTTGAGGTCTCAGCTCCACACAGTCACTCAAGGACCCAGGCTGATGGAGGCATTCCCATTTTGTAGCTGCACCTTCTGGAACACTGCGTTCCTGTATTGTTACAAAGAAGGAAGAGAAAAATGCAAAGTACTCGGCTGTAAACTGTCACATGTCACTTTTGCTAATGGCCTGTTGGATGCAACTTGTTGCATAGTCTCAACCTAATGTTGAGGAAGGCTAAGAAACATACAAAATTGGTTGCACAGTGTCTTGGGCAAGCACTAATGGCCACAGAGATGTAAGTAGAAGAATGCTGGGGTGTGAGGGGTTCCTTCTGGAAAGCTTTTGCTCTTCTGACGAGAAGGGCAAACATTGCTGGTGTATTTGCCTTCCCTTTCTGTCACCCGCCTTTCTGCCTGGTGCATGGACTTGATGGCTGGTGCTGGGGCAGCCATCTTGCTTCCACAATACAAGAAGCCGGCCTGCTGAGGGCTGTGGGGTGAAAGACCAAAAGAGCTCTTGACGTTGTGGGTGAGCTCTGACTTGTTGACTCCAGGCATCTCATTATGTGAGGGACAAAAGCCCTGTTGGCTTCAGCCACTGTTAGTCATATAGTCTATTACTTGCAGATAAAAGCATTCCTAATCAATACAGAAGGCTTTGAAGAGAAGGTAGGATTTTAAAAACTCTTTTTACCAAAAATTATATAAAGGGGAGGGCAGGAAGAGGGAAGAAGGGAATGTAATAGTTTCTGGGTGTCTTATAAGAACACAAACTTATTCTTTCACAGTTTTGGAGGTTGTGTCTGATATTGGGGTGTTGGCCGTGTTGATTCCTTCTGAGGGCTCTGAGGGAGAATCTGTTCCAAGCCCATCTCCTTGTTTCTGGTGGCTCCAGGCGTTCCTTGGCTGGAACGTGGCACTCTTCTCTCTGTGTCTCTTGTCGTCTTTTATAAGGATAACACTCATACATAAAATGAGGATTAAGGCCCACCCTACTATATTAAGATCTCATGCTAACTTAGCTGAGAACAGCATCAAAGACCCTATTTCCAAGCAAGGTCTTGTTCACAGGTGCAGTGGTTAGGGCTTCAACATACCTTTTGGGAGATGCAGTTCATCCACAAAAGTGGGTAAAAGGAAGACAGAATGAGAGAACAACATGGTAGAGTGACCACAGTACCTCCGAGATAAAGCCCATGTAGAACTGAATTGATTCCTGCTTGAATTCCTGACCTGCCAGGACTGGTCCTGGTTAAGGCCCCATTCTGTAAGGGAAGTTGGTCCCTCAGTACTCTGCATGACTATCAAATTGCTGGTTGCAAGTTCCTAAACCCTCATTTCAGGAAAAAAACCACACCAGTCTACTCAACAATAAGCATATGTCGTCTGTGGCTGCAGGCCCTTAGGATGGAGATAATATTGACTTGACCTTTCAACCCCAACCAATGAGATCCTCCAGCGAAGGGTCATTCCCAGGGGCTTCTACTCCAAGACTTTGCTTCCACGGAATCCGCTGGGTTGAAGGAGTGCCCTGCTGTCTCAGCACACCTTCTCTCCCTCTCACAGTCGGGTGTAGCCAGCTGCAAATGAGTTTCAGCCCTTTGCTGTCTAGCTACCTCGTCTCACTCCCCAGGACACCACGAGGGTAGGTGGAGGTAGTTCCTGCCGGATGTTTAGGAGCCACGAAGGGACCACATCCCAGGTTTTCGGGTATCTTAAAATGAAATTGTCTTATCATCTAGTGCTGCTACAACAGAAATACCACAAGTGGATGGCTTTTACAACGAGAATTTTTTTCCTCACAGTATAGAAGGCTAGAAGTCCAAATTCAGAGCACCAGCTCAAGTGGAAGGCTTTCTCTTTCTGTCGGCTCTGGGGGAAGGTCCTTGTCTTCTCAGCTGCTGCTTCCTGGTTCCTTGCAGATCTCCGTGTGTCTTGCATCTGTCTTATCCCATCTCTTTCTCTGCTCCCTTTTTTCTTTTTTTAGTGTTTCTTTTTATATCTCAAAAGAGATTGACTCAAGACACACCCTGTATTAACCCTGCTTCATTAACATAACAAGGACAACCTACTCCCAAATGGGATTATAACCACAGGCACAGAGGTTAGCATTTACAACACTTGTTTTGGGGGGACATATTTCAATCCATAACAGAAATGTTGGACCTTCCTTTGCCTACAAGCCCTCCAGCTAATTCCCAAACTCCTGCCCCCAGTGTGTGCCCTGAACAGCTGACCTTGCCCTCCTTTTCCACTCCTCTCTCCCTCCCTCCACATTCTAGGCCCTGAAATCCCTACTTACCAAGAATGCAGTTAGTACTGGCTGTCTTTTGTTTCTTTGTCTTCTGCTAATCCATAGCCCCAAACAAAGATAGCCTAAGGGGAATTCTGCTCTCAGTAGCATGCATTCTTCTTTTTTTTTTTTTCATATTTACACATATATCCATTTGCTTACAGATACCCTGACATATAAATAAACTCATCGCTATCAAGTCAATTCTGACTCATAGCCACCCTACTGAATGGAGTAGAACTGCCCCATAGGGTTTCCAAGGAGCAGCTGATGGATTTGAACTTCCAGCCTCTTGGTTAACAGCCAAGCTTTTGACCCTGTGCCACCAAGGCTCCTGACATAGATGTAGGAATTTTCAGATGAACAATAATCCTTTTTGGCAATACTATGTATCAATTCTCTTCTCCTTTTGCCCTCCTGCCCCTGCTTTTTTTTTTTTTTTTTAGATAATTTATTTTTGTTGTTGAAAATACACGCAGCAGAACATACACTAATTCAACAATTTCTACATGTACAACCTGGTGACATTGATGACATACTTTGAGTTGTTCCAACCATTCTCACCCTCCTTTGCTGAGTTGTTCCTCCCCCTTAACGTAAACTCGCTGCCCCCTACGTTTCCTACCTAATCTTTCAAGTTGCTGTTGTTAATTTGGTTCCACACAGATGAATCTTAAAAAAGCACTATGTTCTAGGCAATTGTTCTTTACTAATTGAGCTGAACTATTTCTTGCTTTTAAGAAGACTTCAGGGGATATTTTTGGTTTAAGGTTTAAAGAGCATTTCAGGGCAATAGTTTTAGGGGTTCATCCAGCCTTGATGGCTCCAGAAAGTCTGGATTCCATGAGAATTTGAAATTCTGCTCTGCATTTTTCCCCTTTTGATCAGGAGTCTTCTACAGAATCTTTGACCCTGCTTCGTTTTCCGATCACTCTCTCTTACTTGTGTTGCTCCGTGTTTCTCAATCCCCATTAATACCTCATCATGGATGAGAATTCTCAACCTTTCTGCCCACATCTGCTTGGAGATCAGACTCCCAGAACGAGGCTCCCTGAGTCTCTATAGGCCCGCCACCTGCAGTCCTCAGCTGCCCAGCCAGAGGCCGGTCCTTCTCCTCCTGCCCTGTCCCCCCAGGTGCTTCCTGCTGCCTGTTGCCTACAAAGGGCTCAGGTGGTGCTAAGAGACACCCCTCTCCCAGCCTGAGGCTGCCTAAGACCCTCCCCACTCCTCACGCTCCCCTGACCCTCTGCCATCACCCTTGTGACCTGTCACCTCTCCCTGAGCAACCTGGAGCTGCTATTTCAGCATTTCGGGGTCATTTTATAAAGCTAGGTTATACACCTCTCCACAGCAGTCTCTGAATGGTGCAGATGGTCAACCCGCTCAGATGCTAACTGAAAGGTTGGAGGTTCAAGTCCACCAGAGGTGCCTCCAAGGGAAGGTCTGGCGATCTCCTTCCGAAAAGTCAGCTGTTGAAAACCCTACAGACCCAGTTCTACTCTGACACACATGCGGCAGCCGTGAGCTGGAGTCGGCCAGATGACGAGCCAGCTTGGTCCGTGAGCTGGAGTCGGCCAGATGACGAGCCAGCTTGGTCCGTGAGCTGGAGTCGGCCAGATGACGAGCCAGCTTGGTCCGTGAGCTGGAGTCGGCCAGATGACGAGCCAGCTTGGTCCGTGAGCTGGAGTCGGCCAGATGACGAGCCAGCTTGGTCCGTGAGCTGGAGTCGGCCAGATGACGAGCCAGCTTGGTCCGTGAGCTGGAGTCGGCCAGATGACGAGCCAGCTTGGTCCGTGAGCTGGAGTCGGCCAGATGAGGAGCCAGCTTAGTCCAGCAGAAACGTCAGGAGGTGTGTTTGGAAAGAGGGCTGGGCTGGAAAGGAAGAAATCTGGGCTCCAGACCTGGCTGTGTGGCTTTTTTTCCTGGGGATGCCGTAACAAAGTACCACAAACTGGTGGCTCACAATTTATTGTTCCCACTTCTAGAGACTAAACCCACTGCCGACGAGTCTATTCTGGCTCACAGCGACCCTATAGGATAGAGTAGAGCTGTTCCACAGAGTTTCCAAGGAGCGTCTGGTGGATTCGAACTGCTGACCTTTTGGTTAGCAGCTGTGGCACTTAACCACGAGGCCATCAGCGTGTTGATTCCTTCCGAGGACTCTGAGAGAGAGTCTGTCCCATGCCTCTCTCCCAGCTCCTGGGGATGACCGGCGATTCATCTGCATGTGGCCGTCTTTCCCTGTGTCCCTCTGTGGCTCCTCTTGTCTTGTACAAGGACTCCACTCCGATGGCATCAGGGTTCTCGTTACTCTAGTATGACGTCACGTTAGCTTAAGCGATAACATCTTCAAAGACCCTAGTTCCAAACAAGTCGCCTCCACAGGTGCGGGGGTTAGGACTTCAACGTACCTTCCCGGGGACACGGTTCAGCCCGTAACACTCCGCTGTCCCCAGCTCTCGGGCTCTGGGCTACCCATTTCATCACTCTGAGCCTCTGTTTCCTCATTTGACCCATGTCGTTGTTGTTAGGGGCTGTGGAGTTGATTCTGCCTCATAGCCACCGTGTAAGACAGAGCAAAGCTGCCCCACAGGGTTTCCTAGGCTGTAATCTTTATGGGCCGAATGAGTCAAAACTGACTTGACAGCAGTGGCTTTAGTTTTTTAGTTTAATTTTTATGGGAGCAGATCACCAGGTCTTTTCTCCCGTGGAGCAGCTGGTAGGTTCAAATCTCTGGCCTTTCTTTTGGTCGGCACCCGAGCACTTAAACGCTGTACTACCAGGGCTCCTTCATCTGACTAATAAAGGTTTGAAAGAGCTGGATTGTTCCTAAATTATCCTCCCCCCTTAGAAGGCATTTCTCAGCAAGGTGCTCCTGGTAGGAGCCTAGGACCTGGCGTGGCTTTTCCAGGACCTCTGGAATCCTTCTGAGATGTGATAAGGCTCTGTGCCCTCTCCTTCGGCTCTGGAGACCCGACCACATGGATGACCCCGGTTTATTCCCGGCAAGATAAAACATCCCTGCATCTGTTGTTTTACTGCAGCCCAGTACCTCTGCAGTGAACACGCAGTTTATTCTTTAATTCTTTACTCTTGAATCACAGTCAAGGGTTCCAAAAGGGATCAAACAGAAAGGTCTTCTGGGGCCGCTGTTCAGCACAAACACCCCGTGAGTCTCTGGGCGTGTCTGTTGTCAGTTCTTGGGCAAACATCATGGACACTCCCTGCAGTGCTGTCCTTCCCGAATATCGCTGGGAGGGTGTTTACGACCTACGGGAAGGGAGTTGCCAGGACGCTCGCCTCCCATGCCTTCTGTCTGTACAAGTTTTAATTGGGCACCCAAGGCATAGAAATGGTTTTTATCTAGGCAATGAAAGAATCTCTAAAGGGTTAACCCCCCACTCCCTGGGGAGCCAAATGGACGAGATTGTAGGGGGAGAACTTTCGGGAATGCAAGTCTGTATCCTCGATCCTGGGGACAATGAAAACAAATTTAGGGTGATTGCTGCGTGTGGAAGAAAGCTGGAGAAGTTCCTCTTTCAGGAGACAGTCATGCAGCCTGCTTTGAGGACCCACTGGCTACTTCCTTTCTATCGAGCTGGTGGTTCAAATGATCCCAGAGATTCGGTTGAGAGAAAATAGCCCTAGTGGTGCAGTGGTCATGAGCTCCGGCTGCTAACCGGAAGGTCGGTAGTTCAAATCTACCAGCCGCTCCTTGGAAACCCTATGGGGCAGTTCTACTGTGTCCTATAAG
Source organism: Elephas maximus indicus (assembly GCF_024166365.1). Lineage (NCBI taxonomy): Eukaryota > Metazoa > Chordata > Mammalia > Proboscidea > Elephantidae > Elephas > Elephas maximus. The sequence goes on from NC_064824.1 coordinate 139,087,615, forward strand.
GTCACTATGAGTCGGGATCGACTCAACAACGTCAGGTTTGGTTTGGGTTTTTGCTACCAGTACCAGCAGCCCTGGTGGCGCAGTGGTTAAAGGGTGTGGCTGCTAACTGAAGGGCCGATGGTAGGAACCCCCAGCCGCTCTGCGGGAGGAAGGTGTGGCAGCCTGCTTCGGTAAAGACTGCAGCCTTGGAAACCCTGTGGGGCAGCTCTGGGTTCTATACCAGTACCAGTTGCCATCGAGCCAATTCTGATTCCAGGTGTCAGAGTAGAACCGTGCTTCAGGGGGTTCCCTTGGCAGTGACCTTTCGGAAGTACATCCCCAAGCCTTTCTTCTGAGGTGCTTCTGGGTGGATTTGAACGTCCAACCTTGTGTTAGCTGCCTAGTACATAAACCATTTGCACCACCCAGGGACTCCTTTAGACATCTACAAAAAATAAAAATAAACCCAATGCCATCAAGTCAATTCCGACTCACAGCGAACTTATACGACAGAGCAGAACTGCCCCACAGGGTTTCCAAAGAGCAGCTGGTGGATTCAAACTGCTGATCTTTTGGTTAGCAGCTGAGCTCTTAACCACTGCACTGCCAGGGCTTCTAGGTCCCTGTAAGTGAGAGATTCTATGTGGAAGTAAGGAGCCCTGGTGGCCCAGTGGTTAAGCACTGGGCTGCTAACCAATAGGTCAGCAGTTCAAACCCACTTGTGGCTCCTCAAGAGAAAAGATCTGGCAATCTGTTCCAGTAAAGATTACAGCCTAGGAAACCCTCTGGGTCAGTTCTACTCTGTTACATGGGGTTGCCGTGAGTTGGAATCGGCTCCGCGGAGCACAATAACAACATGTGTAAGTAGTTAGCACAGCACTTAGCATGCAGTGGGAATCCTATCAACAAATATTAATTCTTCCTCACACATAAAAAAAAACTATTAAATGAAGCAATGGGATGGGCAGTGTGACCTGGACAGAGAGGGAAGTGAAAAGGTGGCAGGGTAGACAGACCTGTTTCCAAAAACGATGATGGCACTCTCTGCCCTTGTTACTAACGCCCATCTGTGTCACTACCCTGTAAGCCCCTTGGGACTTGGGCTGAGCCCAACACCTCTGTGTGTTTGCTTTAGCTTCTATCTTAAAACCTGAAACAAGGAGCTCTGTGAACATTCTGGATGGGGACCTGCAAATGCTGAGAATGGCCCATTCTGCCGCCACCCAATTACCGTCTATCGAGCACCGCGCCCCACAACCCAACCCTCTGCTACATGCAGGGTGTAATGTGATCTGGAGAGACGCTGCGGTTGTCTTTGTGAACTTTCCAGTGCCATGCGGGAAACTGACGCTTAAAAAATTAATCCACAATCATTTAACTTAATGTTCTCATAGTTATGAAAGCAGAGGGTGTGGTGAGGGTGTGGGTCCAGTCTTTGGGCTCAGAGGGGGTTCTTCTGAAGAAGTCATGTTTAGGTTAGGCTGAAGCCTGATGAATGACAAATTGGTACCAGTCACTTCAGTTCCCCTGCGAGATGTTTGGTGCCAAGTGTCATTTTGTTTGATAAGAAAGTACGTAAGGGCTGCTGAAGGCAGCCAGAGCCAAGGCAGCCCCTGGGGAGGGTGGGGGAGACAAAAACTGGGTGCTGGCAGTCAGTCTGGCTGCGTGGGCAGAAGGCAAGGGAGAGCAGAGGGTAGAGGCGGCCAGCCCAGGGTGTGGGGACACGGGCGGGGCCTTGGACCTGGACCACCTCAACGGGAATGGAAAAGCTGAGGAAAGGACCCTTCTTTGGAGAAGACGTACAGATCTTTCTGCATCTGTCCATGCTTCCTCCTCTGGGGACCCTCAGAAGGTAAAATGAAGATGGATGTAATCACTTAGCCATCCTAGCTTCTTATCGGGAAGCCTTCATGCCCCCCCGTGCGTGCCCCATCAACAGCTCTGACCCCACCACCCCCCACCCTCTGGTTGTTTACCTGAGTTCATCCCTGTCACAACAAGAGACCCTTAGTGGAAAAAAGATGCTTGAATCTCTGCTCTACAATCCTGCAGACTGAGTGCTTTAAAAACGGTGGCCAACAGCAGTAACGATGGCAGGTGGCATTCAGCAAAAGTTCATTGAACGGGACCATGCATGACCAAACGGAACCAACTTGGCAGTAATTTCGGTGTTGTTGTTAGGTGCTGTTGAGCGGGTTCCAACTCACAGGGACCCTACGTCCAACAGAAGGAAACACTGCCCAGTCCCGCACCCTCCTCACAATTGCTGTTGTGCTGGAGCCTATTTTTGCAGCCACTGTGTCAATCCATCTCCTTGAGGATCTTCCTGTTTTTTGCTGACTCTTGACGTCACCGCTTTACCAAGCATGATGTCCTTCTCCAGGGTAACATGTCCAAACCTGCCCACCATGGGCTACCCTCCTGGTACTTCAATACGGGTGGCATAGCTTCCTGTATTGCAGGAATGCACAAACCCCCACAGTATGACAAACCGACAGACGCGGGGAAAATTTGATTAAACGTTAAACACATGTGGAGGCAATCCATTCCATTTGTCTCTCAGAAGAGAGTCCTGTCTGTCAGTCACCAATGCCCACTGAGGACACGATGCTATAAATAATAGGAGCTATGCTTTATTGAGCCAAGTCCTGGATTCAACACTGGTGAGAGTGCTGTAGACCGTCGTGGTGGGTGTGGGAAGAGGCAGTGGCAGAAAGGAGGTACTAAGTAGATGAACACCCAGCTCCTTGCTTGGAGGTCTCACGCAACCAGGGAAGGGGACAGCATCGCTTTGGGTCCTGGCCACTCCTCTGGGTCTAGAGAAGGGCAATCGCCCTCTCTATGCACCAGATTTCTCATCTTCAGAACTGAGGCTGTAGCATTCAGAGAGCTGCGGTGAATCCCGATGAGGCGAAAAGTGACTGTGCGTCTCAGCACAGTAAGATGCAATGCCTTCCTAGTTAGAGATATAGTGGAGCCCCAGAGTGAAAACTGAACAGCCCCGTAGACTATGCAGACTGATATGGTTGGGGGGAGGGTGAATTATCCACTGGGTTTCTCCAAAAAGGTGCGTTTTGAGCACAGTTTAGAAAAATAAAATGTATGAATTTGCAGCGAAGAGAGGGAATCCTTTCGGTCAAGGCAAGGAGGTCTGGTCTTTGATCCACTGAGTATGCCCTTCTGTACGTTAGCCCACTTCATCAGCTCTACAGGTCAACAACTTAGTGTCCTGATCGAAACAGAACAGATGAGGAAACTCCACCCCAGAAGCCCCATTCATGACCTTTCCCAGGAGGTCTGCCTTCCATCCCTCCCAGGATAACTACTACCCTAACTCCTAATAATATTGAATAATCTTTCAAGCTTTTTTGTTTTGTTTTAATTTATGTAGCTGTAATGAGACAATATGTACTTTGGGGGGATGAGTTTCCCTTGTTCAACAATATGTTTGCAAGTGCATCCATATTGTTGTATATGCTGGTCTCTTGTTCCATTTCATTGCTGTATATAGTATTTCATGGTGTTACTATAAAACCAAAAACCAAACCCATTGCCATCAAGTCGATTCTGACTCATAGTGACCCTGTAGGACAGAGTAGAACTGCCCCATAGGGTTTCCAAGGAGAAGCTGGTGGATTTGAACTGCCAACCTTTTGATTAACAGCCAAACTCTTAACCACTGCACCACCAGGTCTCCATGGTGTTACTGTAGCACCTTTTGTATGTCTATTCTACTGTTAATGGGCATTTGCCTAGTTTCCAGTTTGGGATTATTACAAATAGTGCTTCCATGAGCATTTGAATACATGTCCTTGGTAAGCATATCTGTGCGTTAGTGTTGGATGTTCTACTCAGGGGCAGGATTGCTGGGCCATGAGGTATGTGTGTTTTTAGTAGATACCGTCAGTTTTCCAATGTGGTTGTAGAGTTTATACTTCCATTAATAATGTATGGCATTTCTTGTAGTTCCAAATCCTTTCCAACTTACTAACCAGCTGTATGTCCTTAGCCAAGGAGGATATTTATATTCAACAACTCAGTGCCTCAGAGTTGTTAACTATAAATAGCATCAATAGTCTCTACTCTGCTACTTTAGGGGACATGCGTAGGTATTAAATGACATCAGGCATGTGGAAATTCCCTCTGAATCACAGAGTTCCATTCAAATATTAGAAGTTATTCCTTTGCACAACCCCTTCACAGGGTTGCTGTTAGGAACAGACCACCAGCTCCCCTTCTGCAGAAGATCCAGGATGGAGATGCTAAGGATTGCTGAATCCACGAAGCAGACTCTTGGGAAAATAGCCCACCAATTGCTAGTTTCTAAATAAGGCATGGTTTAACTAAGATATAACCTGGAAGCCATTCTGGACTCGCTTTTTTCATACCCCTCCCCTATCAATCAAGTCTTTTTACTTTTTAAGCTGATAGGAAAAAAAAATCTTCCTTACAATGTCTTTTTCTACAAAGGGACTCTTTCTTCTCCAATATCATCTATTACTTGAGATGGTAGAAAGAGAGTTAAACCATGGTCTGACATGGAATCTTGATCATATAAATTGGGTTTGAATCTTGTTCTCTTGCTTTGTGACCTTGGATATCTCTGAAATGTGATTATCTCAACTGTAAAATAGGGATAATAGTCCTGCCAATTAAGATATTAAAAGAATACAAGCAGTCCCCGGGTTACGAACGAGATCCGTTCCTAAGTCTGTCTTTAAGTAGAGCTTGTAGGTAAGTTGGAACAGGTATATATGGTTCTTATTTAATGTCAGTTAGTCAAATGTTCTCTTAGTATGTACTATATATATTTACCTTTCTATGCATATAAAACACTTAACACTTCCAAACTGCTCAAATGTTTTCATGAGCATCACAACATAGTGAGTGATTGTTATTATGAGCCATAGTATGTAACACGAATTTTTAATATAATAGGCTTTATGACAGTCTGTTCTTAAGCACCACTTTTCCATAAGCTGGACATTGATAACCCAGGGACTGCCTGTAACTGTGTGCTGGGGCACTTAACTGAGCACGTAATCACCACCATCATCACCGCCGTTACAGTCATCGGCACCACCGTCGTCATCATCGTTATCATCTTGTGGTTATCAGGTCCCTGTATTGCTTCTTTCCAATTGTGTGACATGGTTTCCTCATCTAGATAAGAGGAGTAATAATGATCTCTTCCTAGGCCTTTGGGAGAATGGGATAAGTTTGTGAAATAGTTTTATCAACTCTGGTGCCATCTACAAAGATTGGGGTCACTATGATTCTGATGCCCCCCCCATAAGTCCCGGACTCTGTAGCACTGAAAACACATGTTACAAAGGCAGAGAAATCTTTTTGTGACAGTGGTTTGAATAGAGAAGTGTGATTATAGCGTGTCTCCAGAGCCCTGGTGGCATAGTGGTTAAGAGCTCAGCTGCTAACCAAAAGGTTGGCAGTTCAAATCCACCAGCTGCTCCTTGGAAACCCTATGGGACAGTTCTACTGTGTCCTATAGGGTTGCTACGAGTCAGAATCCTTTCGAGGCAATGGGTTTGGGTTTCATTTGGTTTTCCAGTGTTTATCACTCCCTCAATGCCCAGAACAATTCTCCAAGGTGGAATTTATTAACCTCATTTTGCAAATGAGGAAGAGAAAGCTCAAAGAGATCAAGGAATACACCCCAGATCTCGTAACTAGTCAAACACAGTGTCAATTCAGGAATCCTGGTCTGTCCTGCTCTTGGCCCCATTCCTTCCCCAGCACCACGCTCCACTTTTGGCAAAGGAAGTGCTCAGAATCTCTAAATTCAGTCCTTTTGCACAGTTTGAAAGCCTGTGCACATGGGAAAGCCTGTGGAGAGAATTCTGCAGTATATCCCTGTGTGTGTTTTCCCTGCATCTTCCCCTCCACCTGGTGCAGAGATGTAAGTCAATCTTTTAGCCCCTAAGCTAAATTCCCAGGGTGCTCTTAAGATACAGAAATTCCAGCAGTAAATAGCAAAACTGTTAGACCAGATTAAACTTGCCAAAGTGATTTGAGCAGAGTTGAGAAAAATGGACCCCCTTGAAATGATACAGTATCAGCCAAGAGTAACATAACCCTGGAAGCCAACCTTTCAGTTTACTACTCAACAAGCTGAACACGTGGTAAGGGAGGAGCCTTGACCACAGTCTAGCGTTCACAGAGGGTGCGGAAAATGCGGACTGTACTTAATTTACTTTTCATTCTCTCTCCCCCAACTTTTCTAATTTTCCAATGAAATGATCATTTGGGGGATTCCGTGATTTCGAAATCTGAAATCTTCAGAGTCTGTCTAGAAGGTGGTTAATGATCCGATGGCATACGAACTAAAGATGGTGATCAGAGAAGGGACAAGGACCACCATGGAACTGTGACAAATGAGGGGTTATACAGGCGCGCACGGAGGGCGCGTGCCAGGGGGGCGTATCCAGGCTTGGCGAGGCAATTCCATCTCTACTTTCACTCCATTTTTCTTATAACAGCTTAAAAATGGAAAACGAATGCTGGGGGGAGTTTTACTTTTCTGGGGAATCGATACGGTTTAAACAGAATAAAAAATCTCAACCTGTGTTTACACCCGTCACTGCTTTTGTTGAGACCTGAGCAGCGGAGGGTTACACGTCTCACCCCACCTCTCGCTGGCCTCTGGTTTCCGTAGGGAAAGGCAGACAAGTCTAAGGAAACACTACACACCCTTTTCTACTTCTGCTCATATTTATCCTCGGTTGTGAAGAAGCCTGTGTATTAAGGTGGCATTCTTGTAAGAATGTCACGTTAGCTGAGGAGGTAAAACAACAACTATAATCCTATAACCAGGTGGGTGACTTCATTATAAAAATATTCAGACCCCTGGGGGAACACCCAGGCGGGGGAGCAAGCCTGTTTGTTTCTCTTTTCAGCCTGTATTTTGTATTGTTGCTCACATTGTGTTATAGAAGCACTTGGGGCACTGAACACCCATTTAGCTCTCCTTCCCGCAGTCCTCAGCCAGAGGCCCCGCCACCCAGAAGCTCGTCCAGCCCCTGTGGGCGCCAGCCTTCCACGCGGCTGTGGCTCGCTCTGCTCCAGAGCTCTGGGTCTGGCTTTTTTTCTGCCTTTCTCTCTCTCTATCGATTTTCTATCTCTATTAGTTTCTCTCCCCTAAAAAAAAAAAAAGGGCTCAAAATTCCTTTTCATTTGTTCTTGTGAAAAAGCGCTTTTTAAAATCTGAAATTTTGTCATTTTATAATGCACTCAGGCCTGTGCCCTATATACTTAAGATCATATTTTTGCAGTAATTGCAAGAGGTAGGATTTATCTGAAGAAAACTGGTATCTCCTAGCGGGTGGTTCCCAGCTGCCTGGAGCCGATTCTGACCCATGGTGACCCTGCGTGTGTCGGAGGGGAACTGCACTCCGCAGGGGTTTCAAAGGGCGGGATTTTTTAAACGTAGATTGTCAGGCCTTTCTTCGTAGGCACCTCTGTGTAGACTCGAACCTCCAACCTTTTGGTTAGCAGCTGAGAGCATTACATGTTTGTACCACCCAGAGACCTGGAAAGGTGGTTACATTCCCTTAATGTTTGCCTTTATAGCAGTAGTTTAACACTTGCATTGCACCTCTATTCTGCTTTTCTTTTATTAAAAAAAAAACGTTCAGGAACTTTCCCCCCATTTGTTCAATCATTTGAAAACATCTATTCCGGGGTAGCTTTTTTCAAAGTCTGTGAATATCGGGGTGGGGAGGAATGGACACACTTAAAAAAAAAAAAAAAACCCTGTTGCTGTCCGGCCTAGTCCGACTCATAGTAACCCTGTAGGACAGAGTAGAACAGCCCCGTAGGGCTTCCGAGGAGCGACTGGTGGATTTGAACTGCTGACCTTCTGGTTAGCAACTAGTTCCTCACCACTATGCCACCAGGGCTCCATGGACACACTAGTGTTTCTGAACATGTTCATTTAGTGACACCTTTAGTATGTCTGCAGACGCTCTGAGCATGCTATAAGCATGGCCTGATATAGAGGGCTCTGCTTGGCAGAGGCAGGAACCTGGGCGGCACGGATGGGTTGGACTCCTGCTCTTACTCCTTGTATTTATCCTTGGTTTTGAAGAAGCGCATGCACCAAGGTGACATCCTAATAAGCACAGGATTATAGCCAGATGGGTGATTTAATTACAAAAATATTCAGTTACCTGGGGCAGCAAGCACTCAGATGACAGCAATTTCCCTTAACCCACCCCTGCCCCTGGGTCCAGGAAGTGCTCGCCTCCCCTAATGCCCAGTTCAGTGGCTCCTCTTCTTTAAGGATCCCGGGAGGGTGGAGCGGGGGTGAGGCAGCCCCTGGAGCTTGGACCCCCTCTGCCATCAGCTCACTGTGGCCCACTGCGGGGCCTTGAGACTCCTTCAGCTCCCTGGGCTATGGGCTCTTCATCAGGAGCCGCGTGATCTCTTGCTGACCTCACGTTCTGTGACACTGGGTACTTGCTGGGTGCTAAAGGCACTGAAGGAAGCCCTGGTGGCCCAGTGGTTAAGTGCTTGGCTGCTAACCTAAAGGTCAGCAGTTCAAACCCACCAGCCACTCCTCGGGAGGAAGACATGGCAGTCTGCTTCCATAAAGATTACAGCCTTGGAAACTCTATGGAGCAGGTCCACTCTGTCCTACAGGGTCTCTGTGAATTGAAATCAACTCCATGGCAATGGCTTTGGTTTTTTTTTTTTAAGGCACTGATTGCAATACAATAAGTACAGGAGAGGCCAACCCTTTTCCAAAGAGGTGCTTAACTCTCCACGTCAGGGAGCTGTGAAGGTATTTCATTCCTAAAACTCTCTGGTCCGTTTTGGGAATGTATCCTGCCACTTCCGTTTAAGTGCATCTTGAAGACTTGAACCAGTGGGTTATCCAGCCTTCACGAGTAGAACATGCACGATTTTTCCCTAAATTCTGGACATGAGAGGGTTTGGAGGCCAGCTGACAGCTAACTCTCTTAGACCCAGAGGCCATTTAGATGATGCCCACCAGCTGCCGTTGAGTAGACCCCGCCTCATGGTGCCCAGTGTGAGTCCTAGCAGAGCTGTACTCCATGAGGATTCAATGGCTGATTTCTTTGGAAGGAGATTACCAGGCCTTTCTTTCCAGCCACCTCTGGGTGGACTCCAACCTCCAATCTTTCTGTTGGCCACCAAAGGCTTAACTGTCCACAACACCCAGGATAGATCAGCCTCCTAATTCAAAGAAAACTGACCCCAATGCAATCGGCTAATGTTTGCAAGTACAAGTAGTCCGGACTACCGTCGTAAGTCGATTCTGACATAAGTTGAATACCTCTTTTTTTTTGTTTTGTTTTCATTATTATTGCCTTTTATTATCAGTATCTTTATAAATCCTATCTTTGAACATTGGAGAATGAACACCTGAGAATGGTAACATCAGCAAATTACACACTGCAGCATTGTATGCAGTACATATTACGAACGATAGGCCCCCAAAAAAGAGATGGTCGTAAGTGTGGTTCGTCATAACTTGAATACATCTTGAGTCCAGGACTACCTGTACTCAAGTTAGAGGTGAACCCGGTGAGAGTGCCAGGCTTTTTGGTGTCAGGATTTAAAACCTGTGCTGTGATTCTTGCTCACAGAGTGACATTTGTCAGGGGGTGCTAATGATCACTTGTTGTTGTTGTTAGGTGCCGGCTGATCATTTCCGACTCATAGCGACCCCATGTACCACAGAACATAACACTGCCCAGTCCTGCACCATCCTCATAATCATTGTTACGCTTGAGCCCACTGTTGCAGCCACTGTGTCAATCCATCTCATTGAGGGTCTTCCTCTTTTTTGTTGACCCTCTACTTTACCAAGCATTTTGTCCTTTTCCAGGGACTAGTCCCTCCTGATAACATTTCCAAAGTATGTGAGAGGTAGTCTCACTATCCTCACTTCTAAGGAGCATTCTAGTTGTACTCCTTCCAAGACAGATCTGTTCGTTCTTTTGGCAGTCCGTAGTTTTTTAGTACGTTCAGAATTCTTCACCAACACCATGATTCGAAGGCAATTCTCCTTTGATCTTCCTTATTCATTGTCCAGTTTTCACACGGATATAAGGTAGTTGAAAATACCATAGCTTAGTCTTCAAGGTGACATCTTTGCTCTTCAACACTTTAAAGAGGTCTTTTGCAGCAGATTTGCCCAATGCAATGCGTCTTTTGATTTCTCGACTGCTGCTTCCATGGCTGTTGATTGAGGATCCAAGTAAAATGAAATCCTTGACAACTTCAATCTTTTCTCCATTTATCCTGATGTTGCTCATTGGTCCAGTCGTGAGGATTTTTGTTTTCTTTATGTTGAGATGCAATCCATACTGAAGGCTGTGGTCTTTGATCTTCATTAGTAAGTGCTTCAAGTCCTCTTCACTTTCAGCAAGCAAGGTGGAGCGAATTATTTTCACCCAAGGTCCCCAAGATCAGATTTAATATTTACATTTGGAGAAAAGTAGGGGTTGGACCTGACCAAAGAGAAGCTTAGCTAGTGCTGTTGGTATTTTGTTAAAGACTGTCCCTAAACTCCCTTAGAAGATGTTGACCTTTCTATTTTAATGGGACAATGTCACGCTGCCCAGCGTTGCAGGAGAGCCCTGGCATGATGACTCCAACGATTAGTATTCAGAGATTTAAGCTTGAGTTCACTTTTCCTCAGCTCACTTTGTGTTTCTATTGATCTTTCTTTCTTTTTTTAAAATTTTGGAGGAGAGACGCCCTGTCCTGAGTTGTACTTTGGGGCAGAAGCAAGTTTCCATGACCAACACCCTCTGCAGCTGCACTCCTTTGGAGCAGGGACAGGAGCATCTTTGCTGACCGCTCTGTACCATAGAGACGTGGCCTCCCCATCCCGTCCAGGCTGAGTCTGCTGGTCATTGTCAGAACAAAAATATGCGGAACACGTGGCAAGGTCCCCGTGTGACCCTGCCAGGGTGCCAGAGGCAGGGTGCTCCCTCACCCCAGCCGTAGCCCTCACCTGCAGACAAGCGGTGACAAGCAGTGAAGGGGAAGCAGACAGCATGGCCCCCAGTTGGAGCCCTGAAATGCATCGGCAGCCCCAGTGTTGATTCAAGAACTTGATGGAGACTATTTGACGCAGTTGCTGGAAATCGAAGAGGGTGGGAGGATGATAAGTGAGGCATTTGCTTAATTCGAAGCACATTTGTGAGAGGTTAGGCCTGGCAGGGAAATGACAAAGGCAGTTAGAGTTTTAACACTAAGCCTCGCTCTCCCGAGAGAGCTCATCCAGATCCTGACGGATTTAAGAGGCTGGGTTTTCTATTCCACACTGAGCCTGGGTGTCTGAGTGGGGGTGAGCCAAGTGTTAGTTACTTCACTGTTTTCAAAAAATGAGTTTGTTTTTTGTTTTTTCCCAAAGTGACCCCACCTCTGAAACCCATGGCAAGAATGAGGTGATGTTTAGCACGTGCCCGGATTCCCTCCGTCCAGGAACACGGGTGTAACGTGCTGTAGGATCAGCCTGCCTCAGTGGACCCGTGGTCTAGTAAGATGGCTGCTGTCAGAATTGCTGAGACTGCATCACTGGGGCAGCTGAAGGGACTGGGAAAGACTGGACTGAGAAAAGCTGAATGTATTCGTTTCCTAGGGCTGCCTAACAAAATAGTACCAACTAACTAGTTAGTTGCCATCAGGTCAACTCCAACCCCTGGCAACCCCATGTGTGCCAGAGCAGAACTGTGCTCCAGAGAGTTTTCAATGGCTGCCATCGAAAGTAGATTGCCTGGCTTTTCTTCCGAGGTACCTCTAGGTGGACTCGTACCTCCAACCTTGCAGTTAGCAGCTGAGTGTGTTAACCATTAGCCATTGGCACTCCCAAATTACATGGCTTAAAACAACAGAAATGTATTATCCCACAGTTCTGGAGACTAGAAGTCTGAAATCAAGGTGTTGGCAGGGCCACGCTCTCTCTGAAGGTTCTAAGGGAGGATCCTTCCTTGCCTCTTCCAGCTTTTGGTGGTCTCAGAGATTCCTTGGCTTGTGGCCACAGCACTCCAGTCCATGTCTCTGTCTTCACCTGGCGGCCTTCCCTCTGCATGTCTGTGTCTCTTCCATTTTACAAGGAGACCAGTCAGATGGGATCAGGACCCATCCGACTCCAGTGTGACCTCATGTCAACTAGTTACAGCTGCCAAGACACTGGTTCCAAGGAAGGTCACATTCACAGGTAGCAGGTGTTAGGCCTTGAACAGGGCTTTTTGAGAGACACCAATCAACCCATATTGGTGAATTTTTAATAATTGACTTAATAACCACCTTCATCTCTTTGAAAAAGGAACTATATGAATTGTTTGTAATTCCAGAGGGCAGACCCAGGAGCCTGTGGGAGAGCAGGTTCAGATTAATGGAAGAACTTTCCAACAACTGTTCAGATAGGAAATGGCAGGTGTTAGTCAACCCCAGCCCTGAAAGTGGTTGAGAGAGAGACTGGAGGCCTAAACCTTGGTGATATTGAGGAGGAGTCCTACAATTTAGGGTAGGTGGGACTAAATTAACATCTCCTTGTGACCCAGAAGTCTTTGATTCTGGACTATTGCATGGTGCTCCCCAGAAAATGTTTATTGCTCAAAAGCTTGGGGAACAATTGTTTTCGTAGCCTCTACTACTCATTTGTCAAGTTCACTTGTGAATCAGGTTCCATTTGACAAAACAAACAGATTTGGACGCTCTTTGCTGGCCTGAGAACTTCACATTTGCTCAGTGAATCATTGTAACCCAAGCACATGAACAGCATTCCTGTTCCTGGCGCCAAGAAGCACAATCAACCAAGAGGCAGCGTTTCTTAAGTAAAAGTGGTGTTTCCAGTTGGCAAAACATAGATTATCTTTGCTATTAGAGAAATTGATTTCTTAAGACATTGTGATTAATTATGTCTGTAAACGAGAGAATCTATCAAAGGCAAAATGTTTTTCCCTTCAGAAAACACTTACGAATGTCTATAATGTCATTGACTAAATATTACATTCTATTCACAGGCACCTTGCCTCCAAAGATATATGTGGGCTTGCTTTCCACTTTTTCTTCCCCAGGCTTTTGGGAGATTGATGACCTACACCAAATCCAGGGGAGTCCTTTGAGCCATTGTGCTGGTTCATGAGCATCAAAATGTAAGTTCTACCCTATTCTGCTCTAAGGAGAGGAGAGTCTTATGGGGAAAAACAATGAAACAATGAAAGATGATTGCATTTACAGTGTGAAAGGGAACTTGTCTTACAATAAGCTTGTTGGAGAATCCTGTTGGTTTTACCTTCCAAATAGATCCAGAATCCTACCCTCTTTGAACCACATCTACTGCTAACCCTGGCCCAAACAGGGCTGCTGCATTATACTACTCCAATATTTGTGCAATGGCACCCCCTACAGTTGTGAAGTACACAGCCCATGAACCTGTACGGGACAGTCCTGTGATCCTTCAACATTTTTCACCTGGATTAATGTAGGTGCCTCCTTACTTGTCTCCCTGTGTCTATCTTGCCCCCTCTCTGTTCTAATCCAGCAGGCAGCGTGTTCAACCCACTTTAAGGTCCAAGTCAGAGGGTGAGACTCGTTGCTCCACACTCTCCAACGACTTCTCATCTCAACCAGAGTAAAACCCAGCACCTCATGACCCAGCTCCCCCTACCTCTATGACCCACATTCTACCACCTCCTCTGACTTGGCCCAACCCAGCTGCACAGGCTTCCTCCCTACTTCTAGAACATTCTAGGCCAGTGCAGCTTGGGACATTGCTGTTGCTAGTCCTCTCTCAGGAGTTCTTTCCCCATGAGCATCTTCATGGGCTGCTCCCTCACTGCCTACTGTGATAGCTTTACAGATGAGACTCAGCATAAAGCTGATTCCCAGAAGGTGGAGACCATTCACATCACTGCTTGCCACTTTTCCATCAGCTCTGACACCAGGTGCCCATGTGGCACTTTGTCTCTCTGATCCTAGCTACCCAGAGCTAGGGCAGACCTTACAAGTTAAGAGGACCTCATCCTTGGGCTTGTTTCTTCACTGACATGACTCAAAGAACTCACCAAACCCAAAAAACCAAACCCACTGCCGTCGAGCCAAATCCAACTCATAGCGACCCTATAGGACAGAGTAGAACTGCCCCATAGAGTTTCCAAGGAGTGCCTGGTGGATTTGAACTGCCGACTTCTTGGTTAGCAGCTGTAGCACTTAACCACTACGCCACAAGGGTTTCCCAAAGAACTCACAGAAGGTACTATATTTACTAGTAGTTCCCCCTTATCTGCGGTCTCAGTTACCCGCGGCCAAATGTAGCACACCGTTCTGAGAAGCGTGGTGAAATCTCACCATCTCGCTCCACCCTACCTGGGACATGAATCATCCCTTTGTCCAATGTATCCATGCTGTGAAGGCTACCCACCTGTTAGTCACTTAGTGGTCTTCTCAGTTATCAGATCGACAGTCACAGTATCACACCACTGCTTGTGCTCACCCAACTTTTACTTAATTATGACCCCAAAGCACAAGTGTAGTGATGCTGGCAGTTCAGATGTGCCAAAGAGAAGCTGTAAAGTGCTTCCTTTAAGTGAAAAGGTGAACGTTCCTGATGTAATAAGGGAAGAAAAAAAAATATGCTGACGTTGCTAAGGGTGGTTAAGAGTTACAGCTGCTAACCAAAAAGTTGGCAGTTTGAATCCATCAGGTGCTCCTCGGAAACTCTATGGAGCAGTTCTGCTCTGTCCTATAGGGTTGCTATGAGTCGGAATAGACTCAACGGCAATGGGTTTTTTTTTTTTTTTTTATGGTAAGACCGAATCTTACAGTGTATTGTTATAAAGTTGTTAATCTTACTGTGCCAATTTATAAATTAAACTTTATCAGAGGTATTATGTATAGGGAAAAAAACACACTATATATAGGGTTCAGTACTATCTGTGGTTTCAGGTAGCCATGGGGGTCTTAGAACGTATTCCCCGCAGATAAGGAGGGACTACTGTACTACCAATTTTATTATAGTAAAAGAATATAAATCAGGATTGTCATAAGGAAGAGATGCACAGGTGAAGTCTGGGAAGGCTCCCAAGGTGGAGCTGCTATGTCAGACAGGGGACATCACCCTCGCTTCACTAATCAGGAAGCTCTCTGAGCCTCAGTGTTCCAGGCTTGTACCTGCTGGTCCTGCATGATAGGCTAAATCGTTATCTCCTGAGCCCAGTTGTTATCAGCCTTCCAGGTGAGTCTTTTCTGGCTTGGCCAGCCCCTACTTGCCAGCACAAATGCTTAGGTGTGACCTGGAAGTCCCAGACCAAGGTACCCCAATTAGTCCAAGGGTTATTTCCCTGCAGCCAAGGGCAGAGACCACCTTACAACTAGGTCCTTTACCTCACTCCTCCTTTAAGTCTTCACCAGGTCTTCCAACTGGTTTGCTATGGTTTTAACCCCCGTTGAGAATCGCATTTCTAACAAGTACCCAGGTGATGCTAATGCTGCCGGTTAGGGACCAATTCTGAGAACCACTAATAGGAGCACTGGGTCTCAAAATTTATTATACATTAAGAATCATCTGGGGGTCTTGTTAAACTGTAGATTCTGATTCAGTATATCTGGGGTGGAACTGAAAATTCTCAGTAGGGGTTCGAACTGAACAAACTGATTCAAAGTCCTGGTCTTCAGAGAACCTTTAACCCAACCACACTTGTTAAATATTCAGCTGCCCCCTCACATTCCTTGTCCCTCTCCCCTGTTTTATTTTTTCCGTAACGTGCTACTACCTACTGTCTGTATGATTTACCTGTTTGTCTTGTTTTTGTCCGTCTCCCTCACAAGGAAGTAACATTTCTGATGGCAAAGTCATTGTCTGTTGTGCCCACTACTGTCTCCAATGCCTAGTCTGGTGTCTGGCACTCCATAAGCATTTTTTAAATGAATGAATGGGTGGATAAACGGATAGATGCATGCATGGATCCCTTCGTCAAACGTAGAAAGTGCAGTTTGCTGCATAAGAAACTCCTAGACAGCAGTGAGTTCATGGTATTGGTGGTGGAATGATTTAGAAAAGGGTAGCGAGAATGCTTGCGCAACTTGACCGTAGTCGGTGTCACTGAATTGTACATGCAGGAATCGCTGAGATGGTGTATGTTTCGTTATATATATATTTTACCATTATCAAATTAAAAAAAAAAATTAACAATCTCCTAGACTCACAATACTGGGATCCAGCAGTGGCAATTCTAATTCGGTGGGTTTGGAACAGGGCCTAGGAGTTTTATTCAGTAAAGCCCTCAGGGTTTATTATGTACTGTGAAGCTTAAGTTCAGGGAATGACAGACAGGCCTGCAAAGGGCTTCCTGTTGGCCTGGCAGCCAGGCAGAATGATACATGATGTGCAGACAAAACACTCAGGGGAACCTTCCCTGGGAAGAGCGGGGTTTGAGAAGAGGTGACGGTGGCCTTCCCTCATCTTGAAGAACGCGCTGTCTGTCATGTGTTCTCCCTCAAGCTCTCTCAAACAATGGCCCGGATTCGGCCTGGGAAAGACATCAGAAGAGCTTGCACTGTGGCCTCCTTCTTCCTTGTCAGCAGAGGCCCCCTTGCTCTCCTGGCTGGGAAAGTGATGGGAATTTGGAGCAGCCCTGATTCTTCCGAGCACGCCCAATGGGCCATGACCTGTTACAGCAATCAGAGCTCACGTTCATCCAGCACCTTCCTGCCCTCAACTTGCAGCTCTGCATTGCCTCTCCAGGAGTCGCACCATCTGCTCTCCGGGCTTTTACAGTCGAGCTGGAAGGCGCTTCTGTGCCTCACGGTGTTTACTTGTCAGATGGCCCTGCTCGTTGCAGCTCCATATAGAGTCTGTGTACACAATGTCCATCCATCTTTCATCGCCGGGGAGTGAGCGCTCAGCAAACTTCTGCAGGCGGAGAGGGAGGGAGGCCAGGAGGGAGGGAAGGGGACTGTGACCAGATACCACAGTGGTGTAGCAGAAAAATGGCACAGGCTCCATTTTAACAAAGAAATAAGAACATTCAGTAGCCCAGGACAAGAAGATGGTGAAGGTGCGGCCCTGTCAATGCTGTTGGAAGCTGCCAGTGTCACCTGGTCACCCTCCTGTCCTGGGCAGGCCCACAGCTTCTTGCTGCAGGTTTCTGTGACTCTCTTTTGAGGGCTTTCTCTGGCTGCAGAGCCAGGCTGAACAATGTGGGGAGTTAACACCAGAGAGCCCTCAACCAACAGTGGAAGGGAGTGGTGGGTGGGACAAGGCGGAAGCCTCCCAGAGGTCCTGGCAGGAATGAGCCCGAATGCCCAGTGACCTGCTCACTGAGGCACTCCCTATTGGTTTCCTGCCTTTCCCACTCCTTTGCCATTGTTTTCTAGGAAGACAAAAAAAACCCATTCCTGTTTATGTTGATTCTGACTCACAGCAGCTCTGTAGGGCAGAGTAGAACTGCCCCATAGGGTTTCCAAGGATGTAACCTTCATGGGAGCAGGCTGCCACATGTTTCTGCCACGTGTTTCTGAGCAGCTGGTGAGTTCTAACTGCTGACCTTGTGGTTAGCAGCAGAGTGCTGAACCACTGAGCCACCAGGGCTCCTCCATACAGCTAGAAAACCCCTACTTTCCAACGATCTGACTTGAATGGGGATGGCCCCGTTTTTAGGGCATGATCTGGAGGGAGACATGAATTTGCATTTGTTTTTATATGGTTGGAGAGTTTGTCTTTTTAATGGAAGAGTTTAAACTTTTATTTTGCTCTCTTAACTGATTTGCTTGGTCTTCACTCTGTCTTTAGTTTATGGTTTCTATTTATTATGTTTCCCTCACATGTCCAATGTATTTTCTTTCTGACCTTTGGTCATATTGCCTAAGCAAGGCTTGCTCTCTTTTCGTCAGTGATCTGTGTATTTTCTGTTTATTCCACTAAGTTTGTCTGCAGGTATATCCTCAGTGGCCCTCAGCTACTAACAGTTTGAATCCACCCACGGGCACCTCAGACGAAAGGCCTGGTGATCTGCTTCTAAAAAATAGCCAACAAAAGCCCTGTGGATCACAACAGAACGTCATCCAACTTGGTTGCTTTGGACACACCATCAGGAGGAATCAGTTGCTTCAGGTGTTTGGTGAAGTAGAGGGCCAGGGAGGGTGAGGGAGACCCTCAGTGAGATGAGGGGGAGCAATAGCCAGCACACTGGACTCAAATATGTTGGTGATCATGAAGCTGGCAGGGGACTGGGCAACGTTTCCTTCTGTTGTACACGGGGTTGCCATGAACCAGAGTCGACCCAACAGCAGCTGTCTACCTATTTACCTATCTGTGTAATGTCGCCATCAGCGTTTGGGTAAATTGCATCTCCTTGCTTCCTGTGTGGGATGAAAAGTTAACGTTTTTTTTTTTTTTCTTTTTCCCTACCTCTCCCCTAAGATTTTGTTGAAGTCTTTGGGAATTTTGAATGCAGATTACTATCATTAAATTATCTTTACGTAACAGAATGTTTCTTTTTAGTCTATATATATTTTTTACTTTCGCATTAAATTTTACAATCTTGTTTTGATGCTTACTTGCTCATCAGCTGTACAATGCATGTTTTTATCTATACTACGTCTTCCCTGTAACTGCTTTCTTTATTTTGATCATTGCTCAGTTGTCAGGTCTTCGCTGGAGGTGTTTGCTAGGGGACGTCAGGGCCCTTCCCGGTCTGAGAATGCCAGGATGTGGCCACAGCCAGTGGGCCACGCTTGGCAATACGGAATGCTGTTACTGCCGTTAGGTGAGTGCAGTTATTTCGATTCATGGTGACCCCATGTGTGCAGAGTAGAACTGTGCTTCATAGGGTTTTCTTTTAAAAATATATTTTATTGTGTTTTAGGTGAAAGTTTACACAACAAATTAGATTCCCATTCAACGATTCATACACAAACAATCCCTGCCATGTGTCTGCACTCTCCCCACTTCCACCCCACCCTGCCCCGTTTCCATCCTTCCAGTTTCCCTGCCCGTCCTTGCCTCCTCATCTTTGCTTTTGGGTCACTGTTGACCTTTTATCTCATCTAGTTGATTGTTTAAAGGAGCACGTTTCTCATGGGTGTTATTGTTTATTTTATAGGCCAATCTGTTATTTGGCTGAAAGGCGACTTCTGGAAGTGGCTATAGTTCCAAGTTAAAAGGTACCTCACAGCGATAGTCTCGGGGGTTCTTCTGGTCTCTAACAGTCCAGCAAGTCTGATCTTTTTTATGAATTTGAGTTTTGTTCTACATTTTTCTCTCATTCTAACTGGGACCTTCTATTGTGTCCCTGATTAGAATGGTCAGTGGTGGTAGCTGGGCACCATCTAGTTCTTCTGGTATCTGGCTAGAAGAGGCTGCGATCTGCATGGGCCATAAGTCCTATGGACTAATTTTTTCCTCGAGTCTTTGGTTCCCTTCACTCTCCTTTGCTCCAGACAGGAAGAGACCAATGGTTCTATCTTAGATGGCTGCTTTCAAGCTTTTAACACCCCAGATGCTACTCGCCAGACTAGGGCGTAGAACGTTTTCTTTATGAACTACTTTATGCCAATTGACCTAGCTGTCCCATGAGACTGAGATCCTGAGCCTTCAAACCCAGTAAATCAATCCCACGAGGTGTTTGGATATATCTAGAAAGTACCCATGACTGTGCCCCCAGTGTGCTTTTTTGTGTACATGAGTATATATGCAGCACATACAAACATATATAGACACACGCCCACAAATATATCTATATATACACACGTACTCTCATGTGCCTTTCCACACTCGTTTAGCATACATATCTACCGCTGTAACCACTCACATATTTCCTGCTTATTATTACTGTTGTTGTAAGATTGTATGTGTTATAGCATTTACTGTTGTGGTGGTTGTTGTTAGGTGCCGTCAAGTTAGATCTGACTCATAGTGACCCTGTGTACAACAGAATGAAACACTGCCCAGTCCTGTGCCATCCTCACAATTGTTGTTACGCTTGAGCCCATTGTTGCAGCCACTGTGTCAGTCCAATCTCATTGAGGGTCTTCCTCTTACCAAGCATGATGTCCTTCTCCAAGGACTAGTCCCTCCTGATAACATGTGCAGAGTAGATGAGACACTACTAAGGAGCATTTTGGCTGTATTTCTTCCAAGACAGATTTGTACCTTCTTCTGGCAGTCCATTCAATATTCTTTGCCAATACTGTAATTCAAAGGCATCAGGTCTTCAGTATTCTTTATTCACTGTCCAGCTTTTGCATGCATATGAGGCGATTGAAAATACCATAGCTTGGGTCAGGTATAACTTAGTCTTCAAAGTGACATCTTTGCTTTTTAACACTTGAAAGAGGTCTTTTGCTGCAGATTTGCCCAATGTAAGCATTTATTGTAGTTGTCCTTAATTCTTGAGTACCAGTGTCCTCATTTGGTTAAGTTGTATTACTTCCCCATATTGTGTACTGTCTTTCCCGTCACCAGAATTATCACGTGTCTACCATCTAGTAAGTGATTCCCCTTCCCTCATCCTCTCATTCCTTGGTAACCATCAAAGAACGTTACTTTCTTTGTGTATACCTATTCTTAACTTTTTATAAAAGTGGTATCATGTGATATTTGTCCTGTAGGTTTGACTTATTTCACTCAGCATGATGCCCTCCAGATTCATCCATGTTATAAGGTGTTTCTTGGACTCATCATTATCCTTTATCATTTCATAATTTTTTTTATGCATTCATCCATTGATGGGCACTTAGGCTGTTTCCATCTTTTTTGCTATTGTGAATAATGCAGCAATGAACATGGGTGTGCATATGTCTATTTGCGTCACTGAACTTATATCTGTAGGATACATACCTAGGAGTGGGATTGCTGGACCATATGGTATTTCTATTTCTAGCTTTTTGAGGAAGTACCATACCATTTTCCATAGTGGTTGTACCATTTTCCAATGCTACCAGCAGTGTATAAGAGTTGCAATCTCACCACAACCTCACCAGCGTTTGTTCTTTTCTTTTTTTGATTAGTGCCATTTTTGCAGTGGTGAGATGATATCTCATTGTAGTCTTGATTTGCATCTCTCTCTTTTTTTTTTTTTTTAATGGCTAATAGTTGCCAGCATCTCTTCATGTATTTGTGGGCCACCTGAATGCCCTCCCTACTGCCCTGGTGAAGTGTATATTCATGCCCTTTGGCCATTTTTTGATTGGATTGTTTGTCTTTTTGCTGTTGAGTTGTTGAAGTTTTCTATACATTTTAGAGATTAAACCCTTGTCAGATATGTCATTGCCAAAGATTTTTTTCCCAGTCTGTAGTTTTTCTTTTTACTCTTTTGGTAAAGCCTTTTGATGAGCATAAGTATTTAATTTTTAGGAAGTCCTAGTTATCTAAATTATCTTCTGTTATTCATGCATTTTTAGTTATGTTTGATAGTATATTTATACAAAAATTAGGATCCCTTGTTTTGCCCCTATGTTATCTTCCAGGTGCTTTATAATTTTAGCTTTAGCATTTAGGTCTTTGATCCGTTTTGAGTTAATGTTTGTGTATGGTGTGAGGTATGGATCTTGTTTCATTTTTCTGCATAGGGATATCCTGTTTTGCCAGCACCATTTGTTAAAGAGACTGTCTCTTCCCCATTGAATGGACTTAGACCCTTTGTCAAAGGTTAACTGTCCGTAGATGTATGGATTTACTTCTGGGTTCTCAGTTTTGTTCCATTGGTCTATGTGTCTGTCATTGCACCAGCACCAGGCTGTCTTGATTCCTGTGGCTGTGGAGTGAGTTCTGAGATCAGGAAGTGCGAGGCCTCCTACAGGCTGTCTGGATTACTGTGGCTGTGGAGTGAGTTCTGAGATCAGGAAGTGCGAGACCTCCTACAGGCTGTCTTGATTACTGTGGCTGTGGAGTGAGTTCTGAGATCAGGAAGTGCGAGGCCTTGTGTCTGTCATTGTACCAGCACCAGGCTGTCTTGATTACCGTGGCTGTGGAGTGAGTTCTGAGATCAGGAAGTGCAAGGCCTCCTACAGGCTGTCTTGATTACCGTGGCTGTGGAGTGGGTTCTGAGATCAGGAAGTGTGAGGCCTCCTACAGGCTGTCTTGATTACCGTGGCTGTGGAGTGAGTTCTGAGATCAGGAAGTACGAGGCCTCCTACAGGCTGTCTTGATTGCCGTGGCTGTGGAGTGAGTTCTGAGATCAGGAAGCGCGAGGCCTCCTGCTTTGTTTCTCCTCAGCAGTGCTTTAGCTTTTTGGGCCTCTGTCCTTTCCACATAAAGTTGGAGACAAGTTTTTCCATTTTGTTAAAAAATGTTGTTGGGATTTAGATCAGGATTGCATTATGTTTATAGCTCGCTTTGGGTAGTGCGATTATTAAGGTTGTGTGTCAACTTGGTTGGGCCATGGTTCTCAGCAGTTTGGCAGTTATGATATAGTTTGGCAGTCGTGTAACGATGTGATCACCTCCATGATGAGATCTGACACAGTGTCATCACCTCCATGATGGGATCTGCTGTAAGTAGCCAACCAATTGAAAGGGAGTTTCCTTGGGGGTGCAGCCTGCACCTGATATAGACGGATTTTCTGGCAAGGCTTGCAGGCTTTTGCTCACTCTGGATCCTGAAGCTGGCTCCAGTTCAAATGACCTTCAGTTCTTGGGACTTGAGCTAGCAGCTTACTTGCTGATCTTGGAATTTGTAGGCCTCCACAGTCTATGAGCCAGCAGTCATCCAGCTTATCTGCCAGTCTTGGGATTTGGGGGCCTCTGCAGCCTATGAGCCAGAGACCTGTTGTCTGACCTGCCAATATTGGCTTCACCAGCCTTCTTTAGCCATGTGAGTCGGGAAAAGCCTACAGCCTGACCTGCAGACTTAAGACTTTCCAGCCTCTACAAACACATGAGTCATTTCCTTAAAATATATCTTTCTCTCTCTCTCTCCCTCTTTCCCTTTCTCTCTACATGTATATATGTTTTGCTTCTCTAGAGAACCCAGCCTAAGACAGGTAGTATTGACATTTTCAAAATGTTAAGTCTTCCAATCCATGAGCACGGAAGGTTTTTCCATTTATGTAGATAACTTTTGGGTTCTTGCAGTAGTGTTTTGTGGTTTTCCTTATATAAGTCTTTTACTCCTCTGATTAGATTTATTCCTAAGTATTTTATCCTTTTAGGGGCTATTGTAAATTGTTTTCTTGATTCCCTTTTCAGAGTTTTCCTTGTCAGTGTAGAGGAGCCCAACTGATTTTTGTATGTTGATCTTGTATCCTGCCACTTTGCTGAACTCTTCTATTAGTTACAGTAACTTTCTTGTGAAACCTCTGGGATTTTCCACTATAAGATCATGTCATCTGCAAATAGGGGCAGTTTTACTTCTTCCTTCCCTATTTGGATACCCTCTATTTCTCTTTCTTGCCTTATTACTTTAGCTAGGACTTCCAGTACAATATTGAGTAAGAGTGGTGACAATGTACATCCTTGTCTCATTCCCACTCTCAAGGCGAGTGCTTTCAATCTCTGTTGAGAATAATTTTGGATGTTGGTTTTTCATAATTGCCCTTAATTATGTTGAGGAATTTCCCTCCTACTCCTATTTTTCTGAGCATTTTTGTCAGGAAAGGGTGTTGGACTTTATCAAATGCCTTTTTCTGTGACAATTGAGATGATGATGTGATGCTTTTCCTTTGTTTTATTTATGTGGTGAATTACATTGATTGGTTTTCTAAGGTTTAACCACCCTTGCATCCCTGATATGAATCCCACCTGATCATGATGTATTATTTTTTGATATGTTTTTGTATTCAGTTGGCTAGAATTTTGTTGAGAATTTTTGTATCTGTATTCATGAAGCAAAATTCATGACACAGTATATTCAGAGTACTGGTCTTTAATTTTCTTTCTTTGCCTGGCTTTGGTGTCAGGTTTATGCTGGCGTCATGGAATGGATTAGGGAGTATTCCTTCCTTTTCTATGTACTGGAATAGTTCGAGTAGAATTGGTGTCAACTCTTCTCTGAATGTTTGGTAGAATTCTTCAGTGAAGCCATCTGGGCTGGGGCCTTTTTTTTTTTGTAATGACTTCTTCAATGTCTTCTTCCTTTATGGGTCTATTTAGATTTTCTACCTCTATTTGTAGATCGAGAGGCAGTAGTTCAAACAAAATAAGAGGCTACTGCGTGGGGTAGTCAAGAAAGATGTGTGTCAGGGTTGTATCTTTTCACCATACTTATACAATTTGTATGCTGAGCAAATAACCTGAAAAGCTGGAATATATGCAGAAGAATGAGCCATCAGAATTGGTGGAAGACTCATTAACAATCTATGATATGCAGATGGCACAACCTTGCTTGCTGAAAGTGAAGAGGACTTGAAGCACTTACTAATGAAGATCAAAGACCACAGCCTTCAGTATGGATTACATCTCAACATAAAACAAAAATCCTCACAACCGGACCAATAAGCAACATCATGATAAATGGAGAAAATACTGAAATTGTCAAGGATTTCATTTTACTTGGGTCCACAAGCAACACCAGTGGAAGCAGCAGTCAAAAAATCAAACTACGCATTGCTTTGGGCAAATCTGCTACAAAAGACCTCTTTAAAGTGTTAAAAAGCAAAGAGTCACTTTAAGGATTAAGGTGCATCTGACCCAAGCCATGGTGTTTTCAATCACCTTATACACATGTGAAAGCTCAACAATGAGTAAGGCAGACTGAAGAAGAATTGACACCTTTCAGTTGTGGTGTTGGTGAAGAATATTGACTATACCATGGACTGCCAAAAGAACGAACAAATCTGTCTTGGAAGAAGTACAGCCGGGA
Organism: Elephas maximus indicus; assembly: GCF_024166365.1. Lineage (NCBI taxonomy): Eukaryota > Metazoa > Chordata > Mammalia > Proboscidea > Elephantidae > Elephas > Elephas maximus. The sequence continues at coordinate 139,112,393 of NC_064824.1, forward strand.
TGCTCCTTGGAAGTGAGCATGGTGAGACTTCATCTCTTGTACATTGAATATGTTATCAGGAGGGACCACTCCCTGGAGAAGGACATCATGCCTGGTAAAGTAGAGGGTCAGCAAAAAAGAGGAAGACCCTCAACGAGATGGATTTGACACAGTGGCTGCAACAATGGGCTCAAACATAACAATGATTGTGAGGATGGAGAAGGACTTGGGCAGTGTTTTGTTCTGTCGTACATAGAGTTGTTATGAGTCAGAACCAACTCGACAGCACCTAACAATAACAACACCTCTATTTGTGTTAGTTTAAGTCGGTAGTGTGTTTCTAGAAATTTGTCCATTTCTTCTAGGTTTTCAAATTTGCTGGAGCACAATTTTTCTTAAAATTCTGTTATCCTCTTTATCTCGGTTGGTTCTGTTGTAATGTTGCCCATTTCATTTCTTATTTTGGTTATTTCTATCTTCTCATTTTTTCCCTTTGTCAGTTCACCCAGTGGTTTGCCAATTTTATTGATCCTCTCAAAGAACCAATTTCTCATTTTGTTGATTATTTCTATTTTTCTGTTGTATTATTTCTACTCTGATGTTTATTATTTCCTTTTCTCTGGTCACTGTGGCATGCTTTTCTGTACCTTGTGTATTTGTTCAAGTTGTCAGGTTAAGTTATTGATTTTGGACCTGTCTTCTTTTTTGATGTGTGCATATATTGCTAGAAATTTTCCTCTGACTGCTGCTTTTGCTGTGTCCCGAGGTTTGGGTGTGTTGTGTTTTCATCCTCATTTGATTCTAAATGTTTTTTAATTTCTTCTATAACCCAGTAGTTCTTAAGTAAAGTTTTATTCAGTTTCCATGTATTTAATTTTTTTCCTTGCTCTTTCTGTTATCGATTTCTAGTTTTGTAGTGTTATGATCAGAGGAGAGACTTTGTATTTTGTTGATGTTTTTTAATTTATGGAGGCTTGCTTTGTGGCTTAGAACATGGTCTGTTCTGGAGAATGATCCATGTGCATTGGAGGAGAATGTGTATCGTGCTGCTGTTGGGTGATGTGTCCTGTATATGTCCATGAGGTCAAGTTGGTTGATTGTGTAATTTAGATCTTCTGTATCTTTATTGAGTTTCTATCTAGTTATTATGTCCATCATTGAAAGTGATGTGTTAAAGTCTCCTACTATTATTGTAGAACTATTTCTCTTTTCAATTCTGTTAGAGTTTGTTTTATGTATTTTGGAGCTCGGCCATTGGGTACATAAACATTTATTATTGTTATGTCTTCTTGGTGAATTGACCCTATAATTATTATATAATCTCCTTCTTTATCTCTTATAGGAAACCCTGGTGGCATAGTGGTTAAGAGCTATGGCTGCTAACCAAAAGGTTGGCGGTTTGAATTCACCAGGCACTACTTGGAAACCCTATGGGGCAGTTCTGCTCTGTCCTATAGGGTCACTATAAGTCAGAATTGACCCAATGGCAACGGATTTATCTCTTATAACGGATTTTGAGTTACAGTCTATTTTATCTAAAATTGTTATTGCTACTCCTGTTCTCTTTTGGTTACTGTTTGGTTGATATATTTTTTCTGCCCTTTGATTTTTAGCTATTTATGTCTTTGTGTCTAAGGTGTGTCCCTTATAGGCAACATATTGATGGATCATGCTTTTTTATCCATCTGCCACTCTCTGTCTCTTGACTGGTGCATTTAATCCATTTATGCTCAATGTGATTAACGATAAGTATGAATTCACTGCTGTCATTTTGTTATTTTTTTCTTGTGGTGCTAGCAGTTTTTTCGCTCCTCTTAATTTTCTGTGATGAGTTCTTTTTGTATATGGATTTTCTTTTCCTATCAGTTGTTGTTGTTGTGTTCGAGTCTTGTTGACTTTCTTCTTTATTTTGGTGAGTAGGCTTATTGATTTTCTTTATAGTTACGCTGTAGTTTACCTTTTATCATCTTAAAACAGTCTGTTATATCTTGAAATTGTCTTCGCTTCCTCACCATATGGAAGTTCTATCATTACACCTTTTATTCCCCCTTTTTGTTTTGAAGTTGTGGTCATTTACAGCTTAACACCTCTGGTTCTCCATAGTTTTGTAGTTTATTTTACTTTTGTGAAATCTTTGTCTACGTTGGTATCTGGATGATGCTGCCATGTGTCTTTATCTCAAGTTGTTGTCTGATGTTTTTGGTTCTCTATCCTAAAACCAAACAAAACCCATTGCTATTTAGTCAGTTCTGACCTATAGTGACACTATAGGGCAGAGTAGAATTGCCCCATATGGTTTTCAAGGAGCAGCTGGTAGATTCAAACTGCTGACCTTTGGTTAGCGGCTGAGCTCTTAACCACTATGCTACAAGGACTCCTTTTAGTACTTTTCGAAGGCTGGTCTGGTTTTTACAAATTTCCATAATTTCTGCTTATCTGGAAATGTCTTAGTTTTGCCATCATTTTTGAAAGACAATTTTGCTGGACATACGATTCTTAGTTGACAATTCTTTTCTTTCAGGATTTCAATATGTCATCCCATTACCTTCTTGCCTGCATGGTCTCTGATGAAAAATCAGCACTTAGTCTTATCGGTACCCCTTTGTAAGTGATATATTGTTTTTCATGAGCTGCTTTCAGAATTCTTTCTTTGTCTTTGGTTATGTAATTTTGATTATGATATGTCTTGGTGAATATCTTTCAGGGTCTTTTCTTTGTGGGGTTTGTTGGGCTTCTTGGATGGAAACCTTCTCTTCTTTCATAGTATTTGGGAAGTTTTCTGCCAATATATTGTCAAAAATTCTGTCTGTGCTTTTTTTCCTCCTCCTCTCTCTCTGGAATTCCTATTACATGTAAATTTTTCCTCTCGATGGCGTCCCACATAACTCTTACTTTCTTCATTCTTTTATCTCATTGTTCCTCAAACAAATTAGTATCAAGGGATTTGCCCTCTGTTTTGCTGATTCTTTCTCCCATTGATTCAATTCTACTTCTGCATCCTTCCATTGTGTTATCTATTTCTGATATTTTATTGTTAATCTTCTGAATTTCTAGTTGCTGGTTTTGTATGCACTGCCACTTGCTGGGTTGGTGAGGAGGTAGAGGCGGGTGGTGGGTGAGGTGGGTGCTGCTGTTTATTGGGTGGGCAGGGTGTTGGGAGGGCAGCGAGTCAGGCTCAGGCTTCCAGTCGTCCGTCTGTTGGTGCAGGAATGTGCACTGCTGCTCACTGAGTGGGCAAGGTGGATGTACAACACCGGTTGCTGCAGAGTAGTGCTGGGTGGGGGGAAGGAGGAAACTTGTACTGTGGCCCCTGGGCAGGTGAGGCAGAGAGACGGAGGTGCTCATGCCGCTAGTCACCAGGAGGGTGGGGCAGAAGGGGAGCTTGCTCCTCTGGTTACAAGGTGTGCGTGCTGGGGCAGTCTCCATAGGCAGCAGCCAGCAATCAGGACCTGGCCCCAACCAAATGTGTGTGGGGGGGGCTGCCTGGACCTCCTGTTGACACTCTATGGCCCTACTACTTCATGTGAGCCACCCACACCAATGGTCAGGGACCACCCTGGTGACTGCTTCCGTCTCTGGTTCCTGGCTCTCTTCCTGCTCTGTGGTCACCAGGATTCCTGGAGCTCTTGCCCACCTTCCTGTACTTTCCCTTCTTAGATACCATTCATGTCATGCTAACCCTGTGTCACTCCAGGTTTGGCTACCCAGTTTCTGTGTCTCCTAATGGGAAATTCGTGAAGTTGCCTTCCTGTGCTCCTCACCTGGGGTCACTACTCGCTTTGTCTCAAGACAGCCAGCCTGTGCCAGGTTGGCTGGAAGGGTACCTCCAATTTGTAACTCTCCTCATTCACTGTTTTCATTCAGTTTCTCATTCCAGTTGGTGTTTTATCTAATTCTTCATCCTTCCTTTTGTTACTCAGGGTTCTAGAATTGTCATCTGTTTCTGTTTCGCTTGGTTTCTCAGGTCTTTGCTGTAGGGGGATGGCATGGTGTGTCTGATTAGCTGCCATCTTGGGCCATCTCCTCCTCCATAGGGTTTTCAATGGCTGATTTTTAAGAAGTAGATCACCAAGCTTGTCTTCCAAGGTGCTTCTGGATGAACTCAAACCTCCAACCTTTTGGTTAATAGCTGAGCGCTTTAACCATGTGTACCACCCAGGGATTCCAGTTTTTAATGACTACTTAAATAACTAAAAATAACAATGTATAATAATTAATAACTAATAATTACTACATAAACAACATCTCATATCATTGGCTACTTTTAATTATGAATGTTACTTTACATGTCTTCCAGGCATAGACCATATTTTTCTAGTTTTTATTCACCATAGCACTTACACAACGTTAGAAGGTAATAAATTGACCAGCCCAAGCATATCAGTGGTTTTCGTGGTGGAATTATGGTAAGGACAACACATAAGAGTGTTTGCAAGACAGATATTTGAACATAATACTTTATTCCTTCTTCTCGATAGCTTGAGAAAGGTCTTGACCCAACCACTACGTTAAGCAATTATTTTTCTGGACAGCTTCCTGACATTCCCAAGGAGAGAAAGAAAGTGACAGGTAATTAGGGAAAAGCCTGCCACAGGTTCTCCATCCTGAAGTGGCAGGAGGGTGCCCCCAACACCTCATCTATCAATCCTTGTTTTTCCTGCTGGAACCAAGTACACAAGCTTGAGTCATTCTTCTCCTTTTCCAGAAACCTATTTGTGTTTTGGTCAATTTCCCAAGTAAATCACGGTCTTATCTTACTGCTGCATCCATGGAATTCTTGCTGGTGTTATTCAGTGCATTAGAAGCTGTGCAAGATCCAAACGTAGTTAAACGGAAAAAAAAAATGTTCATCAACTTGAAAGCTGAATTTTTTGCATTGTTCTTCTGGCTCCGTCCCGATGACCTTTCCATCCACAGTGCCTCCCTCAAGATGTGGTACAAATCAACATTTCAAGAGTGGGAACGTTTTGTTTTCATGTAACTCGTTAGGCATTTCCCCATGTGCTATGATAAATATGTCTCTCAGCCCGGCATTTCTTGTCACGTTTGTACATCCCTACCTCACCCAACAGAATAATTCCCAGGATATACAAAGCTAATGATGCCTGTGGTTTTGAAACGTATCATTATTTGCTTAGGACACTTAAAAAAATCTGTGGACAGGTTATTAAGAGGATGCTGAGCAGTAAAAAACATTATTAAACCTTATTATCGTTTATTGCACCCAGATGTTAAGCATTTCAAACATCCCAAAGGATCAGTCGTAATGTCAGACACCAAAATCTTACTTTTCCTTGCAGATATTGAGTCTAAAAGTTCCTCATTAAAAGCGAAGCATTTACACTGAACAAGTGGTGCACGCGTGGGTGAAACATCAGGTCTCAATAAAGCCACATTACTCAAATAAGACTTGCAACATAATTGGGGACCAAAGTAAAGCTTTGACTACTGTTGGAAACTCTGGTCTGGGGGGAGGGGGGAACACAAGTGCTTGGTATGTGTGCATTTTAATTATTTGGGATTTCCTGTTTCGAAAGGAAACTAATTATGCATGCAACCAAGAGGAATCAAACCATGGCAGCACACATGCAGAGAAACAATTTTAGAGAAAATTCTGTTTTTAATGAAAAGGAAAGTAAAGCAAAGTAAACCTGGACAAGCGTTTAACCAGCTGTCATTGAGTCAACCCTGATTCATGGCGACCCCATGAGTGTCAGAGTAAAACTGTGCTCTAAACAGTTTTTGATAGTTGAGTTTTCAGAAGTAGATCACCAGGCCTTTCTTCTGTGGTGCCTCTAGGTGGACTCGAACCTACAACGTTGTGGTTAGGAGTGGGGTGTGTTAACTTTTGCACCACCCAGAGGCTCCAATAAGAGCCAAAGTATACGAAATCCCTGGGAAGGGCCAGGCAACCTGCTGGTTGCAGTCAGAAGGTCTTCGGCTGCTAATCATTCAAGACGCTTCATAGGAAAACCAATGGAGGAGGAGAAAGGCGGGGAGGCAAATTGGAGCTTGGCAGCAGCGTCACTCCTGCTAACTCCATTAGATATGAAATTACACCGTAAAACATAAAATTGAAATACTGAGGAACTCATTTTTAAAACAACAGATAGAGCATCACAAGACAATAATAAACAAAAACAAGGTTATATATATAAGATTTCAATATACAGTAAAAAGGAATTGCATGGGAGCCAAGATGGCGGACTAGGCAGACGCTACCTCGGATCCCTCTTACAACAAAGACACGGAAAAACAAGTGAATCGATCACATACATAACAATCTACGAACCCTGAACAACAAACACAGATTTAGAGACGGAGAACGAACTAATACGGGGAAGCAGCGATTGTTTCCAGAGCCTGGAGCCAGCATACCAGTCAGGTACGGCACAAGCACAGAGACCTGCTCCACCCCCCTGAACTAACCCCGGGAGGGGGACTAGCCGGTTCCACGGGCGGCGTGGGACGCAGCCGTTAGGAGAAGTCCCTGGGAGGCAGTGACTGATCTTGGAGCAGAAAGAGCAGCACCCGAGCCGGGGAACCGTCCCACAGGGATTTGGACTGCACGCAGGTACGCCATAAACACGGAGAGTTGCTCCACCCCCTGAACTAACCCCGGGAAGGTGACCATCCGGGTCGCGCGGGCGGCGTGGGACGCAGCCGGTAGGAGAAGTCCCCGGGAGGCAGCGACTGGTATTGGAGCAGGGGGAACAGCGTTCCAGCCGGGACACTCGGTCGCGGCACAAGCACGGGGAGCTACTCCACCCATCTGAACTAACCCCGGGAGGGGGCCCACCTGGTTCACGGGGGCGGCACGGCCACGCGGCTGGAGGGACGAGGAGTCCCCGGGAGGCAGCGACTGATTTTGGAGTCGAGAGTGCACCGTCCCAGTAGGGGAGCCTTGACGCTGGGCGTGGGGCTGGAAGCGGAGGATCTGACCGTGACTCCAGCGGGCCAGACCCCCCGGGGGCAATCTCCACACAGACAGCACACATAGGCGACGCGCCCGCGGGAATCTCAGATATAATAGCCTTTCCAAGCAAGACAAGCAACTCTGGCTATATTCTGAGTTGCTACTCTCCTATCTCTCTGTTCCCTCCCCCACCCTCCCCAGGCGGCTTCATTAACATCTGAATAGCCTGAGCCAGAGGGAGAACTCTGATAGGGATCTGACTGCAGTTTTTTTTTAGCGGATTTTCTGGAAAAACTAGTTTCCCAGTGATGGCTCGGAGACAACAATCCATATCAAACCACTTAAAGAAGCAGACCGTGACAGCTTCTCCAACTCCCCAAACAAAAGAATCAAAATCTTTCCCAAATGAAGATACAATTTTGGAATTATCAGATACAGAATATAAAAAACTAATTTACAGAATGCTTAATGATATCACAAATGAAATTAGGATATCTGCAGAAAAAGCCAAGGAACACACTGATAAAACTGTTGAAGAACTCAAAAAGATTATTCAAGAACATACTGGAAAAATTAATAAGTTGCAAGAATCCATAGAGAGACAACATGTAGAAATCCAAAAGATTAACAATAAAATAACAGAATTAGACAACACACTAGGAAGTCAGAGGAGCAGACTCGAGCAATTAGAATGCAGACTGGGACATCTGGAGGACCAGGGAATCAACACCAACATAGCTGAAAAAAAATCAGATAAAAGAATTAAAAAAAATGAAGAAACCCTAAGAATTATGTGGGACTCTATCAAGAAGGATAACCTGCGGGTGATTGGAGTCCCAGAACAGGGAGGGGGGACAGAAAACACAGAGAAAATAGTTGAAGAACTTCTGACAGAAAACTTCCCTGACATCATGAAAGACGAAAGGATATCTATCCAAGATGCTCATCGAACCCCATTTAAGATTGATCCAAAAAGAAAAACACCAAGACATATTATCATCAAACTCACCAAAACCAAAGATAAACAGAAAATTTTAAAAGCAGCCAGGGAGAAAAGAAAGGTTTCCTTCAAGGGAGAATCAATAAGAATATGTTCTGACTACTCAGCAGAAACCATGCAGGCAAGAAGGGAATGGGACGACATATACAGAACACTGAAGGAGAAGAACTGCCAACCAAGGATCATATATCCAGCAAAACTCTCTCTGAAATATGAAGGCGAAATTAAGATATTTACAGACAAACACAAGTTTAGAGAATTTGCAAAAACCAAACCAAAGCTACAAGAAATACTAAAGGATATTGTTTGGTCAGAGAACCAATAATATCAGATATCAGCACAACACAAGGTCACAAAACAGAACGTCCTGATATCAACTCAAATAGGGAAATCACAAAAACAAACAAATTAAGATTAATTAAAAAAAAATACACATAACAGGGAATCATGGAAGTCAATAGGTAAAAGATCACAATAATCAAAAAGAGGGACTAAATACAGGAGGCATTGAACTGCCATATGGAGAGTGATACAAGGCGATATAGAACAATACAAGTTAGGTTTTTACTTAGAAAAATAGGGGTATATAATGAGGTAACCACAAAAAGGTATAACAACTCTATAACTCAAGACAAAAACCAAGAAAAACGTAACGACTCAACTAACATAAAGTCAAACACTATGAAAGTGAGGATCTCACAATTTACTAAGAAAAACGCCTCAGCACAAAAAAGTATGGAAAAATGAAATTGTCAACAACACACATAAAAAGGCATCAAAATGACAGCACTAAAAACTTATTTATCTATAATTACCCTGAATGTAAATGGACTAAATGCACCAATAAAGAGACAGAGAGTCACAGACTGGATAAAGAAACACGATCCATCTATATGCTGCCTACAAGAGACACACCTTAGACTTAGAGACACAAACAAACTAAAACTCAAAGGATGGAAAAAAGTATATCAAGCAAACAATAAGCAAAAAAGAAGAGGAGTAGCAATATTAATTTCTGACAAAATAGACTTTAGACTTAAATCCACCACAAAGGATAAAGAAGGACACTATATAATGATAAAAGGGACAATTGATCAGGAAGACATAACCATATTAAATATTTACGCACCCAATGACAGGGCTGCAAGATATATAAATCAAATTTTAACAGAACTGAAAAGCGAGATAGATACCTCCACAATTATAGTAGGAGACTTCAACACACCCCTTTCGGAGAAGGACAGGACATCCAGTAAGAAGCTCAACAGAGACACGGAAGATCTAACTACAACAATCAACCAACTTGACCTCATTGACTTATACAGAACTCTCCACCCAACTGCTGCAAAATATACTTTTTTTTCTAGCGCACATGGAACATTCTCTAGAATAGACCACATATTAGGTCATAAAACAAACCTTTGCAGAGTCCAAAACATCGAAATATTACAAAGCATCTTCTCAGACCACAAGGCAATAAAACTAGAGATCAATAACAGAAGAACGAGGGAAAAGAAATCAAATACTTGGAAAATGAACAATACCCTCCTGAAAAAAGACTGGGTTATAGAAGACATCAAGGAGGGAATAAGGAAATTCATAGACAGCAACGAGAATGAAAATACTTCCTATCAAAACCTCTGGGACACAGCAAAAGCAGTGCTCAGAGGTCAATTTATATCAATAAATGCACACATACAAAAAGAAGAAAGAGCCAAAATCAGAGAACTGTCCCTACAACTTGAACAAATAGAAAGTGAGCAACAAAAGAATCCATCAGGCACCAGAAGAAAACAAATAATAAAAATTAGAGCTGAACTAAATGAATTAGAGAACAGAAAAACAATTGAAAGAATTAACAAAGCCAAAAGCTGGTTCTTTGAAAAAATTAACAAAATTGATAAACCATTGGCTAGACTGACTAAAGAAATACAGGAAAGGAAACAAATAACCCGAATAAGAAATGAGAAGGACCACATCACAACAGAACCAAATGAAATTAAAAGAATCATTTCAGATTATTATGAAAAATTGTACTCTAACAAATTTGAAAACCTAGAAGAAATGGATGAATTCCTTGAAAAACACTACCTACCTAAACTAACACATTCAGAAGCAGAACAACTAAATAGACCCATAACAAAAAAAGAGATTGAAACGGTAATCAAAAAACTCCCAACAAAAAAAAGTCCTGGCCCGGACGGCTTCACTGCAGAGTTCTACCAAATTTTCAGAGAAGAGTTAACACCACTACTACTAAAGGTATTCCAAAGCATAGAAAATGACGGAATACTACCCAACTCATTCTATGAAGCCACCATCTCCCTGATACCAAAACCAGGTAAAGACATTACAAAAAAAGAAAATTATAGACCTATATCCCTCATGAACATTGATGCAAAAATCCTCAACAAAATTCTAGCCAATAGAATCCAACAACACATCAAAAAAATAATTCACCCTGATCAAGTGGGATTTATACCAGGTATGCAAGGCTGGTTTAATATCAGAAAAACCATTAATGTAATCCATCACATAAATAAAACAAAAGACAAAAACCACATGATCTTATCAATTGATGCAGAAAAGGCATTTGACAAAGTCCAACACCCATTTATGATAAAAACTCTTACCAAAATAGGAATTGAAGGAAAATTCCTCAACATAATAAAGGGCATCTATGCAAAGCCAACAGCCAATATCACTCTAAATGGAGAGAACCTGAAAGCATTTCCCTTGAGAACGGGAACCAGACAAGGATGCCCTTTATCACCGCTCTTATTCAACATCGTGTTGGAAGTCTTAGCCAGGGCAATCAGGCTAGACAAAGAAATAAAAGGTATCCGGATTGGCAAGGAAGAAGTAAAGTTATCATTATTTGCAGATGACATGATTATATACACAGAAAACCCTAAGGAATCCTCCAGAAAACTACTGAAACTAATAGAAGAGTTTGGCAGAGTCTCAGGTTATAAAATAAACATACAAAAATCACTTGGATTCCTCTACATCAACAAAAAGAACACCGAAGAGGAAATAACCAAATCAATACCATTCACGGTAGCCCCCAAGAAGATAAGATACTTAGGAATAAATCTTACCAAGGATGTAAAAGACCTATACAAAGAAAACTACAAAGCTCTACTACAAGAAATTCAAAAGGACATACTTAAGTGGAAAAACATACCTTGCTCATGGATAGGAAGACTTAACATAGTAAAAATGTCTATTCTACCAAAAGCCATCTATACATTTAACGCACTTCCGATCCAAATTCCAATGTCATATTTTAAGGGGATAGAGAAACAAATCACCAATTTCATATGGAAGGGAAAAAAGCCCCGGATAAGCAAAGCACTACTGAAAAAGAAGAAGAAAGTGGGAGGCCTCACCTTACCTGACTTCAGAACCTATTATACAGCCACAGTAGTCAAAACAGCCTGGTATTGGTACAACAACAGACACATAGACCAATGGAACAGAATTGAGAACCCAGACATAGATCCATCCACGTATGAGCAGCTGATATTTGACAAAGGACCAGTGTCAATTAACTGGGGAAAAGACAGCCTTTTTAACAAATGGTGCTGGCATAACTGGATATCCATTTGCAAAAAAATGAAACAGGACCCATACCTCACACCATGCACAAAAACTAACTCCAAGTGGATCAAAGACCTAAACATAAAGACTAAAACGATAAAGATCATGGAAGAAAAAATTGGGACAACCCTAGGAGCCCTAATACAAGGTATAAACAGAATACAAAACATTACCAAAAATGATGAAGAGAAACCCGATAACTGGGAGCTCCTAAAAATCAAACACCTATGCTCATCTAAAGACTTCACCAAAAGAGTAAAAAGACCACCTACAGATTGGGAAAGAATTTTCAGCTATGACATCTCCGACCAGCGCCTGATCTCTAAAATCTACATGATTCTGTCAAAACTTAACCACAAAAAGACAAACAACCCAATCAAGAAGTGGGCAAAGGATATGAACACACATTTCTCTAAAGAAGATATTCAGGCAGCCAACAGATACATGAGAAAATGCTCTCGATCATTAGCCATTAGAGAAAAGCAAATTAAAACTACGATGAGATTCCATCTCACACCAGCAAGGCTGGCATTAATCCAAAAAACACAAAAGAATAAATGTTGGAGAGGCTGCGGAGAGATTGGAACTCTCATACACTGCTGGTGGGAATGTAAAATGGTACAACCACTTTGGAAATCTATCTGGCGTTATCTTAAACAGTTAGAAATAGAACTACCATACAACCCAGAAATCCCACTCCTCGGAATATACCCTAGAGATACAAGAGCCTTCATACAAACAGATACATGCACACCCATGTTTATTGCAGCTCTGTTTACAATAGCAAAAAGTTGGAAGCAACCAAGGTGTCCATCAACGGATGAATGGGTAAATAAATTGTGGTATATTCACACAATGGAATACTACGCATCGATAAAGAACAGTGACGAATCTCTGAAACATTTCATAACATGGAGGAACCTGGAAGGCATTATGCTGAGCGAAATGAGTCAGAGGCAAAAGGACAAATACTGTATAAGACCACTATTATAAGATCTTGAGAAATAGTAAACCTGAGAAGAACACATACTTTTGTGGTTACGAGGGGGGGAGGGAGGGAGGGAGGGTGGGAGAGGGTTTTTTTATTGATTAATCAGTAGATAAGAACTGCTTTAGGTGAAGGGAAAGACAACACTCAATACATGGAAGGTCAGCTCAATTGGACTGGACCAAAAGCAAAGAAGTTTCCGGGATAAAATGAATGCTTCAAAGCTCAGTGGAGCAAGCGCGGGGGTCTGGGGAACATGGTTTGCGGGGACTTCTAAGTCAATTGGCAAAATAATTCTATTATGAAATCATTCTGCATCCCACTTTGAAATGTGGCGTCTGGGGTCTTAAATGCTAACAAGCAGCCATCTAAGATGCAGCAATTGGTCTCAACCCACCTGGAGCAAAGGAAAATGAAGAACACCAAGCCCACATGACAACTAAGAGCCCAAGAGACAGAAAGGGCCACATGAACCAGAGACCTACATCATCCTGAGACCAGAAGAACTAGTTGGTGCCCGGCCACAATCGATGACTGCCCTGACAGGGAGCTCAGCAGAGGACCCCTGAGGGAGCAGGAGAGCAGTGGGATGCAGACCCCAAATTCTCATAAGAAGACCAAACTTAATGGTCTGACTGAGACTGGAGGAATCCCGGCGGTCATGCTCTCCAGACCTTCTGTTGACACAGGACAGGAACCATCCCTGAAGACAACTCATCAGACATGAAAGGGACTGGTCAGCGGGTGGGAGAGAGACGCTGATGAAGAGTGAGCTAATTATATCAGGTGTACACTTGAGATTGTGTTGGCAACTCTTGTCTGGAGGGGGGATGGGAGGATAGAGAGAGAGGGAAGCCGGCAAAATTGTCAAGAAAGGAGAGACTGAAAGGGCTGACTCAAGACGGGGAGAGTAAGTGGGAGTAGGGAGTGAGATGTATGTAAACTTATATGTGACAGACTGATTGGATTTGTAAACGTTCACTTGAAGCTTAATAAAAGTCATTATAAAAAAAAAAAAAAAAAAAAAAAAAAAAAAAAAAAAGGAATTGCATTTGGGAAAGAAAAACAATATAATAAATGATGTGTGGATGGCTTGTAAGTAACTTGGAGAAGACTAATTAAGAATGAAGCCCAACATGGACTGCATCAACAGGGTCTTTTGGTTTGGCCAGTGGGGGACACAGCAGGAAATATTAAGAGGAAAGGAGAGTGTGGACAGAGAAATCACCCTGACTTGGGTTCTCCATGCCAGGTTGCCTAGAGAACATCATGGTGTCCCGGTCCTAATGACCAGAGGCGACTTTTCCAGGCAAGTCTCCAGGCTCAGCAAGCTGCTTATCCACTTGCCGTTTCAGGTGGTGGTGTTGTTAGCTGCTGTGGAATTGGTCCCTGACTCATGGCGACCCCATGCATAATGGGAAAAACCTTGCCTCGTCATGTGCCAGAAACCCTGGCGGCGTAGTGGTTAAGTGCTACGGCTGCTAACCAAGAGGTCAGCAGTTCAAATCCGCCAGGCGCTCCTTGGAAACTCTGCGGGGCAGTTCTACTCTGTCCTGTAGGGTCGCTGTGAGTCGGAATGGACTCCACAGCAGTGGGTTTAGTCATGTGCCATCCCCATGATCAGGTACGTACTGGTCCATTGCAATCTGTAGCGTGTTTGTTGCCCGATTTTCAGAAGTAGATCTCCAGTCCTTTCTTCCTAGTCCGTCTTAGCCTGGATGCTCTGCGGAAACCTGTTCAGCATCATGGCAACCCTCAAGCCTCCATGGCCAGATGGGTGGTGGTTGTGAATGAGGTTCGCTGGCCAGAAGTTGAACCTGGGTCTCTAACATGGAACATGGAAATTCTAACACTGAGCCACCACCGCGTAACCTTTCAAGTGTAGGACGGTAACAGCTCCGAGCTACTGCCAGCCCCATGGCACTGCACTGCTTTTTGTTGATTTCCGCAAGCCCTGCTGATACTGTTGTAATTGACCTTAAACTCTCCTCGGTCACCCAGTTCTAGGGGCCTTCTGTCCCCTGCTGGACCCCTGACTGATACGGGCCCCTGAGTCAGTCAGTACATTTCAGCTTCATATGTAGTTTCAGAAGCCCAGGTCCATCAGTTCACCCAGGACTGGGGATTGACACTGTGGCTCAGCTTCCTGCTCACCAAGCCTGCAGTGCCCAGCTGGTGGGGGTGAAGACCACGCTCAGTCTGCGAATCTGCCTCCCAGGGGACATTGGCAATGATTTGGCAATGCTTGGAGAATTTTTACGGAGTCCCCAGGTGGCACAAACAGCTAAGTCCTTGACTACTGGCTGACATAGCAGCTCGCAGTAGCCAATATCACATGAGTGAGCTTAGGTGTCTGTATCTAGAGACCGTTGCTGTAGATGATTTGTCGGCATGCAGAGTCACCTCGGAAGAAAGGCCTGGTGATATCCTTCCAAAAGGTTACAGTCCTGAAAATCCTACAGAGCACAGCTCCACTCTGCAACAAATGAGGTCTCCATGAGTCAGAATTGACTCAATGGCAACAGGTTTGGTTTTATGTTTTGGAGATATTTTTGGTCGTTACGAGGGTAGGGGATTACGCTACCAGAACCTGGTAGGGAGAGGCCAGGGATGCTGCTAAACATCCCACAACACACAGGATAGCTCCCCCCATCCCCTACTCCCATCTTAGTCTCCTAGTGCTGCTATAATAGAAACACCACAAGGGCGTGGCTTTAACACACAAAACATTATTTTCTCACAGTTAGGAGGCTAGGAGTCTGAAGTCAGGGTGCTGGCCCTGGGGGAAGGCTTTCTCTCTCTGCTGGCTCTGGGGAAAGGCTGTGTCTCTTCAGCTTCTGTTCCTTGGCTGCTTAGTCACCTTCATGTGGCACGTGCCGGCCCCTCTCTGCTCTCTTGCTTGCTTGTTTAGTCTCATTTATATCTCAAAAGAGATAGACTTAAGACATACCTTACACTAACACTGCGTCCTTAACGTTACAAAAAAAACTCATCCCAAATGGGATTATAACCGCTGCAGGGGTTAGGATTTACGACACATATTTTGGGGGGACACAATTCAGTCCATAACACCCCTCAACAAGGAATTCTCCCATCCAGAATGTCAACGGTGCTGCTCTTGAGAAGGTCTTCTCCACTTCCGGGGGAAGGACAGGTGCCTTCATGGCAGCTGGTCAGCAAAGCTGGCCCTTCTTAGGTGAAAAGTCTGTTTGGGAGATAAAAGGTCTACCATTCGCCCCTTAGGGACTCCTGCCCTGAGGATGGGGAGTGGCTGAGTGACCTTAAGGAGGGCTGTTTATCCAGCTCTGGAGCCCCATTTACCGTTTGTCCTAGGATGGCCCTCCAAGTGCACTGGGAGTCTCCCATCGGCTGTACAAGGAGATAGCTGGAGAGACTGTACAGCCATGTTAGGGTGCAGCCTCTCTGTTGGACTTCCGGAGTTCCAGGTCTAGTACTTACCATTTGACTTGTAGTTGTTTTTGGGTGCCATAGAGCCGACTCCAACTCACGTTGAACCCATGTGTTATATAGTAGAGCTGCTCCATAAGGTTTCCTAGGCTATAATCTTTATGGCAGCAGATTGCCAAGTCATTCTCCTGCAGAGCTGCTAGGTGGGTTCAAACCGCCAACCTTTCAGTTAGCAGCTGAGTGCTTAACCACATTAGACTCAGTTATATAATTTCCGCTAAGTTAGGTCTCATAGTTTGTAAAATGTGGAAAATAAAGGTCACATTTCATGGGGTTTTGTAAGCTGATACAAGCCAGGGGCAAGGCCTGTGA
This sequence comes from Elephas maximus indicus, assembly GCF_024166365.1. Classification (NCBI taxonomy): domain Eukaryota; kingdom Metazoa; phylum Chordata; class Mammalia; order Proboscidea; family Elephantidae; genus Elephas; species Elephas maximus. The sequence continues at coordinate 139,128,659 of NC_064824.1, forward strand.
TAAACTCTTTGACTGCACCCTGTGAAGAGTGCTTCAGTCCTGGGATGACACGGGAGCAGTCGGCTTTCCTTGCAGGACTCCACAGAGCCTTTAAAGAGTTAGGACCATTGTAACTTTCTGAGAGAGGACCCAGCACACAGAGGTGACCACATCTGCACTACACAGTCCCTCTCTGAACGGGTGATCACCTCACAGAAGCGCTTTCTGCAGCACGTACCACCAGGGACGTGGGTGATCTCCTGGGGTGGTGTCTAGGTACAGACGCCGAATCTCCTTTACGTGATACTGGCCACTGTAAGCCGCCATTTCAGGGGGTGGTACTTTCCGATGTCTCCCAAATCAAGGTCCATCGTTTTGGAGCCTATAGCTATGTTGGTTCGTTTGTCAGTTTTATACAACTGGCTGTTGTGTTTCATTGCTCAGCTTTTCATAGTAACTTGTGTTTGGAGTTTCTATTAGATGGATGGATGGGTGGATGGATGGATGGATGGATGGATGGATGGATGGATGGATGGATGGATGGATGGATGGATGGATGGATGGATGGATGGACAGATCAAGAGAGAGAGAGAAAGATTTAAAATATAATATATATATTATATTAAAATACCCAAGAAGGGCCACACACACACACACATACACATGTGCATATATATATGCATGTGTCTACATGCATGCATGTGTGTGTTGTTGTTGCTGGCTGTGATCAAGTCGGCTCTGACTCGTGGTGACCGTGTATATAGCAGAATGTAATGTTGTCTGGGCCTGGACCCTCTTCACGACCTTTGTTGTGTTTGAGCGAGTCGTTGAGGACTTGAAGGGGAATTGAAACACTTGATTTCTTGACCGGTGCTTTCATAGGCATTGGTTATGGATCCAAGTAAAATTAAACCCTTGACAACTTCCATCTTTTCGCCATAGGTATAGGGGTTAGGATCCCATCACATATATTGGGGGACACAATTCAGTCTATAACCGATGAAGACATCAGATGACCTGCCAGAGCCATTCAGCTGGTAGGGCACCCATCCTGGGCTGGGCTGACCTTAGAGGCTGATTCTGTCCCATGCACGCTACTGCTACTCCCAATAGACAGGATCTCAGCACAGACACCCGAGGAAGACCCCGACAGCAGGTGCTGCTGAGCAGCCCCTGATGCCTCATTATTCTAAATCAAGTGTCCCTAATCCAGACTTAGCCGTTCTGAAAGGGGCAGGTTCCCACCACACAAGATGTCTGCATGTGTGTGGGAAAGACATCATGGAGATGATTTAGGGGTGCCGTCCATTGCAAACAGCTCTGAGCACAAAGCTATAAACAAAGAGACCGGACACGCAAAATGCCTTATTTCAGCATTTCCAAATATTCCAGTCTTTAACTGCAGGCTTTGCTTTTCCAAGACATACTGTCAGTTTTAATTGTTCATATCAATTTCAAAATGACCTCGGAGTCATTTACTGCAAGAGTGACCCATTTTAAATGAAACGATTAGTATTGTTTAACCCCAGCCTACTGGTCCTGCCATACCACACAAATAACATGGTTAATTTAGAGTGTGGGTCCCTAATCCAAGCTTTCCTATAAGGGGCTGGCTCACACTACGCTTGGGTACGTGAGCAAAGAATAATGTTTCAAATAGATGCTGAAGCAGAATTAATATAATTCATCACTGATTCCTGTTATGGGTTGAAGGCCATCATCCCCCCGAAGCATACGGTGAAAGACTAACGCCCGTACCTGTGAAGGAAACCCTGGTGGTGTAGTGGTTAAGAGCTATGGTTGCTAACCAGAAGGTCGGCAGTTCACATCCACCAGGCACTCCTTGGAAACCCTATGGGGCAGTTCTACTCTGTCCTATAGGGTCGCTATGAGTCAGAATTGACTTGATGGCAACGGTTTGGTTTGGTTTTGGTACCTATAAATGTGACCTTATTTAGAAATAGGGTCTTTGTAGATGTAATCAAGTTACAATAAGATCATTAGGTTAGGCCCTCGTCCAAAATGAGTAGTGTCCTTATAAGAGGAGAAGAGACGCAGACACGCACAGGGAGAACCTGATAGAATGGCGGAGGCAGGGACTGCAGTGATGTGTCCACAAGCCAAGGAACATCGAGGGCAGCCAGCAACCTCCAAGAGCTAGGAGAGAGGCATGGAGCAGGTTCCCCCTCAGAGCCTTCGAGGGAGCGTGGGCTTCTCCCCTAGAGCCTTCAAAGGGAGCGTGGCCCTGACAACACCTTGATTTCAGACTTCTAGTTTCCAGAACTGAGCGAGAATACATTTCCATTGTTTTAAGCTACACAGTTTCTGGTAATTTGTTACAACAGCCATTGGAAGCCAATACAATTCCTAACACAACTATTTTAAGATTCCTTCCTTAAAATGTTTAACTAGCTGTTTTTAAAATGCCACATTCTGTGTGAGGATAAAGACAAGAAAGACTCCTTCATGGAAGAAAGGCCTGATCATCTCTTTCCAGAAAGTCAGCCATTGGAAACTCTACGAAGCAAGGACTTACTCTGACACACACAGGGTCTCTGTGAGTTGGAGTCAACTGGACGGTAACTGGTTAAAAAAAAAGCTATCAAAGACACTGTCAGATTCAGGAATGAAATAATGACAGCCAACATCATCATTACTTTTAATTTTTTAAGTTTTCTACAATGTAATAGGAGCCCTAGTGGCCAAATTGTTAAGTCAAAGGAGAAGGGCCTGGCAATCTGCTCCCATAAAGACTAAAAAACCCAAACCCAGACTCGTTGCTGTTGAGTCAATTCTGACTCATAGTGACCCTATGGGACAGAGTAGAACTGCCCCACAGAGTTTCTAAGGAGCACCTGGTGGATTCTAACTGCCAACCTTTTGGTTAGGAGCCGTAGCTCTTAACCACTATGCCACCAGGGTTTGATCAGGATCAACTTGGAAGTAACGGGAACAACTCAGGATATAGTTCTTGATCAGGACAGCATGATAGGGTTTTTACGTTAACAAGGTCATGTCAGTGTAGGGTGGGTCCCAAACTTAATAACATGTAAGGGGTGTTATATACAAAGAGTGGAATAGACACAGAGACATACAGGCAGGGTGAAGCAAACTCCCAGGAACTCCAAGGAACTCCTGGGGTCCCAACAAAGAAGGACCTTCCCCTGAATTCAGACTTCTAGTCTCAAAACTGAGAAAATAAATTCCTGGTTTTCAAAGCCACCCACCTATGGTATGCTTTATTACAGCCACACTAGGCGACTAAAATAGTCGCATTCACTGGTACCGGGGGTTAGGACTTCAGCATCTCTTTTTAGGGGACACAATTCAAGTCATCACAACCAGAGCAGCCACACATAGTTCAACTTTTAAAATGATTGCTTGAAGGTAGCCAGACTCCACCTCTGAAATGCTCCAAAAGACAAACTTCTTAAAAACACAGATTTAAATAAAATATATGGAGACAGATTTAGGAAAGATATACTAAAAAGAGTAAGAAACTCAATAAGCATGCAAAAAAATCACAAAAATATGTGAAATTCAAAATCTGATTTATAAGACCATCAACATCTTTAAACAGCAATAAATTAAATATCTTGTGAACCCCGTGGAAGAAAACTAGCAAAAGTACTTAAGAGACACTCAATAAACCGTTGGTTGAAAGAGTGAAATTAAAAAGTCTTATCAGGAAGTAAGAAAGCAAGGACTTGAATAAAATGGAAAAACATCGTGTTCTATTTTATAGATATAATATGGTTTCAATTAAAATCTGAACAGTCTTTTTTTTTTTTTTTAACTAATCTAGTCAAATGATGGTAAATTTATTCAGTAAAACAAATATGTGGAACTTGAGGGATGGAATTTGCCAGGAAGTTAATGAAAGTGAGACTTTAGGACCCTCATTTTATCAGGCCCTTCACAAGGGAGACCAGATATTTTGTATTCATAATTTTCTGTTATTTTTCTTAAAGAGGTCCCCCAAACCAGATAAATCTCAGCTCCCACAAAACCTGGAGCCTCTCTTGGGTGAGTATGTTAAAGAATATTCCACACAGAATAAAGTAAGTTTAAGATTAGCCTTTTCAAAAGAAAAAAAAAGAAAAACAGGATATTAGCTACTATGATAATAATAAAAAGAAACAGAATTGCAGGAGAAATAAAACAAAAATGGATGGATACATACATAGCAGGAGAGAAGGGGTATGACATATTTCCAGACAATGTCGTCAGAACAAAGTGGTGAGGATGAATTATAATATAAATAATGTCGGAGTGACCCGGTGACAATTCGGAGAAAAACTAATTTATATCCATACTTCACACCATAATCTCCAAATAAAGGAGGTTATTTAGTCATTACAAGTGTATCCACAGAGAAAAATCAGCAGTAAATACCCTGCCTTTGAAGAAAAGATTAATATAATTTTTTTTCAGCATTAAAGGAGACATGAAGCAAACTGATGATAAATTGATTTTTGAAATTTTGTCCGCTACATAGTTAAAATAAAAGAACTAAACAAAAACACAGAAGGAAACATGTAAGATAAAATATTTACATGAATTCTGTCAAGAAATGTAATTAATATTGGTAATATTCTTTTAAAATGCTGGTGTATATTTAGAAGGACACAAGACCCTTTGAAGAGAAGGATTCAAGGCCAAGGACAAGAAAGTACTCATAAAAGAAGGTAAAATAATAAACCCGTACTTAGAACATCATTTGCCCTTAAAAATAGAAAATAGAACATAAAAGCAAATCTAAAGTACAATTTTAAAGTTAAATTAGAAAAGTAGTTTAAATAATAACATCTTTTGTTGGTGAAGTTGTAGTGAAACTAACACCTACACAGACTGTGTGTGTGTGTGTGTGTGTGTGTGTGTGTGTGTGTGAGAGAGAAAGGTACACGGGACAGCATGCAAATGAGCACAATATGTGCACATCACAGGGGCAACTAAATCTTTTAGCCTGTTTTTCCCCACTTCCAGAAATTTATCCAAAGGACATGATTAAATAGAAAATACAAGTTAAAAAAAAAAAAGGTAATCGTTGCCATATCATCTGTTAGAGAAAAAAAATAACAACATTAATGTCAAATGGTGAATAACAGAAATAGATAAGTAAATTCTGGCGCTTCAGCTTGATGAAGTATTACATGGTTATTAAATGTAACTGTTACACGGACAACGTAGAAACGTGGGGCAAGCGTATGATATAAATGAACTGACGGCATGAATACAGGCGTACTCCCACCCCACGCGCCCGGCCATCAGAATAGAGAGCAGGAAGTTAAATTCAGCAGCTTTTTGGTTCTTGGTGTGCGGGGGCGACAAGAAGTGCTGTAACTATTTGACATTCAGAGCTAATAGGAAATTGCCAGATATCGCAATCACATTATGTAAAAAAAAAAAATGTCTGTTTTCCATATTCCATAAAAGAATCCATATTTCCATACTGTGATTGTTCTAAGATTCTGCCTTCAGGGGTTAAAACAAAGAAACAAACAACAACAACAACAACGACCCCGTTGCCATCCCGTTGATTCTGACTCCTTCTTCGGGACTGTAACCCATTGCCGTTGACTTGATTCTGACTTAAAGCAACCCTATAAGACACAGTAGGACGGCCTCCTAGGTCTTCAAGGAGCAGTTGGTGGATTCAACTACTGACCTCTCGGTTTAGCAGCCTAGCTCTTAACGACTGCTCCACCAGGGCTCCTTCAGGACTAGACCCCTGTAAATGTCAAACCCCGAAAGAAGATGTCCCTCACCTATATCACAAACCATAGGATTTGGGCAGGCATTTTTTTAGACATCAAAAGCATGCTCCAAACGTTCCAAATAAAAACCAAAGTTTCACTTTCATTTGCTTAAAAGCCTTTTCTTTTTCCTCGCCCTTAGTATCAGATCCATGCTACATAAAGAGACTGAGATTTTCCACTTTTTCCTCGCCCTTAGCATCAGATCCATGCTACATAAAGAGACTGTGATTTTCCACTTGTGTGCTTTAGCCTTTCAAATGTAAACCTCTGCACTGAGTTCCAATTGGGAAATGAATTTTTATAGCACAGTTAAAAGCAGAGAATGGAAACACTGTGAAATCCTTCACAATCTTGAGCTTTATCACAGACTGCTCCATAACCATCAGTCCAAAGGGACAGGATCATAGCCTTCAAAGGCCTTCGAGGCTATTTTCATTGTCCATACATTGCCACCTGAGTTTGTTGTTGTTGTTAGGTGCCATCAAGACAGTTCCAACTCATACCGACCCAATGTACGACAGAACAAAACCCTGCCCAGTCCTGCACCATCCTCACAATCGTTGCTATGCTTAAACCCGTTGTTGCAGCCACTATATCAATCCGTCTCACTGAGGGTCTTCCTCTTCTCCGCTGACCCTCTCCCAAGCATGATGTCCTTCTCCAGGGACTGACCCCTCCTGACAACATGTCCAAAGTACATGAGACCAAATCTTGCCATCCTTGCTTCTAATGAGTATTCTGGCTGTACTTCTTCCAAGACAGATTAGTTAGTTCTTTTGGCAGTCCACGGTATATTCAGTATTCTTTGCCAACACCACAATTCAAAGGCACCAATTCTTCTTCGGCCTCCTGTATTCATTTTCCAGCTTTCACATGCATAAGATGCGACAGAAAATACCATGGCTTGGGTCAGGCGTACCTTAGTCTTCATGGTGACATCTTTGCCTTTCAACACTTTAAAGAAATCTTTTGCAGCTGATTTGCCCAATGCAAAATGCCTTTTGGTTTCTTGACTGCTGCTTCCATGGGTGTTGATCGTGGGTTCAAGTAAAATGAAATCTTTGACAATTTCAATCTTTTCCCCATTTATCATGATGCTGCTTATTGGTCCTGTTGTGAGAGTTTTTGTTTTCTTTATGTTGAGATGTAATCCATACTGAGGGCTGTGGTCTTTGATCTTCATTAGTAAGTGCTTCAAGCCCTCTACACTTTCAGCAAGCAAGGTTGTGTCATCTGCATAACACAGGTTGTTAATGAGTCTTCCTCCAATCCTTCATCTTCTTCATGTAGTCTGGCTTCTCAGGTTATTTGCTCAGCATACAGATTGAATAGGTATGGTGAAAAGATGCACACCCTTCCTGACTTTAAACCACGCAGTATCTCCTTGTTCTGTTCGAATTACTGCCTCTTGATCTATGTATAGGCTCCTCATGACCATAATCAAGTGTAATTCATAATTTGTTATGATCCACACAGTCGAATGCCTTTGCAGAGTCAATAAAACACAGGTAAACATCCTTCTGGTATTCTCTGCTTTCAGCCAGGATCCATTTGACATCAGCAATGATATCCCTGGTTCCTCGTCCTCTTCTGAATCCAGCTTGAATTTCTGGCAGTTCCCTGTAGATACACTGCTACAGCCACTTTTGAATGATCTTCAGCAAAATTTTGCTTGCATATGATAATCTTGTTTGATGATTTCCACATTGGGTTGGACCACCTTTCTTGGAAATAGGCATAAATATGGATCTCTTCCAGTCGGTTGGCCAGGTAGCTGTCTTCCAAATTTCTTAGCATAGACACATGAGTACTTCCAGTGCTTCATCCGTTTGTTGAAACATCTCAGTTGGTATTCCATCAGTTCCCGGAGCCTTGTTTTTCATCAATGCCTTCAGTATAGCTTGGACTTCTTCCTCCAATACCATTGGTTCCTGCTTGTATGGTACTTCCTTAAACGGCTGAATGTCGACCAATTCTTTTTGGTGTAGTGACTCTCTGTATTCCTTCCATCGTCTTTTGATGCCTCCTGAGTCGTTTAGTATTTTCCCTGTGGAATCCTTCAGTATTGCAACTGGAGGCTTGAATTTTTTCTTCAGTTCTTTCAGCCTGAGAAACGCCGAGTGTGTTCTTCCCTTTTGTTTGTAGATCACCACCAGGCCCTTCTTCCTAGGCTGTCTTAGTCTGGAAGCTCCTCTGAAACCTCCCCACCACAGGTGGCCCTGCTGATATTAGAAATACTGGTGGTATATCTTCTAGCATTGCAGCAACATGAAAGTCACCACAGCCCGATACATTGACAGACATGTAGTGGTCGTCTGAGTTTATGCTCACATAACTGCAAAGTGCAACTTTCATTGCGATTTTTTTTTTGGAAGGAAGGAATGTACTATTTATAGAATGAACAGCTACCAAGCAGAAGAGCCTTGAACGTATGTTTAAGTGAATAACAATTGCATGTACTTTTCCATAGAAAGTTTCTTACCGAGTATACATTTGTCCATGGTGCTGATACGTTTTCTTGGGCTCTCTTTAGGTGATTCCCCACTGGATCCCTGTACTTCTGTGGCACAGTCTCCTGGTCACTAGGCTCTGTTTTAGCATAGAGTCTTTCTCCTTTCTATTCCCTCCGAGGGAATGCTGTTCCCTGCACTCCCCAGCTAGTTCACTCATCCTCCAACATGGCTAACAAGTTCCAGTTGCCGCCTATGGGCTCTCCTCGCTCAGTGCACTTACTCACATGTAGTGTGTCACGTTTCCTTTGCTGTCTGTGTCCTCCTTTGTCTGTAAACTCCATTATAGTCCCAGCGTGTAGCACCTTGTCCAGTAAATATTTACTGAATGAATGATTGATGTAATTTGTTGCAAATATGAAGAAACACAAATTAGAGAGGTGATGTAACTTGCCCAATAGCACACAGTGAGGAAACGTGACCACCACGCGTCTGTCAGTGTGTCGTACTGTGGCAGTTTGCATGTTGCTGTGATGGTGGAAGCCATACCACCAGTATTTCAAATATCAGCAGGGTCCCCCACAGTGGACAGGTTTCAGCAGAGCTTACAGACTAAGACAGATGAGGGAGAAAGACCTGGTGATATACTTCTGAAAATCAGCCAAAGACAACCCTATGGATCACAACACAACATTGCCTGTTATAGTGTTGGAACATGAGCCCCCTAGGACAGAAGGCACTCAAAATACACAGTGGCTGCAGCCATGGGCTCAATGATTTTAAAGATGGTGCAGGACTGGGCAATGTTTCGTTTTGCTGTACAGGGGCTCGCCATGAACTGGATCCGACTCAATGGCAACTAACAGCAACTAGGCCAAAGTCTACACTTGAACCCAGATGACCTGATTCCAAAGGCCATGTTCTTACACTTCGTGGTGCTGAAATGATCATGCATTTAGAAACGACCCACCCCTAAGCCTCCACCCTCACTGCAAGCTGGGCCGATGCCCTGGTCTTAGCTTGGTACGCAGTCATCGGTTAAGCCCGGGGATGCAGGGTGGGAGATAACGCCCCCTCCATCTGAATTCTGGTCACGACTGTGTGAAGTCCCGCCATTGTCAACAATTGCTCTACATCTGGAGACTGCGGGAGAACAGGGGGCATTTCCTTTGTTTCCACAAACTTTTCTGGCCCTTAATTTTCATTATCTGGGGGGGAAAAAAAAAAAAGATCTCGGCCATGTAGGAGCCCATTAAAAGACTTGACTTGTTTCAAGGGATCAGCAGCTCATGAAATGGTATGTCTTTGTCGGCCCAGGGAAAGGCCGCGACGGCCAGATTTCTATTAAGGGCGGATAGCTAAGCAATAGTCCTGAGGCTACCGCACGCGTGATTAATGCACTGCCGTGGTGATAGATGGCCAACATAATAGAGCTTGAAGGAAATTAATGATATTTGGAATCTTTAATAATGGTACATTGCTAGCTAAAAGAGACATCTCCATCACAATGCGACTCTTTTCAAAGCAAAGGGACCCTGGCTGACAACTGAATAAAACCTGTGTATGTGTATCAACAAGGATTTAAACAGAAACTGAAGATAATTAAGACTGTCAGAGTGGAAGACTGGTTGGCAAGTCTTTTATTTTCATTTCCTTTAATGCTACCACGATTCTTTTCAAAATCAAATAAACAAGTGCAACGTGGGCCCCTTCAAAACATACATGTGTTTTTCATGAGAATATAGAAATCTGATTGATTCGTGCCCTTTTCCCTACCTCCAGAAACAAAAACACTTTCTGTTCTACCCAGCATATGAAAGCTACACGCAGGGCCATTGTTCTTTGGGTTTTGTCCATTAAGAGTTCAGGAAAATGCATGCTCACCCCAAGAAGGAAGGGTCAGATGCCAGCAGAAGGAATGCCTTCAGGGACAAAGGGTCATTGTGATACCCGGTCTTGATTAATCATCTACATGTTCTGGAAAATTCTAAGTGCCGCTGCTAGAGACAGCCCTTGCTACAGGCCCCCTGAGAAGAGGAAGGGAGGGAGGGAGGTGAGTTCTGAGCAAACCCGAGGTCTTCCTGGACAAACAGCGACCTCCTTAAGTAAACTCCCACTTCTGCACATCGGGGTTTGTCTCCCGCTAACTCGATGGGAGTATTATTCGAGATCATGTATAAAACCCTGTGAAATGGCTGCCGGCAGCCACATGATAAGAAATCACTGATTTGGTGGGAAAGCCTGTTCCCAGCAGCCTCGTACGGCTCCCGTGGGCTCTGAGGCAGGCCCAGGTGCAGGTGTGGAAGGCAATGTGGTGGGTAATTTCAGGACAGTCCCCAGGTAGGTTTGCAAATTCCATTAATCCGTTGCCATCAAGTTGCTTCTGACTTATAGTGGCAGAGTAGAACTGCCCCCACAGGATTCCCAAGGCTGTAATCTTTTCTTTTTTTCCTTTTTCTTTTTTTTGTAGAACTTTAGATGAAGGTTTACAGAACAGACTAGTTTCTCACCAAACAGTACACACATTGTTGTATGACATTGGTTAACAACCCCACAACATGTCAACACTCTCCATTCTCAACCCTGGGTTCCTTATTACCAGCTGTCCTGTTCCCTCCTACCTTCCAGTCCCTGCCCCAGGGCTGGTGCACTGCTTTAGTCTTGTTTTGTTCCATGGGCCTGTTCAATCTTTGGCTGAAGGGTGAACCTCAGGAGTGGCCTCATTACTGAGCCGAAAGGGTATCCGGGGTCCATACTCTCAGGGTTTCTCCAGTCTCTGTCAGGCCAGCAAGTCTGGTCTTTCTTTTCAAGGCTGCAGTCTTTATGGAAGCAGACTGTCACATCTTTCTCCCTCGGAGCAACATCCAAGCACACTGCCACCAAACCAAAAAATCAAACCCACTGTGGTCAAGTTGATTCTGACTCATAGCAACCCTATAGGACAGAGTAGAACTACCCCATAGGGTTTCCAGGGAGCGACCAGTGGATTCGAACTGCCGACCTTTTGGTTAGCAGGCGAGCTCTCACCCACTGCTGCCAGGACTCGTAAATAGTCACAGTACTGTTTTATGATGATGCAATTATCTGGTATGCTAAACGAAGCCTTGTCTCTATTTAGTTCGCTTCCTCTGAGGAGCTGAGAGTTCTTTCCCATGATAACAAACTGTGGTTAAAATAGTCCAGTAGGTCCCAGGGTGGCATATAGGGCTGAGTGCTGCACTACCGGCCAAAAGGTTGATGATTCGAATCCACTGGGAAGTGCCTAGGAAGACAGTCCCGGTTATCTGTTTCTGAAAGTTCTCAGCCTTGAAAACTCTCTGGAGCACAGTCCCACTCGGCGTATATGGGGTCACCTTGAGTCGGAGCCAACTGGACAGCAACTAACCATAAACAAAGGCCTTGTATTCCCCTAACATCACAAAGACTGACTTTGCTTTCCTGACTAAGGGCGAGCCGTTTCTTTATTTGAACAACCCCTTCCAATGATCCATCTGAGAAAACGACCAGGCTGTGCCTGCATGGCACCAGACCAACCAGAGCATGAAGGACAACTCATCCACCACGCATCTGATTCAATGTGGACGTCGGCCTGACCCGGTAATTCATTCAAACAGCCACAGAGAGAGCCACAGCAGCGACTGTGCACGCGCGCGCGCGCACACACGGACCATTAATTTCTCCACAAACAGACTTGATCCCAGAGCTGCAATTTTGGGTTTAAAGAGCTGTTGACATGGAAACAGAGACACAAGGGGTTGGGGAGATGCTTTGGATAAGCAGGACTCTTGAAAGACAGATCCATAGAGTGACCGGTCGGAGGAAGTTTCCGCCTTCTTCCAGCCCTTCCCAATGTCAGCCACATTTCCTGTAATTAAAAAGGGAGTTCTGGGTGCAGGAGGGTGATGGGCGTAAAGACACGCTGTGCGATTCATTACTTTTGTGTGTGGCCTTTCTAGCCATGGTCTTGTAACTCCCACACAGGTGATTATGTGATAGGGTAATTGTGGCCTACCAAGGGGTTTGGTCTGTTTGGCCTCAAAAGAGCCAATTCCAGAGCAGAGAGCAGGAGCCCACCACCACCGAGGAAGGAAAGAAAGACCAGCAACAGAGACCCAGCTGCAGAGACCCAGGAGCAGGAGACAGCGAGGTGGGCTTCCTGGCCAGTGGAGAGAGAAAGCTGAGTGCCTTTGCACAGAGACTGAGGGCCTGATAGAGGTGTGCCCACGAGCACGGCTGGGGGGAGGCTGTCCCCACGGAAGAACTGTATCCTGAGTACTTCTGAGCCTGCATTGTAACTGGTTGTTGTTGTTAGGTGCCCTTGAGTCGGTTCCGACTCACAGCGACCCCGTGCAAAACAGAACGAAACACTGCCAGGTCCTGAGACATCCTTACAATTGTTGCTATGCTTGAGCTCATTGTTGCAGCCACTGTGTCAATCCACCTTGTTGAGGGTCTTCCTCTTTTCCGCTGACCCTATACTTTGCCAAGCATGATGTCCTTCTCCAGAGACTGATCCCTCCCGACAACATGTCCAAAGTATGTAAGACGCAGTCTTGCCATCCTTGTTTCTAAGGAGCATTCTGGCTGTACTTCTTCTAAGACATTTGTTCCCTCTTTTGGCAGTCCATGGTATATTCAATATTCTTCGCCAACACCACAATTCAAAGGCGTCAATTCTTCTTCGGTCTTCCTTATTCATTGTCCAGCTTTCACATGCATATGATGTGATTGAAAATATCATGGCTTGGGTCAGGCTCACCTTAGTCTTCAGGGTGACATCTTTGTTCTTCAATATTTTAAAAAGGTCCTTTGCAGCAGATTTACCCAAATGCAACGTGTCTTTTGATGTCTTGACTGCTGCTTCCATGGCTGTTGATTGTGGATCCAAGGAAAATGAAATCCTTGACAACTTCAATCTTTTCTCCATTTATCATGATGTTACTCATTGGTCCAGTTGTGAGGATTTTTGTTTTCTTTGTGTTGAGGTGCAATCCATACAGAAGGCTGTGGTCTTTGATCTTCATTAGTAAGTGCTTTAAGTCCTCTTCACTTTCAGAAAGCAAGGTTGTGTCATCTGCATAATGCAGGTTGTTAGTGAGTCTTCCTCCAATCCTGATGCCCGTTCTTCTTCATATAGTCCAGCTTCTTGTATTATTTGCTCAGCATACAGATTAAATAGGTATGGTGAAAGGATACAACCCCGACGCACACCTTTCCTGACTATAAACCAATCACTATCCCCTTGTTCTGTCCTAACAACTGCCTCTTGATCTACGTAAAGGTTCCCCATGAGCACAATTAAGTGTTCTGGAATTCCCGTTCTTTGCAGTGTTATCCATAATTTGTTATGATTCATACAGTCTAATGCCTTTTCATAGTCAGTGAAACACAGGTAAACATCCTTCTGGTATTTTCTGCTTTCAGCCAGGATCCATCTGACATCAGCAGTGATATCCCCGCTTCCACGTCCTCTTCTGAAACCAGCCTGAATTTCTGGCAGTTCCCTGTGAATATACTACTGCAGCCATTTTTGAATGATCTTCAGCAAAATTTTGCTTGTGTGTGATATTAATGATATTGTTCTATAATTTCCACATTCGGCTGGATCATCTTTCTTGGGAATAGGCATAAATATGGATCTCTTCCAGGCAGTTGGCCAGGAAGCTGTCTTCCATATTTCTTGGCATAGACAAGTGAGCACCTCCAGCGCTGCATCTGTTTGTTGAAACATCTCAATTGATATTCCATCAATTCCTGGAGCCTTGTTTTTCACCAATGCCTTCAGAGCGGCTTGGACTTCTTCCTTCAGTACCATTGGTTCCTGATCATATGCCACCTCTTGAAATGGTTGAACATTGACTAATTCTTTTTGGTATAGTTACTCTGTGTATTCCTTCCATCTTCTTTTGATGCTTCCTGCATTGTTTAACATTTTCCCCATGGAATCCTTCGCTATTGCAACTCGAGGCTTGAATTTTTTCTTCAGTTCTTTCACCTTGAGAAACGCCGAGCGTGTTCTTCCCTTTTGGTTTTCCATCTCCAGCTCTTTGCACATGTCATTATAATACTTTCCTTTGTCTTCTCAAGAGGCCCTTTGAAATCTTCTGTTCAGTTCTTTTACTTCATCAGTTCTTCCTTTTGCTTTAGCTGCTCGATGTTCGAGAGGAAGTTTCAGAGTCTCCTCTGACATCCATCTTGGTCTTTTCTTTCTTTCCTGCCTTTTCAATGACCTCTTGCTTTCTTCATGGATGATGTCCTTGATGTCATTCCACAACTCGTCTGTTCTTCGATCACTAGTGTTCAGTGTGTCAAATCTATTTTTCAGATGGTCTCTAAACTCAGGTGGGATATACTCAAAATCATATTTTGGCTCTTATGGACTTGCTCTGATTTTCTTCAGTTTCAGCTTGAACTTTGCATATGAGCAATTGGTGGTCTATTCCACAGTCGGGCCCTGGCCTTGTTCTGACTGATGATATTGAGCTTTTCCATTGTCTCTTTCCACAGATGTAGTCAATTTTGTTTCTGTGTGTTCCATCTGGTGAGGTCCACATGTATAGTTGTCGTTCATGTTGGTGAAAGAAGGTATTTGCAATGAAGACATCATTGGTCTTGCAAAATTCTATCATTTGATCTCTGGCATTGTTTCTATCACCAAGGCCATATTTTCCAACTACTGATCCTTCTTTGTTTCCAACTTTTGCATTCCAATCACCAGTAATTATCGATGCATCTTGATTGTATGTTGATCAATTTCAGACTGCAGCAGCTGATAAAAATCTTCTATTTCTGCATCTTGGCCCTAGTGGTTGGTGCGTAAATTTGAATAATCGTCGTACTAACTGGTCTTCCTTGTAGGCATATGGATATTATCCTATCACTGACAGCGCTGTACTTCAGGATAGATCTTGAAATGGTCTTTTTGATGATGAATGCAACACCATTCCTCTTCAGGTTGTCATTCCCAGCGTAGTAGACTATGTGATTGTCTGATTCAAAATGGCCAATACCAGTGCATTTCAGCTCGCTGATGCCTAGGATGTTGATCTAACCAGTACTTCCCTAATAAACCCCATAATTGAGCGTGGTCTGTCAGTTCTGTGTGACTACTGCCATGAATTACCAACGCCAGCAAAGAAGTAGAGAGTGCTCTGCGACAGATGGCCGGTGTCAGAACTGGTAAAGACGGCAGAGAAAGGAGGCTTGCCTGGCTTCCACCTCATGAGAGTCAGCCTTGCACTGTTGATCTTGGTTCTCCTTCCTCCTTGGGGGGTTGGAGGAGGTCAGACACTGCCCCCATCCTGTTGTTTACAGACAGGAAAGTACATCTTCATCAGAGACAGTACCCAAAGGGTCCCTGGGCGGTGCAGACAGTTAATGCACTAGGCTGCTGAACAAAAGGTTGGAGGTTCAAGTCCACCCCGAGGCACCTCAGAAGAAAGGCCTGACAGTCTACTTCTGAAAGATCAGCCGTTGAAAACCCTGTGGAGCGCAGTTCTACTCTGACACACATGGGGGGCGCCATGAGCTGGAGTCGACGCAATGGTGACTGCATTTGTAAGCGTTTATTTACATATCGCATACCCCCCAAACCGAATCTGAGGTAGTCTATAACAAAAGTCTTGTAGACCAAGAGTGTGAAAACAGAAATGAGGAAGAGAAGCAAAATCACTGAATAGTGAGGATAAAATAATTACCAAAAATAGTGAGTGTCAAAGTAGAACTGCTCGAGTCCACCCATAGATACCTCAGAAGAAAGGGCTGGCTATCTACTCTGAAAAAAAAAATCAACCATTGAAAACCCTGTGGAGCACACTTTAACTCTGACAAACATGGGGTCGCCATCAGCCAGAATCACCTTGACAGCAATGAGTTTTGTGGTTATACCCAAAGGAGAAAAAATAGAATGTCCAGAAGTTTCTGTGAGAAGGGAGAGTAGTAGCTTGTAGAGGACAGCAGAGCCATCTGGGGGACTCATTGGCCCCTGTTAACAAGAGAGGGGTATTCTAAGCCGTGCTGTAGTGAAACACAGAGCCACTGCACCGTAGTCCCTAATTAATATCCTGGTTACTTCTCTTCCTGCCCTCGTCCCGGAGGCTGGGAGGACCCTGAGGTGAGCAACGCAGAGGAGGTGCTATGTTCTGATCCCAGTTCTGCTATCAGGTAACCTGGTGAGCTCAGGGTGCTGGGCTTCGACGTCCATACTTCCGCTCCGTCCCTGTCCAGCCCTTCCCTACCAAGACAAGGTTCGAGTCGCTTCCTGGTGCCAGCCATTCACAGCCACTCTTCTGGGTGTCAGAGAGCATCCCCTGGCTGGCAGCCTGGCATCGAGACTCTTTACTATTCCCTTAGGTGTGCAGGTACCTGCGGGGCATCCATTCAGCAGGTACTTGTGGGCATCTCTGCAGGCTCTGTTGCCTGCTACAAAGGACATGACCAGGCATGGCTATTCTCAGAGGGCCCTGGCTCTGGGTGGAGAATCAGAGAGACTCACACAAAAAGGATGACAAGAGCTGGGAAGAGAACAAAGGAAAGGACAGAGCCAGGGCCCTCGGTTCTGTGAACTTTCTCCTTTCGCCTCTGTATTTATCATTCCTTGTTTAGATTGGGAAAGCCTGGTGGCATAGTGGTTAAAAGCTACGGCTGCTAACCCAAAGGTTGGCAGTTCAAATCTACCAGGCTCGCTCCTTGGAAACCCTATGGGGCAGTTCTACTCTGTCACATAGGGTCGCTCTGAGTAGGAATTGACTCTATGGCAACGGGTTTGGTTTGGGGTTTTTTTGTGTGTCTAGATTGAAGGAGCCCTGGTGGTGCAGTGGTTAAAGCACTTGGCTGCTAACAGAAAGGTCAATGGTTGCAACCCATCAGCCACTCCTTGGGAGGAAGATGTCGCAGTCTGCTCCTTTAAAGATTTACAGCTTTGGAAACCCTGTGGGGTAGTTCTGCTCTGTCCTATAGGGTTTGCTATGAGTCAAAATCAACTCAATGGCAGTGTTTTTTTTTTTTTTTTTTTTTCCCTAGATTACGAGCAGCCATTCTAGGGCCCAGGGCTTAGAATTCCAGGAGGGAGAAGCAACCACGGTGACTCAGGGGCCTCGGTGCGTACTCAGACCTTGGCTATTCCTCCTCCTCTAGGTTTGGTCATAACTCGGAGCCTGCCCACACCCAGAGCTACCCTCCTCGGTGCCTCCTGCAGGGCGAAAAGAGAGCTGGTTCCTCATTCACCTCCTGGGGGACACACAGGGCAAAATGATGCCAAGGGGGCCTTTGTGTGGCTTTCTCTGGGAAGGGAAGAAGAGAATTCAGGCACTTTCATTAACCATTGGCTTTGTGTCAGGCAGTTAACGGGCACTTCTAGAAATGGTATCACATTCAACACTTCAACCACTCTGAGAGGCTGGTTATACACGAAATTATATGGTATGGTATGGTGTGATCTGGTATGGTGCAATGCAACGTGGTGTGTGGTGTGGTGGTGTGTGGTGTGGTGTGTGGTGTGCTGTGCTGCAGTGTGCTGTGCTGTGATATGTTGTGCTGTGGTGTGCGGTGCTATGGTGTGGTATGGCGTGGTGTGATGTGGGGTGGGGTGGGGTGTGGTCTGGTGTGTGGTGGTGTATGGTGTGATGTGTGGTGGTGTGGTGTGGGGTGATGTGTGTGGTGTGGTGTGTGGTGGTGTGGTGGGGTGGGGTGTGGTGTGGTGTGTGGTGGTGTATGGTGTGATGTGTGGTGGTGTGGTGTGGGGTGATGTGTGTGGTGTGGTGTGGTGGTGTGTGGTGTAGTGGTGTGTGGTGTGGTGTGGGGTGATGTGTGTGGTGTGGTGTGTGGTGGTGTGGTGGGGTGGGGTGTGGTGTGGTGTGTGGTGGTGTATGGTGTGATGTGTGGTGGTGTGGTGTGGGGTGATATGTGTGGTGTGGTGTGATGTGATGCGATGCAGTGTGGTGTGGTGTGTGGTGTGCTGTGCTGTGATATGCTGTGATGTGCTGTGGTGTGTGCTATGGTGTGGTGTATGGTGTGCAGTGCTGTGCTGTGGTGTGTGGTGTGCTATGCTGTGCTGTGGTGTGCAGTGCTATGGTGTGGTATGGCGTGGCGTGTGCTATGATGCGGTATGATGTGGCGTGCTGTGGTGCGTGGTAGGGTGTGGTGTGCTATGGTGTGTGATGTGCTGTGGTGTGCTGTGTGCTGTGTGTGCTGTGGTGTGGTGTGGTATAACATGACATGGTATGGTATGGTGTGGTAGGGTAGGGTATGAAATATGATACATGATATGATAAGAGAGATACTGTATGAGTTATGGATTGAATTGTGTTCCCCAAACATATGTGTTGTAAATCATGACCCCTACGCCAACGGAAGGAGCCCTGGTGCTGCAGCGGTTAAAGCACTTTGCTGCTAACAGAGAGGCCAGTGGTTCCAACCCACCAGCTGCTCCTTGGGAGAAAGATGTGGCAGTCTGCTCCGGTAAAGATTTACAACCTTGAAAACTCTATGGGGGCAGTTCTACTCTGTCCTATAGTATGGCCAGAATCAGAATCTACTCAGGGCACACAGCAGCATACCTATGGATACAACTCCATTTGGGAATAGGATTTTCTTTGTTATATTAATGAGGCCGTTACAGAGTAGGGTGTGTTTTAAGCCAATCACTTCTGGGATGTAAAGGGACAGATCAGACCTAGAGGAAGGCAGACACACAGAGGAAAGATTGATACCATCTGAAGACATGCAGACAGACCAGTCTGCAGGCCCAGGAATTCCAGGGATGGCCCCTAGGGAAGCTGAGGCAAAGACCTTCCCCTCCCCCCCCCGCCCCCGGGTAGACAGAGAGAAAGCTCTCCCCTACTGCTAAAGCTCTGAATTCAAACTTCTAGCCTACTAACCGTGAGGAAAATAAACTTCCGTTCATTAAAGTCACCCACTTGTGGCATTTCTGTTATGCCAGCACTAGAGAACTAAGACAACGTGTATGATTTTTTTAGCCACCAGTGTCGTTGACGGTACCAGTAACCAACCCATTTGACCAATACCAAGTTTGGATATTTCAGATCTTTTCTTATAGGGTTTCACTGCTATGATTCATTTCTCAAGACTCTTTAACTGACGGTCCGACCATCGCTAAGATTAGGAATTCCCTGAAGGTGTCCACTGAGTCTCTAGACAGCAGGTAGACATCAGATAGGCCGTAATTATGATATGAACACCATGAGATTCTTTTGTCCTCCTCTGATTCCCTACTATGCTCCCTTCATTCCTAACTAATAACAGCTTTTGAAGTCAATATCTTTCTTAACTTCAAGGTTTCCTCAGCGCCTACGTAGCAGGAGGTTCTCAAGGTGGAAGGAATGAATATACCGTATGTACAATAAATAATATGCATCTAAGAACATACAGACTTCAATCAGTTTGTATTGATATAGGCAGCAATTATGAGGTTCCATGCCTGTATTATGTCCCATAAAAAATCAGAGTAGTGAACATTTTGGCTCTCATGGACTTATTTTAATTTTCTTCAGCTTCAACTTGAACTTGCACATGAGCAATTGCGTATGAGTCTGTTCCGCAGTCAGCCCCGGCCTTGTTCTGACTAACGATATTGAGATTCTCCAACATCTCTTTCCACAGATGTAGTCAATTTGATTCCTGTGTATTCCATCTGGTGAGGTCCCCATGTATAGTTGCTCTTTATGTTCTAGAAAAATGGTTCCAACTCATAGTGACCCCATGTATAATGGACTAAAATGTTGCAGGGCCCTGTGCCATCCTCACAATCATTGCAACGTTTGAGCCCATTGTTGCAGCCACTATCTCAATCCACCTTGTTGAGGAACTTCTCTTTTTCGCTCACCATATATTTTATTTACTACGCATGATGTTCTTCTCAAGGGACTGGTCTCTCCTGATAATACGTCCAAAGTAACTGAGACGAAGTTTCACCATCCTTGCTTCCAAGGAGGAAATGGCTGTGCGTCTTCCAAGACAGACTTGTTCGTTCTTCTGGCTGTGCATGGTATATTCAATATTATTTGCCAACACCATAATTCAAATTCATCAATTCTTATTCAGTCTTCCTTTCTCATTGCCCAGCTTTCACATGCATATGAGGCAATTGAAAATACCATAGCTTAGTTCAGGTGCACCTTAGTCCTCAGAGTGACATCTATGCTTTTTAACACTTTAAAGAGGTCTTTTGTAGTGGATTGCTCAGTGCAATGTGTCATTTGATTTCTTGACTGCTGCTTCCATGGGTGTTGATTGTGGGTACAAGTAAAATGAAATCTTTGGCAACTCTGTTTTCCTTAATCCAGGTAAAATATTCTGCAATTGAGTGATACAAAATAATTATATATATATGTATTATATATATATAATTATATATATATGTATTTTATATATATATATATATAAAATACATCGCCAATTGTGTGTCAGTTTGTTGTACTGTGGTGGCTTGCTGGTTGCTGTGATGCTGGAAGCTATGCCACTGGTATTTCAAATACCAGCAGGGTCCCCCATGGTGGACAGGTTTCAGTGGAACTTCCAGACTAAGACAAACTAGGAAGAAAGACCTGGCAGTCTACTTCTGAAAAAAATTGGCCACTGAAACCTTACGAATAACAGTAGAACATTATCTGAAATAGTGCTGGAAGATAAGCCCCTCAGGTTGGAAGGCACTCAAAAGACTGGGGAAGAGCTGCTTCCTCAAAGTAGAGGTGATCTTAATGATGTGGATGGAGTAAAGCTTTCAGGACCTTCCTTTCCTAATGTGTTAGGCTCAAAATGAAAAGAAATAGCTGCAAACATCCATTAATAATCGGAACATGGAATGTACAAAGTATGAATCTAGAAAATTGGAAGTTGTCAAAAATGAAATGGAACACTTGAAGATAGATACCCTAGGCATTAAAAAAAAAAAAAAAAAAACCCAGTGCTGTCGAGTCGATTCTGACTCATCATGACCCTATAGGACAGAGTAGAACTGCCCCATAGAGTTTCCAAGGAGTGCCTGGAGGATTCGAACTGCAGACCCTTTGGTTAGCAGCTGTAGCACTTAACCACTATGCCACCAGGGTTTCCTAGGCATTAGTGAGCTGGAATGGACTGGTTTTGGCCATTTTGAATCAGACAATCATATGGTCTACTATGCCAGGAATGACAGCTTGAAGAGGAGTGGCATCTTATTCACTGTCAAAAAGAACATTTCAAGATCTATCCTGAAGTGCAATGCTGTCAGTTGTTGTTAGGTGCCAACAAGTTGGTTCCAACTCATAGTGACCCTATGCAAAACAGAACAAAACATTTCCTGGTCCTGTACCATCCTCACAATTGTTGCTATGCTTGAGCCCATTGTGTCAATCTATGTCATTGAGGGTCTTCCTCTTTTTCGCTGACCCTCTACCAATCATGATGTCCTTCTCCAGGAACTGACCCCTCCTGATTACATGTCCAAATTATGTGAGATGTAGTCTCATCATCCCTGCTTCTAAGGAGTGTTCTGGTTATACTTCTTCCAAGATAGATTTGTTCATTCTCTTGGCAGTCCATGGTATATTCGATATTCTTCACCAACACCACAATTCAAAGACGTCAATTCTTCTTCAGTCTTCCTTATTCACTGTCCAGCTTTTGCATGCGTATAATGTGATTGAAAATATCATGGCTTGGGTTAGGCTCACTTAGTCTTCAAGGTGACATCTTTGCATTTTAACACTTTAAAGAGATCTCTTGCAGCCAATTTGCCCAATGCAATGTGTCTTTTGATTTCTTGACTGCTACTTCCATGGCTGTTGACTGTGGATCCAAGTAAAATGAAATCCTTGACAACCTCAATCTTTTCTCCATTTATCATGATGTTGCTTATTGGTCCAGTTATGGGGATGTTTGTTTTCTTTATGTTGAGGTGCAATCCATACTGAAGGCTGTGGTCTTTGATCTTCATCAGTAAGTGCTTCAAGTCCTCTTCACTTTCAGGAATTAAGTTTGTGTCTGCATGATGCAGATTGTTATGGAGTCTTTCTCCAGTCCTGATGCCCTGTTCTTCTTCATATAGTCCAGCTTCTCGAATTATTTGGTCAGCATACAGTTGCAGTCAGTTATAGGATAATATCCATACACCTACAAGGAAGACTGGTTAATATGACTAATATTCAAATTTAGGCACCAGCCACTAAAGCCAGAGAAGAGGAAATTAAATATTTCCACTATCTTCTGCAATCTGAAACTGATCAAACATGCAATCAAGATGCACCGATAATTACTGGTAATTGGAATGCAAAAGTTGGAAACGAAGCAGAAGGTTCAGTAGTTGGAAAATATGTCCTCGGTAATAGAAACAACACTAGAGATTGCATGATAGAATTTTTCAAGACCAATGACTTCTTTATTGCAAATACCTTTTTTCAACAACATAAATGGAAACTATACACATGGACCTCACAGATGGAATGCACAGGAATCAAATTGACTACATCTGTGGAAAGAGACAATGGAAACGCTCAATATCATCATATAGAACAAGTGCAGGGGCCAACCGTGGAACAGACCATCAATTGCTTATATGCAAGTTCAAAATGAAGCTGAAGAAAATTAGAACAAGTCCACAAGAGCCAAAATATGACCTTGAGTGTATCCCTCCCGAATTTAGAGACCATTTCAAGAATAGATTTGACTCATTGAACACTAATGACTGAAGACCAGACAAGTTCTGGAAGGACATCATACATAAAGAAAGCAAAAGGTCATTAAAAAGAGAGGAAAGAAAGAAAATACCAAAATGGATGTCAGCAGAGACTCTGAAACTTGCTCTTGAGCATAGAGTAGCTAAAACAAGTAGAAGAAACTATGAAGTAAAAGAGCTGAACAGAAAATTTCAAAGGGTGGCTCAAGAAGACTAAATTATTATAATTGAAATGTGCAAAGACCTGGAATTAGAAAATCAAAAGAGAAGAACACACTTGGCATTTCTCAAATTGAAAGAACTAAAGAAAACATTCAAGCCTCAAGTTGTGATATTGAAAGATTCTACAGGCAAAATATTGAATGATGCAAGAAGCATCAAAAGAAGATGGAAGGAATACACAGAGTCACTGTACTAAAAAGAATTGGTTGATGTTCAACATATGATGAAGAACTGATAGTATTGAAGGAAGAAGCCCAAGCTGCACTGAAGGCATTGGCAAAAAAACAAGGCTCCCATTATGGATTGAATTACGTCCCACAAAAATATGTGTTGTAAATCCTAACGTCTATGTCTGTGGTTATAATCCCATTTGGGAATAGGTTGTCTTTGTTATATGAATGAGGCACAATTAGTGTATGGTGTGTCTTGAGTCAATCTCTTTTGAGACATAAAAGAGATTAAACAAGTGAACAGAGCAGAGATGGGGTAAGATAGACGCCAAGACGTATAGAGATCTCTAAGGAATCAGGAAGCAGAAGGTGAAGAGACGAGAACTTTCCTCCAGAGTCAGCAGAGACAGAAAGCCTTCCCCTAGAGCTAGTGCTCTGAATTTGGACTTCTAGCCTTCTAAACTATGAGATAATAATGTTATGTTTGTTAAAACCATCCACTTGTGGTATTTCTGTTATAGCAGTACTACTCCACTCCCGATACCAAATGACTTAGGCTGGGTTCTCTAGAGAAGCAAAACCAGTGAAGGGTATAAATGTCTATACAGAGAGATTTATATCAAGGAAGTGGCTTGTGCTGTTGTAGAGGACAGAATGTCCCAAATATGTGGGTCAGGCTGGAGGCTTCTCCTGATTCACGTAGCTGCAGGGGCTGGCAAATGCAATATTGACCGGTCACAGCAGTAGGGTTCTTGCTCACAGGTGGTGAAGATCTATGAATCCCAAGAATGGCAGTCAGGACTGCAGGTAAGCTGCTAGCTCAAGTCCCAAGAACCAGAAGTCAGATGAACAGGAGCCAACTGCAGGATCCAGAGCAAGCAAAAAGCCCACCAGCCTTGCCAGAATGTCCACTTATACTCAACGCAGGCCACAACCCCAAGGAAACTCCCTTTCAACTGATTGGCTATTCACAGAAGATCCCATCATGGAGGTGATCATATTATATCAGGTCTCATCATGGAGATGATTACATCATTACACGACTGCCAAACAACATCATGACTGCCAAACCACTGAGAATCATGGCTCAGTCAAGTTTATGCACAAAATTAACAATCACAATAATTAAGACACAATGTGGTACCGAGAGTGAGGTGCTGCTCTAACAAATACCTAAAATGTAGACGTGGTTTTGGAATTGGGTAACATGTAGAAAAAAAAAAAACATGTAGAGCCTGGAAGAGTTTTAAGGTGCCTAATAGTAAAAGCCTAGATTGCCTTGAAGAGACTGTTGGTAGAATTATGAACATCAAAGGCAATTCTGGTGAGAGCTCGGAAGGAAATGAGGTGAGCTCTAGAGAAAGTCTCTATCGTCTTACAGAATACATATGGTGCCAGCAACAGAATGTTGCTAGAAATATGGATGTTAAATGTGATTCTGGTGAGGTTTTAAAAGAAAACAGTGAATGCGTGATTGGACAATGGAGGAAGGGTGAAGCTTTTTATGCAGTGGCAAACAACTAGTCTGAATTATGTTCAAATGTTTGGTAGAAGGTACAACTTGTAAGTGATGAACCTGGATATCTGGCTGAAGAGATTTCTAAGCAAGATCTTAAAGGGGCCATGTGGTTTCTCCTTGCCACTTTTAGTAAAATTTGAGAGGAAAGAGATGAACTTAAAATGAACTGTGCAAAATGAAAACAGAACTTAAAGATTTGGAAAATTCTGTTGTACAAACTGAGGATATGTGTTCTATAATTTTCAATAAGGATGTGGCTACACAGTCTTTTGTTAAAGGCAGTAAGCCTGTGACTGATGGAAGTAATCAACTGCGGGAGGCAGAGAGTTTCAGTTTGAAAGGGTGACGCCATGGTCTCCTGGCTCTTAAAGTGTGGAGCCACAGCCACCTAGGTTTCAAAGAGTTGGGTCTTCATCAACTTTTCTGGAGTGTGGGACCGTCATTAAGCTGTGCCAGGGCAATGAGACTGCCACCTAAAGCTGAGGTGCAGGGCTGCCATGCAAAAGGTGCAGAAGGACAGGGCCTACAGGGCCAAGGGTGCAGGGTCACCACTCAAATGGACTAGGAGAATGGGGCCTTCCAAAGCTAAGGGAACAGAGTTGCTGTATCAGTGGGCCTGGAAGGTAAAGCTGAAACTCAGGGCTGAGGAGCCTGTACTCAGAATGCAGAGAGTATAGCCAACACCCAGAGTCTGGAGGATGGGGCCATTTCCCAGATGGTCCCAAAGAACAAAGGATTATTTCCAGGCCTTGAAAGCTAACGTAATTTGTTCTGCTGGGTTTCAGACCTGCCTGGTGCCTGTTATCCCTTCTTCTAATTTCTCTCATTTGTAACTGAACGTGTACCTTGTGCTTGCTCTGCCATTGTACTTTGGAAGCAGATAACTTTTACTCTAGATCTCACAGATTTGCAGGTGAAGAGGAATGTTGCTCCAGATGGAATACACCTAAGGTCTCACTCATATTTGATTTAGATGGTTCAGAAGATGATATTTTGTACTTGGAATTGATTTAAGACTTGCTGTATGATATGATGGAGTGAATGTGTTTTGCATGTGGCAAGAACATGAATTTGGGGAACAAAGTGTGGAATTTTATGGATTGAAGTATGCTAACTTTTAGCCTCTATGCCTAAATCCTAATTTCATTTGGGAATAGGTTGTCTTTGCCATGTTAATGAGGCAGGATTAGTGTAGGGTGTGTCTTCAGTCAATCTCCTTTGAGATGTAAAAGAGATTAAACAAGCAAGCAGAGCAGATATGGGATACAACAGATGCCAAGACACACGGAGATCTCCAAGGGACCAGAGAGCAGTAGGTGCAGAGGCAAGAGCCTTCATCCAGAGCCAACAGAGAAAGCCTTTCCCTAGAGCCGGTGCTCTGAATTTGGATTTCTAGCCTACTCAACTAAGAGAAAATAAATTTCTTTTTGTTAAAGCCATCCACTTGTGGTATTTCTGTTATAACAGCACTAGGTAACTAAGACAGCTCCAGAAATTGATGGAATACCCATTAAGATGTTTCAGCAAACACATGGAATGCTGGAAGCACTCACTCGTCTATTCCGAGAAATTTGGAAGACAGCTACCTGGCTAACCGACTGGAAGATATACATATTTGTACCCATTCCAAAGAAAGGTGATTGAACAGAATGCAGAAATTACTGAACAATATCATGGCTATCACAAGCAATTGAAACTTGCTGAAGATAATTCAAAAAAGGTTGCAGTAGTACATACAGGGAACTGCCAGAAAATCAAGCCAGATTCAGAAGATGAGGAATGAGGGATATCATTGCTGCTGTCAGATGGATCCCGCCTGAAAGCAGAGAGCACCATAGAGATGTTTACTTGTTTTATTAACTATGCAAAGACATTCAGCTGTGCGGGTCATAACAAATTATGGATAACGTTGCAGAGAGTGGGAATTCCAGACCACTTCCTTAATTGTGCTCATGCAGAACTTGTACATATACTCTCCTGGATTGAATTATATGCCCCCAAAATGTGTGCATCAATTTGCCTGGGCCATGATTTCCAGTGTTGTGTGGTTGTCCTCCATTCTGTGATTGTAATTTTATGTTAAACAAGATTAGGGTGGGATTGTAACACCCTTACTAAGGTCACATCTCTGATCCAATGTAAACGGAGTTTCCCTGGAGTGTGGTCTGCACCACCATTTATCTCTCAAGAAATAAAAAGGAAAGGGAAGCGAGCAGAGATGGAGGACCTCATACCACCAAGAAAGCACCTAACAACAACATGTATATGTATACATGTACATATGTATATGCGTGTATATATATTTAAGTTTACATATATATATATCTTTTTTTTTTCTCTGCTGTTTTAAAGGAGCCCTGGTGGCACAGTTGTTAAAAGCTATGGCTGCAAACCGAAAGGTCAGCAGTTTGAATCCATCAGCCACTGAACAAACTCAATGGCAATTTTTTTTTTTACTGGTTTAAAATCAGAGACACTGTACATGTTTTATACATTAATAACTATTTCATTTCATGAAATGGGGAGGTAGCAATATTTTCACATGGCAGGTTGTAAACTCAGTCAGACAGAAGCAAATCATTTCCTCTAAGCTCACCACAGGAAGGTAGCCTCATTACCTTTTTTTTTAAAAAAAGAAGAAAGCCTTCCTTCTTCACTAGCCTTCCTTGCAAATTCATCCGCTTCTTTATTGCTGCTTTCATTACTGTGCCCTGTTCAGGAGTTTGCCCCCAGATGTTCTTAATTTGGGTGTTATTTTTCATTGCATGTCAAGTCCTTTGGCACTGTAAATATTTTAATTTCAACATTTTCCATAGCTTGTAGAACTTTATATTGGTCACTTCACACATTGTTACAGAATTTTCTCTGTGCCTCTAAGGTTGGTTTATAAATTAGGAGCTTGGTAGCTGATATTTTGCTGGCTACATGTAGCATTTTTCCTCAAATGATGTCTAGAAGTACGTGACATGGTATTTACATCATAAGCGTATATTGGGGTAACTGTTATGAATGAAAAGAGCCCTAGTGACAAAACAGTTAAACACTCAGCTGGTAACCAAAAGGTTGGCGGTTTGAACTTACCCAGTGGTTCTGTAGAAGAAAGACCTGGGGACCAGCCTAGGAAATTCTGTGGGACGGTTCTACTCTGTCACATGGGGTTGTTAGGAATCGAAAGTTTACTCCATGGCGCCCAACAATTTATGAATGAGCAATATTTTTCCAGTAAATGTCCCTTCCGTGTTGGGGTACTTATGACTGATTTTTAAAAAATATCTGCCACTCTCTTTAGTGGTACCATTTTGATCCAGCACATTGAGCTTTGTGTAGTCCTTGACTACACGGGTGAAATGGCCTTAAAACACCCCCCGCCCCCAATCTAAGCCTCAGCTTCTCCATTGCTCAGCATGGCTTCTGCTCTATTCCTTCCCATCGCGTCCCCCGAACCCCAGAATTCCAGTAGGATACCTCCTCCCCCCGCCAGCTCTATGTTCCCTTGGGTCATTTTAAATTAACATGTACTAACAACCATGTGATTATTAATACATCATGTTAATCAGTAATAAATCAATTTTGTGTCATCTAAGGACATATACACATAACTAATCTCACTTTTTAAAAATTCTATTCATTTGAAGTTACACAGATCTTAATTTGCACTGATGATACACATTGAGAGCTATAGAAGACAACTGAAAATATCTTGCCACGTTCATTCAGGGAAAGCAATTGTTTCAATTTGGTATTACATTCCATCTTACAAGAAAATAGCACTCTTTATCCTGTTTTTTAAAAAAAATTAGGATGCTATAATTTAAATCATCTGTGGATATGAAAAAGTCTTAATAGCAAATCTGGCCAATCTTGCCAATAGAGGAATTTTGTTGGTAATGTGCTTTCTAACATCTTTTTCATGAGATGTTGATAAATAGCACATTTACAAATGATTCACATAATGGATTTTTAACAACTTCTTTGGGAAATCATTTTATTGTCCCATAAGGTTTTCCCGCTATGAAGGTTTTTGTGGCACTCACCCTAAATTTCCTTTTGACAGATTCGATGGCTTGATAAGATGTTAGCTCCTTCAAATACTTAGTCACCAGCATGGTGGTATTTAGAACAGGAAAGAACCTACAAAGTACAAAATCATACACATTGAATAGTTATCTTCTCTGTTCAAGTAAAGTGAAGTTGTATATTGATGGTAAAATATTCTTGACATATTTTTAAATGGAAAAGTTTCATTTTGTATAACAGTATATTGTGTATAAAGATTCTATTTGTGTTAGGAATCCCTGTGTGGCACAAACGGTTAAGAGCTCAGCTACTAGCAGAAAGGTTAGTGGTTCAAACCCACCCAGAGGCACCTCGGAAGACACGCCTGGGATCTGCTTTCAAAGGGTCACACACAGCCTTGGAAACCCTATGGATCAGGTCTACCCTGCAGGTGTAGGGCCACCGTGAGTCAAAATCAACTTGATGGTTAGCTTATCAGCCTCACACTTAACCATTTCACCACCAGGGCTCCTTTCATTCATAAGTTGTTGTTAGGTGCGGTCAAGTTGGTTCCCACTTATAAGGGGAGAACAAGAGAACAAAACACTGCCCCTTCCTGTGCCATCCTCATCATCATTGTTATGCTTGAGCCCATTGTTACTAAGACAGGGCTCACAAAATAGTTCCTACTCTATCTCTGCCCTATTTCCTGAAGTTGTTTTCTTTGCAGAGACTTCCTTGAACAAGGTGACAAAAGAAACCAGCTGGAGCCAGCTCCTGATGCCATCTTAATACCTTAGGTGACCTTCCGCCCAATCTGGAAGAAAGCTGAACCTTTCTCAAAAAAAGAAAAAAAGACAGCACAGACCTAATTAGAGAGCAAGAAGTCCCACCAGCCCTAAACGAGCTTCCCTATCTGGTGTGCCTGCACAGAGAATAAAAATTGACCTGGCCCTTTAAATCAAAACTTATAGAGCCGCAGCCCTCGAAACAGAGATGTATGGGCACTTCCTGCCCTTAACCCCACAAAAACCTTCCCCAAAGACCCCTCAGGGAGGCAGCCTTGGATGGCACGAAGCCTTGACTATCTCCGTGTTTGGCCAACTGATAAACTTGCCTTTCGTTCTTCCCATCTTGGTCTCTGTCATTTTGGCCCTAGACAGAGCCACTCGGAGCAGAACCCAGAGTTCCCGGCAACATTCTCTGGAGTCACATTTGGTGTTGGAGGTGGATCAGACAGAGGACACAACTGGAAGTCCAGGGCACACCAGGGGATTTCTCCAGGGCGTCATCAGCAGAGCCTTGAGGCCAATAGTGCTCTTGGACCCAACAGTGACTCCTCCAGGGGAGACGAAACGAGACCTGTGATTCCCCAGGAAGGAGGACATTTGCTCCTCGGTAAGCAACAACTCTATATTGCCTTAACTATAGTCTTCTGTAACGGTGTGCTTAGTCTGTTCTGTTTTCCTGTAACCTGTAAAAGTTGTGACAAGGCAATCTTACAGAGGCCGACAAGTACTTCGGAACTCTGTAATAGCCACGTAGGACTCCTGGGGTCTGGGACTCCTAAGGTACTTGTTTGCTGTTCTAATACCCTGTTTTAGCCATGGGTAATTCTGAAAGTCAGGGGGGATATACTCAAGGTCATACTTTGGCTCCTGTGGATGTGTTCTAATTTTCTTCAGCTTCAGCTTGAACTTGCATATGAGCGATTGATGGTCTGTTCTGCAGTCGGCCCCTGGCCTTGTTCTGAATGATGATATTTAGCTTTTCCATCATCTTTTTCCACAGATGTAGTCGATTTGATTCCTGTATATCCCATCTGGCGAGGTCCAAGCATATAGTCACAGTTTATGTTGTTGAAAAAAAGATATTTGCAATGAAGAAGACTTTTCACCTCTCAATCCCCAGATGATATCAGACAATGTTCTATTGCTATTCATAAGGTTTTCACTGGCTAATGCTTTTCAGAAGTAGGCCACCAAGTCCTTCTTTCTAGTCTGTCTTAGTCTGGAAGCCCAGCTGAAACCTGTCCACCATGGGTGGCCCTGCTGGTATTTGAATACCAGTGGCATAGCTTCCAGTATCACAGCAACACGCAGGCTCCCACGGTACAATAAACTGACAGACGCTAAAAGGTCATTCATAAGAGCTACCCCAATGTATGCTTAAGAGATAGCCCTGTATATGCTTATGACAGAAGTATAATGTTATGTACTTCCAGACCTCAAAGTTTGAGGAAAAATGCTAGAAATTGTCATGTTTTAGCTGTTTATCACTGAGTCTGCTAGCCTGTCAGCTGACTTCCACAGAGTTTCCAAAAAGAAGAGAGGGTGAAGGTGTTGAGAGGCCATGTAACTGGAGAAGCCATCTTTGACATGCTCTCCCTCTGCCTCCAGCCCTACTTCCTCCTTACGTGGCCTGTAGCCACCAGAGCATAGTTCCTCTGTGGTCCCCTAGGGGTCTCTCTACTGCTACCCTCAGGTGTTCCTTTCAGTAACTGCTGTTGACCTTTGCGTCTCATCTTTTTTTCCATCTAGTGAGAAAACACCTTTGTCTTCTAGTTACATCTTTGCTCCCTGCCCCCCCCCCCGCCCCGCCCGGAGATCTACAGCATCAAGGTTAGTGATCCTGCCAATAGAATTCTTCCAAGTTTATCTTTTCAGGACATGGAATTGTTCCCTCAAGGAAGGAGTGAGGGAAAACTGGGTCAGAGAAGGTTGCAGTGTCTCCTCATACTAGACCCCAAAATGCTGCTTTTAGGGATCACAAAGAAGGTCTGGACAGAGCAAGAGAAAAATGTGGAATAGAAATCAAATTCACACACACAAAAAAAGACCAGGCTTGCTGGCCTGACAGATACTGGAGAAACCCTAAGATCATGGCCACTTTTACATTTTAACTTAGTACTGAAGTCACTCCTGAGGTTCACCACTCAGCCAAAGATTAGACAGGTCTAGAGTTGGCCTTGGTGAAAGAAACAATGCCAGAGATCATATGATTGAATTTTGCAAGAGCAATGACTTCTTCATTACAAATACCTTTTTTCACCAGCATAAACAGCGACAATACACATGGACCTCACCAGATGGAATACACAGGAATCAAACTGACTACTTCTGTGGAAAGAGACGATGGAAAAGCTCAACATCATCAGCCAGAACAAGGCTGACTTTGCATCGGATCATCAATTACTCATATGCAAGTTCAAGTTGAAACTGAAGAAAACAAGAGAGCTAAAGTACAACCTTGAGTATATCCAACCTGAATTTAGAGACCACCTCAAGGAAAAATTTGATGTTTTGAACACTAATGACCAAAGACCAGACGAGTTGTGGAATAACATCAAGGACATCATACATGAAGAAAGCAAGAGGTCATTAAAAAGACGGAAGAGAAAGAAAAGACCTAGATGGATGTCAGAATACACTCTAAAACTTGCTTTTGAATGTCAAGTAGCTAAAGCGAAAGGAAGAAATGATGAAGTAAAAGAGCTGAACAGAAGATTTCAAAGGGTGGCTTGAGAAGACAAGGTATCATGATGACATGTGCAAAGACTTGGAGATAGAAAACCAAAGGGAAAAACATGTTCAGCATTTCTCAAGCTGAAAGAACTGAAGAAAAAATTCAAGACTCGAGTTCAATACTAAAGGATTCTATGGGAAAAATATTGAACAACACAGGAACCATGAAAAGAAGATGGAAGGAATACACAGAGTAACTATACCAAAAAGAATTGGTTGACCTTCAACCATTTCAGGAGATAACATATGATCAGGAACCGACGGTACTGAAGGAAGAAGTTCAAGCTGCACTGAAAGCATTGGCGAAAAACAAGCCTCCAGGAATTAATGGAATACCGACTGACATGTTTTGACAAATGGATGCGGTACTAGAAGTGCTCACTCATCTATGCCAAGAAATTTGGAAGACAGCTACCTGGCCAACAGACTGGAAGAGATCCGTAATTATGCCTATTCCCAAGAAAGATGAGCCAATCGAATGTGGAAATTATTGAACAATATCATTAATATCACATGCAAATAAAATTTTGCTGAAGATCATTCAAAAGTGGCTGCAGCAGTATATCAACAGGGAACTGCCAGCAATTGAAGCCGGATTCAGAGGAGGATGTGGAACCAGGGATATCATTGCTGATGTCAGATGGATCCTGGCTGAAAGCGGAGAATACCAGAAAGATGTTTACCTGTGTTTTATTAACTATGCAAAGGCATTCGACTGTGTGGATCATAACAAATTATGGATAATATTGTGGAGAATGGGAATTCCAGAACAATTAATTGTGCTCATGAGGAATCTGTAAATGGATCAAAAGGCAGCCATTCAAACAGAACAAGGGAATACTGCATGGTTTAAAGTCAGGAAAGGTGTGGATCAGGGTTGTATCCTTTCATCATACCTATTCAATTTGTATGTTGAGCAAATAATACGAGAAGCTGGACTATATGAAGAAGGGCGGGGCATCAGGATTGGAGGAAGACTCATTAACAACCTGCATTACGCAGATGACACAACCTTGCTTGCTGAAAGTGAAGAGGACTTGAAGCACTCACTGATGAAGATCAAACACCATAGCCTTCAGTATGGATTACATCCCAACATAAAGAAAATAAAAATCCTCGCAATTGGACCAATAAGCAACATCATGATAAATGGAGAAAAGATTGAGGTTGTCAAGGATTTCATTTTCCTTGGATCCACAATCAACACCCATGCAAGCAGCAGTCAAGAAATTAAAAGACAAGTTGCATTGGGCAAATCGGCTGCCAAAGACCTCTTTAAAGTGTTGAAAAGCAAAGATGTCACCTTCAGGACTAAGGTGCATCAGACCCAAGCCATGGTGTTTTCAGTCGCATCATATGCATGTGAAAGCTGGACAAAGAATAAGGAAGACCGAAGAAGAATTGACACCTTCGAATTGTGGTGTTGGTGAAGAATATCGAACATACCATGGACTGCCAAAACAACAAACAAATTTGTCCAGAATACTCCTTAGAAGCAAGGATAGTGAGACTACATCTCACATACTGTGGACATGTTATCACGAGGAATCAGTCCTTGGAGAAGGACAGCATACTTGGTAAAGTAGAGGGTCAGCAAAAAAGAGGAAGACTGTCAACAAGATGGACTAACACAGTGGCTGCAAGAAAGGGATCAACTATAACAAGAATTGTGAGGATGGCACAGGACTGGGCAGTGTTTCATTATTGTGCATAAGGTCTCTACAAGCCCTAACCGACTCGACAAAGCCTAACAACAAAATAGTTGAGGAAAGTGCTTTGTAGTTCAACTCATGTGTACCAGACTAAATGGACACACCAGACCAAGAACAAAGACAAGAAGGCAGGAAGGGACAGGAAAACTCAACAAATGGAAACAGGGAACCCGGGGCGGAGAAGAGGAGATTGTTGATACATTGCGGGGTTGGCAATCAATGTCACAAAACAATTTGTGTATTAACTGTTTAATAAGAAATGAGTTTGCTCTGTAAACTTTCACCTAAAGTGCAATAGAAATAAAGAAAGAGGTCTTTTGCGGCAAAAAAAAAATTTTTTTAAACACTGCCCTTCCTCACCTTGCCCACCCCACCCCCGGCCTTCTCACTCGCTTGTCGTGATTTTTCTCTCAGGAACAGAATTTTGAAGTCTTCCCAACACTTCTGTACAGGTAGGGATCCCACCTGGAGGCAGTGCTTGAGCACTTCCCACAAGTTCCTGGGCCTCATTTGAATGCCGGGATATGGCTGTGCTGTGGCTCCAGCGTCCTTAAACTTTCCGTAACCATACCAATGGAATCGTCTATCCCATCCCCACAGACAGCTCTGGAAATGAAGGAACCCCCTAAATCCACATAAGATATGGACCAGGCATCATCTCTGAGCCCGTCACTGCACGGTGTGGGGCACCTCTGTAATCTGGAATGGAGCAAGGCCAGAGCTGGAAGATCAGTTAAGAGATTGTTTTGAGAATCTAGGAGAGAGCTAACCGAGCTTAGAGAAGCGTGGTGAGACCTGATCTGATTCAAAAGTTAATGCTAATGACTCTCATGTGAGGTGTAAGAAGAAGGGAGGAATTAAAATCCCCTCCAAGGTTTTTGCTTGAGAACTGGAAGAATTCACCGAAGCTGGTGGGAGACCAGGAGAAGAGCAGGTTGGTGGGACAGTCCAGGGCTCTTACCTGGACTCAGTAAGCTCCAGGAGTATGGAGCAGCCTGAGGTGGGAGTCAGGGAGTGAGAGTGGAGCTCCAGGGTGCTGGGAGGGTTCAAGGACACAGAAAGGGAGTGTGGAGGCACAGAGGAGGGAAGGAAGATGGATCACAGGGCCAAGGCTTGATATGGAGGGGAGTTAACCCTGAGGAGCCCTTGGTGAAGCAGTGGTTAGGTGTTCAGCTGTCAACCAAAAGGCAGTTCGAATCCACCAGCTGCTCCACGTAAGAAAGATATGGCAGTCTGCTTCCATAAAAATTACAGCCATGGAAACTCTATGGGGCAGTTCTACTCTGTAACACATGGGATTGCTATGAGTTGACATCCACTCGACAGCAATGGGTTTTAACCCTGATGGAAGATAATAGACCCAGAGGGGAAAAGGGAGAACGAAAACAGCAAATGTTTGAGTGAGCCCAAGAGAAAAAGTGCAGTATGTGCAAGGAAAATGAGAGCTGGAAGCCCAGGAGGTATATTCATCCCACAAATATTTGCTGAGAATCTGCTATGGGCCCGGTATTTTGTAGGAGCACGAGAGTACAAGGGGAGAATGTATTTAGAGTTAGAGTGTCTTGGAGACAAAACAATGTTCTGTTGCTACCCACAAGGTTTTCACTGTGATAACTAATATATGCCTGACCCAAACCATGGTCTTTTCAATCATTTCATATGCATGCAAAAGCTGGACAATGAAAAAAGTAAAATCAATGCAATCGAATTGTGGTATTGGTGAAGAATATTGAATATACCACAGACTCTCAGAGGAACAAAAAAAATCAGTCTTAGAAGAAATATAACCACAATACTCCTTAGAAGCAAGGATGGAGAGACTTCATCTTTTTTACTTTGGACACATTGTCAGGAAAGACCAATCGCTAGAAAAGGGCAACATGGTTGGGGAAGAGGAGGGTCAGTGCTCAATGATATGAATTGACGCAACAGCCTTGACAATGAACACAGACAGACCAACGATCATAGAGATCGTGAAGATGGCATAATCAACGTTTTATTCTGTTGTATACAAGGTTGCTATGAGTCAAAGCTGACTCAACTGTAACTAACAACAACAACAGTGACAAAATCCGAGGTCCGAGTAAATAAGATAGATGAGTCTTCCCGGGACACCATGTATAAGAAAAGAGGCCCAAGAGTAGAATACTGGCGAAAATGCTTTTTCTCAGGAAAAGGGGAATAAAGGACGTTGTGATAAAGGATCTCCGTGCAAAGGCATTTGACTGTGTGGATTATAATAAATTATAGATAATATTGCAAAGAGTAGGAATTCCGGAACACTTAACTGTACTCATGTATAACCTGTACATAGACCAAGAGACAGTCGTTAGAATACAGCAAGGGGATAATGCATGGTTAAAAATCAAGAAAGGTGTGTGTCATGGTAGCATCCTTTCACCATACTTAGTCAATCCGTATGCCCAGCAAATAATCTGAAAAGCTGGACTATATGAAGAAGAATGTGGCATCAGGATTGGAGGAAGACTCATTAACAACCTGCATTATGCAGATGACGCAACCTTGCTTGCTGAAAGAGAAGAGGACGTGAAGCACTTACTGATGAAGATCAAAGACCACAACCTTCAGTACGGATTACATCTCAATGTAAAGAAAACAAAAATCCTCACAACTGGACCAATGAGCAGCATCATGATAAATGGAGAAAAGATTGATATTGTCAAGAATTTCATTTTACTTGGATCCACAATCAACACCCATGGAAGCAGCAGTCAGGAAATCAAACAATGTATGCATTAGACAAATCTACTGCAAAAGACTTCTTTCAAGTGTTAAAAAGCAAAGATGTGTCTTTGAAGACTAAGGTGCACCTGACTGAAGCCATGATATTTTCAATCGCATCATATGCATGCAAAAGCTGGACAATGAATAAGGAAAACCGAAGAAGAATTGACGCCTTTGAATTACGGTGTTGGCAAAGAATACTGAATATTCCATGGACAGCCAGAAGAACCAAAAGTCTGTCTTGGAAGAAGTAGAGCCAGAATGCTCCTTGGAAGCGAGGATGGTAAGACTTTGTCTCAGGTATTTTGGACATATTATCAGGAGGGACTAATACCTGGAGAGGGACATCATGCTTGGTAAAGTAGAGGATCAGCGAAAAGGAGGAAGACCCTAAAGGAGTTGGATTGACACAGTGACTGCAACAATGGGCTCAAACACAACAATGACTGTGAGGATGGTACAGGGCCAGGCAGTGTTTCGTTCTTGTACGTAGGGTTACTATGAGCAGGAACAAACTGGACGGCATCTAACAGCAACAACAGGAGAAGGAAAGCCTCTAAATGCCCCCACCTCTTTCCTGCCTCATATTCCAGGCAAGAGCCATGAAATCCTGGGGGAGGAGAGAGTTTAAAAGCTGAGGCAATTGACCAAGGGCCAGGAAAGGTATTCTCCAGTTGCAAGCATGCGGCTTTGTGAGAGAAGGACCAGTGAGGAACAAAAGGACATTCAGCCACCAAGTCAGGGCAGCTGAGTCCACCTGGTGGCCAGTGGGGTGACATGAAGGAAGCCACTATCATCTCATATGACATGAAGTGGGATGGAGCATAGCTGTCCCCAATGGTCACCATTGACAATGACAATGGCATCTTCACTTTGTAAAGACGTGATATTTGATGAGTCCCTTCAATACCCTTTATCTCATTTGACCATCACAATAGGTATGTAAGTTGAGACTCCACGGACAGGAGTTCAGGCCAAAATGAGGTTGAATGGGCTTGCCCAGCCACAGAGGGCTGTTTGTGGCTGATCCAATAAGAACAGACAGAAGAATGAAAGTTATTTGAGAATGACCCTTTTCCAAGGGAGCTTCCAGACTCTTAGATTAGTACGCCCAGTGGTCCTTGTTTGTACTCTGTACAAAAGTTCACGGATAATTCCCTACCATCAGCAACAACAATCAACATTTAATGAAAACAAACAACAGTTCAGTTTCGTTTGTTTCTTTTCCTTTGACTGTCTTTTGAGAAGCTGCCATTGTCTTTACTATTTCCTTTTGGGGCTTTGAGTCCCAAAATAAGTCTTTTCCAGCTCTCCCACTAAAACAAAAAACAACAACAACAAAAAAACCCTACTCCCCAAAGAATGCCAGAGAAAACGTTAGCTTTCTAGATGAGTAGGGAGGTGGCTGTGACCAGAGAGCATGCTGACTCCCTGCGGCTTAGCGCTGAGGGCTTTAGGCTCTTTGTTTATGCCAACGGGGAGCTCCCTGAGTTGGTTAGAGACTTCTTTGGCACTGGTAGTACACAGTATGCTGAAGAGGTAGAAATGCAGTCTAGATAAATACTCAAGTCTCTAGGTATCTACTATGTGCCAGTTTAGGGATGTAAGCCTGGGACCTGTCTAGATGAAGATGTTTATGGGGAATTTAATCTCCTCATGTTTCAGTGGGGAGCCCTGGCTGTTCAGTATTAAACCAGTTGGCTGCTATTTGAAAAGTTGGCAGTTCAAACTTACCAGCCACTTTTCAGGAAAAACGTGGCAATTTGCTTTCATAAAGATTTACAGCCTTGGAAACCCTATGGGGCAGTTCTACTCTGTCCTGTAGGGTTGCTATGAGTCAGAATTGTCTCGACAGCAGTGGGTTTTTGGTTTTGATGTTCAAATGAAAAGGCAGAAGTTCAGGTACTCAAAGTGTTTGCCCAAGGTTAGCAGCTGGTCATTTCTGTAGGTCCCAGTCCATGGTGATCTGTGAGTGCTGGGCCTCCTGGCTGAACTGTCAAGACCAGGCCCAACTGTGCTCGGGACCCCCACTTACCAAACCTGATGCACTGCCCCTGGGGTGACCACCAGCTCCCAGCTCTCCTTCCCCTTGATCATGGCAGCCATTTGTTTCTCTGGACCATCTCCCACACTCCTCTAGCCCCCTTCCATTGTGCATGCTTCATGCCAGAACCTGGACACGCTTTCCTTCTGGGCCTCGACACCTTTGTTCCACACCTTGTTGGAATCAGAAGGACACGGAGGGTAGAGTCAGTGCTCAAGCATGCTCATTTGGTCTCCCTCTACTCCAGCCTTGCCTGGGGCCATCATCCCAGCTGAGAGACAGAGCAGGTCTTAGGTCTGGAGGCCACAGCTCTGAGACACAGAGAACTAAACAGCATTAAAGGTCAAGAGGACAGTAACTGGACCTGGGTCAAAGCCAGAAAGTCCAGCAGGCCAGCCCCTGAGCACATAAATGTTCTTGAGGGACACAGACGTGTTAAAATTCTGTTGATAATATAAACCCTCTCAAGGAAAAATGTATGTGCATAGAAACTTCTAGATATGATTGCTGGCATTTCCAGATACTCTGAAGTACACCCTGGA
The DNA here is from genome assembly GCF_024166365.1 of Elephas maximus indicus. Taxonomy (NCBI): domain Eukaryota; kingdom Metazoa; phylum Chordata; class Mammalia; order Proboscidea; family Elephantidae; genus Elephas; species Elephas maximus. Next base: position 139,167,992 of record NC_064824.1, read on the forward strand.
GCTCAGATTAACAATCTCTTAAATCCTGCTTATAAGTAACCAGCTCAAGAACAAGATAGGGAAGTGGCCGAATCTCTCTGCTATGGTGGCCATTGTGGTAGAGGGTCAGTGAAAAAGAGGAAGACCCTCCACAGGATGGACTGGCACAGTGGCTGCAACCATGGGCTCAAGCATAACGGTGATTGTGAGGATGGTGCAGGACAGGGCAGTGCTTTCTTCTGCTGTACAAGGGGTTGCTATGAGTCGGAACTGACTCGACAGCACCTAACAACAACAACATGGTGGTCCAGTGTCAGTTGTCCGTTCTTTGTGCCCGCTCTGCCTCCTCTTAAGGAAGGATGTGACAGCACCTTGTAGCATCCGTCCCACCCTTCCTCACTCACCCCAATCCTCTTCTTCCCTGGAGGGAAATCCGCTCATCTAATGGCCAGGCTCCAGTATGCCATTCTCCATGGGATGGCCTCCCCTCCCTTAAGGGGCTTGTCACCCCTCCTCCGTGTCCCTGTAGCATTCTGCTGATGCTCCAGTTAAAGCTTTGATTCCAAGCTTGTGTGCCTCTCTCCCTAAGAAGCTGCCAGTTCCTCCACAGACTGGGAAGGACGCCTTCCCCCGAGCATCCTATTGCTTTAGCCAATGCCCTGCACTGGGAGAGGCTCAACAAATCCTGACTGTGTGAATACACGCTTCAAGGGCTTGGGCACCAATTTTGATTGCTTCATAATTCTTCTCTGTGACTATAAGGCACTTGCTGCTGCAAAACTCAGAGCTAAAGTTATTTTACAAAGGCCTGTTAAAATGACACGGCATCGCACGGGCTAATGGCTCCTTTTATGAATTCTCTCTGGAATGGGAAATACCCCAACGCTCCAAAAACTTACTCTTACTCTGAAAGTCACACTGTGGGTAATTCTCATGGTATAAGTCTGAGAGTGGGTTTCGGCATAAAACAACTCAAGACCATTGGACACAGGCCAAAGGGCATAAGCAGCCTTGTTTAGGGTTATATCTCCTTCTGGTGAGGCTGGGACTGGATGGAGGGTAGGGAGTGTGGGTGGTGGGATGAACTGGGGGCAGGTGGGCAAGAGAAAATGGGGAAAGAGGAGGCCCCAAGAGGTGCTAAGTGGAGCTGTGGCAGACAGAGGGGCCTGGAGAGAAAGTTACAGTTATTCAACTCACAGAATTTATGAGGTAAAACAGTATGGCATAGTTTTATAGCTGGTCAAAAATGTTTTGATGTTTTTAGGTGCCATCAAGTCAATTCTGACTCATAGCGACTGTATGTACAACAGAAAGAAACACTGCCTGGTCCTGCACCATCCTCGCAATGGTTGTTTCCCTGAGCCCATTGTTGTATCCACTGCGTCAGTCCACATTTTTGAGGGTCTTCCTCTTTCCCCTGAACCTCTACTTTGCCAACCATGTTGTCCTTCTCCAGGGACTGATCCCTCCTGATAACATGTCCAAATTTGTGAGACAGTCTCACCATCCTTGCTTCTAAGGAGCATTCTGGTTGTACTTCTTCCAAGACAGATTTGTTCGTTCTTTTGGCAGTCCTTGGTACCTTCACTATTCTTCACCAGCACCACAATTCAAAGGCTTCAATTCTTCTTTGGTCTTCCTTATTTATCTTCCAGCTTTCACATTCATACGAGGTGCTTGAAAGCACCATGGCTTGGGTCAGGCACACCTTAGTCTTCAAGGTGACGTCTTTGCTCTTCAACGCTTTAAAGAGGTCTTTTGCAGCAGATTTAACCAATGCAATGCCTATCTTGATTTCTTGACTGCTGCTTGCATGGGTGTTGATTGTGGATCCAAGTAAGATGAAATCCTCGACAGCTTCAGCTTTTTCTCCATTTATCATGATGTTGCTTACTGGCCCAGTTGTGAGGATTTTTGGTTTATTTATGTTGAAATGTAACCCATACTGAAGTCTGTGATCTTTGATCTTCATCAGTAAGTACTTCAAGTTCTCTTCACTTTCAGCAAGCAAGGTTGTGATGTCTACATACCTCAGGTTGTTAATGAGTCTTCCTCCAATCTTGATGCCCCATTCTTCTTCATATAATCCAGCTTCTCAAGTTATTTGCTCAGCATACAGATTGAATAGATATGGTGAAAGGATACAACCCTAATGCACACCCTTCCTGACTTTAAACCATGCAATATCTCCTTGTTCTGTTTTAATAACTGCCTCTTGATCTATGTACAGGTTCCTCATGAGCATAACTAAGTCTTCTGGAATTTCCATTCTTTGCAATATTATCTATAATTTGTTATGATCCATACAGTCAAATGCCTATGCTTAGTCAATAAAACACAGGTAAACATCTTTCTGGTATTCTTTGTTTTCAGCCAGGATCCAACTGACATCAGCAGTGATATGCCTGGTGCTGCATCCTCTTCTGAATCCTGCTTCAGGTTCTGGCAGTTCCCTGTCAGTGTACTGCTGCGGCCACTTCTGTATGATCTTCAGTGAAATTTTGCTTGGGTGTGATATTTATAATATTTTTCTATAATTTCTGATTCTGTTGGATCACTTTTCTTGGGAATAGGCATAAATATGGACCTCTTCCAGCTGGTTGACCAGGTAGCTGTCTTCCAAATTTCTTGGCATAGATGAGTGAGCACTTCCAGCACTGCATCCATTTGTTGAAATATCTCAATTTGTATTCCGTCAATTCCTGGAGTCTTGTTTGTTGTCAATGCCTTCAGTGCAGCTTGGACTTTTCCTTGAGTGCCATCAGTTCCTGATCATATGTTATCCCTAAAATGGTTAAACGTTGTTGACCAATGCTTTTTGGTATAGTGACTCTGTGTATTCCTTCCATCTTCTTTTGATGCTTCCTGCATCATATAATATTTTCCCTATTGAATCTTTCAGTATCGCAACTCGATGCTTGAATTTTTTCTTCATTCCTTTCAGCTTGAGAAATGCCAAGCTTGTTCTTCCCTTTTGGTTTACTATCTACCCAGGTCTTTGCACATGTCATTATAATACTTCACTTTGTCTTCTCAAACTGCTCTTTGAAATCTTCTGTTCAGCTCTTTTCTTCATCATTTCTTCCTTTCGTTTTAGCTACTCGGCATTCAAGAGCAAGTTTCAGAGTCTCTTCTGACATCCATTATGGTCTTCTCTTTCTTTCCTGTCTTTTTAATGACCTCTTGCTTTCTTCATGTATGATGTCTTTGATGTCATTCCACAACTCATCTGGTTTTGGGTCATTAGTGTTCAATACATCAAATCTGTTCTTGAGATGGTCTCTAAATTCAGGTGGTACATGCTCAAGGTCATGATTTGGCTCTCCTGGACTTGTTTTTATTTTCTTTAGTTTCAACTTGAAATTGCAGTCAAAAAATATAAGACCATTTAAGAAGTAGATTTGAACATTCAATAACCAATATTTCTGAGTACTTTGTTGGATGTTTTAAAATCCAGAAAAATGGGGCATTGCAGCTATGGGGAGGAAAAAACAAGTTGTTACTGACAAAACCCAAACCCGCTGTCATCGAGTTGATTCTGACTCATAGTGACCCCACAGGACAGAACAGAACTGCCCTACAGGGTTGCCAAGGCTGTAATCTTTATGGAAGCAAGCCACCACATCTTTCTCCTGAGGAGCAGCTAGTGGGTTCAAACCACCAATGTTTTAGTTAGCAGCCAAGTGCTTAACCACTGTGCCACCGGGGCTCCTAGTTGTTACTTAGGTGGCATAAAAAATCAGTTGCCATGGAGTAGATTCTGACTAATGGTGACCCCACGTTATCAAAGTAGAACTGTGCTCCATAGAGTTTTCAATGGCTGCTTTTTTTTGAAGGAGACCCCCAGGCCTGTCTTCCAAGGTTCCTCTGGGTGGACATGAACCTCCAACCTCTCAGGAGCTGAGTGTGTTAACTGTGTGCACCATCCAGGTCTCAGGACAGTATTCAGAACCCTCAAGGCCAAATGTGGACCAAGCCTGGGGAAGGCTTGGGGGGGTCCAGCCGGGTTATAACACTCACAACAACAGTCACACATAGGCCCTGGGGGCCCAGTGCTCAGGGGCTGAGTGGCTGGGACTGACAGGCTAAGCTGCCAAGGGTTTGGCTACAGGGACCCTATCAGGAAGTGGGCCCACAGCAGGACTTTCCAGGTGGTGGTCAGATACCCAGGAGCCAGAACCAGATGACTGCAGATGGACATCTTCTGTGTGGCAGGAACCCACCTGTATCCCAAGACCCTGGAGCAAGCCTCCCCAGAGAAAATGGCAGTAGGGGCTGGGAAAAATGGCAGACAGGCCTGGACAGGGTCCATGACCTCCTGAGAAGGCTGACTCCTCCCCCTGGGTCTATAGAGACATTTGGGGTATGGCGCCGAGGACAGGAGACCTGGGAAAACCCACTCCTGTGGCAGGGACATCTGTAGTAATAATAGCAAGAGTTAGGACTCACACAGCACATGCCCTGTGCAGGCACTCTTCCAGAACTCAATCTAGTATAACGATAGCCGATGCTCATTAACACAAAATACCACGTTGACTCTCATATTAACATTGCGAAGTAAATACAAGTACCATCAAACCCATCTACAGATGATGAAACTCAGGCAGTGGGAGATTAGGAAAATTTCCCAAGCTACTGTTGGAGGCTTTTGCAAAAGTTGGAAAGAAAGAAGAAGGAACAGTAGTTGGAAAATATGGCTTTGGTGATAGAAATGACGCCAGAGATCACATGATAGAATTTGGCAAGACCAATGAATTCTTCATTGCAAATACTTTTTTTGAACAACGTAAATGGTAACTATACATATGGACCTTGCCAAATGGAATACACAGGAATCAAATTGACTGCATCTGTGGAAAGAGATCAAGGAAAAGCTCAAAATCATCAGTCAGAATAAGACCAGGGGGTGACTGTGGAACAGACCATCAATTTCTCATATATAAGTTTAAGCTGAAACTGAAGAAAATTAGAAAAAGTTCAGGATAGCCAAAGTATGACCTGGAGTATGTCCCACCTGAATTTAGAGATCATCTCATTTTAGAGACCTCTGTCCAAAGGCCTTCATGACACCAGGTATCATGGTGTCATTCCTCTGTTTGAAAGCCTCCATGAAACCAGATCCCATGGTGTCCTTCCTCTGTCCAAAAGCTTCCATGAAGCTAAATTCCATGGTGTCCCTCCTTCACCTAAAAGCCTGCACTGGCTCCTGTTTCACTCAGAACAAAAGCAAACACCTTCGAGGTGTGGCACAGTCTGCCCCCTGACCCTCTGATTTCATCTTCTTATACCCCACTCCCTTTACTCCAAGGAGCCCTGACAGCACAACGCATAAGCACTGGGCTGCTAACTGAAAAGTCAGTGGCTCAAACCCTGAGTGGCTCCACAGGAGAAAAGACCTATCAATCTGCTCCAGTGAAAATCGCAGCCTAGGAAACCCTATGGGGCAGTTCTGCTCTATCACATGGGGTTGGTGAGAGTTGCAATTTACTTGACAGCACCTCATAAGAACAACCCTTTACTCCCTTCTGCTGACCTCCTTGATTCCACCTCGGGGCTTTTGCACATGATGAACCCTCTCCTGAAGTTTCCCACAAAGCCACATATCGTACTCCTTGACTTTCTCAAGTCTGTACTCAAATGTCACCCTCTCAGGGAAGCCCCCTTGAGCCCTCATGTGCTACGTAGCCCTCCACTCCTGCTTCATTTTCTCACACTTACCACCAGGGGACATCTGTGCACTTACTTGTTATTGTTTTCTTATCTGCCTCCTTCCTGCTATGTCCCTCTAAAATGAATGCTCCATGAGGGCAGGGACTTAGAATTCTCCACTACTGAAACTCCAGATACTTTTTGAATGAATGGAAGAACAAATGAACCAAATAGTCCCTCTGAGGCATCGGTGGTTCAGTGCTAGAATTCTTGCCTTCCATGCGGGGCACCCAGGTTGGATCCCCAGTCAACGAACAACATGCACAGCCGCCATCCCTCTGTCCTGGACACGTGTGTTGCTATGATGCTGAACAGATTTCAGCAGAGCTTCCAGATGAAGACAGACTGGGAAGAAAGACCTGGTTGTCTATTTCCGTAATCGACCGATGAAAACCCTGTGGATCCCAATGGTCTGATCTGCAGTGGATCACGAGGATGGCACAGGACCAGGCAGCTTTTCATTCCACTGTGCATGGGGTTACCGTGAGTGAAGGGCCGACTGGACAGACGGCAGCTGCAACAACCACAACCACTAGAGCAGACTGGTCCCTTCTCGGTCAGTTGAGGTTGTTGACACTGATAACAATGATAAATGGTCTACACTAGGCTCCTGCCAAGCCCGGTGGAAGTGGTTGTTTCATATTCCTTCAGCTTTAGAAAGGTCTGTACCTAAATCAGTTCTGCTCCTCAGATAGAGGCACCCAGACTCCATTCCTTTAACTTCTCTCCAAAACACCTCCACAGAAGCACGATTTGCCATCCTGGCTATGTTGCCTACCAAAGCCCAAAGCAAAAAAAAAAAAAGAAAAAGAAAAAAATCTGCATTTTTTTGTCGTTCTTGTTACACTACTATAGGCTTAAAATGCATCAGCTTTCTCATGTCTCTCGTCTGGCATACCTACTGTGGAACTGCAGTTTGGAACGGTAATATTTGTGCTGTACCCTAGTGATCTGACAGAAAACATTTGTAGCAGTATTTGCTTATTTGAACATATTTTCATTATTATGAATAAAGGGGTAGAGTAATATCGGAAGATTAAATTCTACCACTTAGTAGGAAATTAACTCTGAACCAGACATTCTAGGATTTCTGTTCCCTGAAGCAGTGGTTCAAGATTTATGGGAGGCAAGCCCCTGGGAGAGGCCCAAATCTCCACTCTGTTTCTAGGAGCCTTGGATCATGTGGGAACCAGGTCGTGCTTGCACACTAAATAAATGCCTCCTGCATTAATTCTTGACGGAGTATATCCACACAGGAGTTTGGGATCAACAAGTGCTGACCTCACCTAAGCACACTGCAGCCTTTTGCTATTACATATTCTTCAATCACGAATAAAGATGACCACAGAAAAATTGATGGCTTTGAATTATGGCGTTGGCAAAGAGCATTGAACGGACTGCCAGGAGAATGAACAAATCTGTCTTGAAAGAAGTACAGCCACAATGCTCCTTAGAAGCGAGGGTGGCGAGACTTTGTCTCACATACTTTGGACATGTTGTCAGGAGGGACCAGTCCCTGGAGAAGGACATCATGCCTGGTAAAGCAGAGGGTCAGTGAAAAAGAGAAAGACTCTCAACAAGATGGACCGACACAGTGGCTGCAATGATGGGCTCCGACGTAGCAACAATTGTGAGGATGGCACACGACCAAGCAGTGTTTTGTTCTGTTGTGCATAGGGTTGCTGTGAGTTAGAACCAAATCAGTGGAACCTGACAACAACAACATTTTCCAACCAGCCCATAATACACCACACCCCTTGTCACACAGAAGCTTCCCAGACTGGTAACCTCACAGGGATCTTTGTCCTCAATGAGATTTAGAACATCTGCTCTGTAATTTGGACTCTTGCTGAACACAATACAGTAAAGTGAGCACTACATGCTTATGATCAAAAGTTTCTGGAGATGCATGATGCAAAGCCTGATTAAAAACCTTAGGGAGACTTCAGAGTGGTAATAGCAAACCATTACCTGGGAATTTTCTTTCAAGTTTCTCATCTGACATTCAACTCACCCCACATTTAGACTCACCCTCTTCTGGTAATCCATCGACAACACCACAACGAAACAGAGGTCTGCATTTAGTTTGTAATAGGTTCCAAACACTAAAATAAATGGCACTCCATCAGCCGCTTTGAAGCTTCCTTGTAACTAACCACAAAGGGCAGTGGTTATGGGAAAACTGATTTCTGAGTGTGCTGCAGTCCCTCAAAGGAGTCCCTTATCTCTCGTCTGACTCAAGCCGTGCTGACATTTGAATAAAGCTGCCTTTGGAGTGGTGGGCAGGGAAGTATGCTGTGGTCTTAGTTCCAGATAACTCCAAGATGACAGGCATGGGAAGTCCAAGTTAGACAGAAGGAGGGGAGACACATGCCAGGGATCGTAGGACCTTATTTTGGATTTATCTGTTTAAGTGATGAGACTAAGGAGCCCTGGTGGTACATCCATTAAGCACTTGGCTGTTAACTGAAAGGCTGGCAGTTTGAACCCACTCGGCAGCACAACAGGAGAAAAGACCTGGAGATTGGCTCCAGTAAAGATGAGAGCCTAGGAAACCGTATGGGGCAGTTTCACTCTGTCACATGGGTTCACTGTGAGTTGAAATCAGCTCAATGGCACACGACAACAATAATGCTGACATAAAACAGATCTGAAAGAAGGACCCAACAATTGATATTTTATTATCAATTCACTTAAGAGCATTGCTAAATTCATACTAATCTTTGATATCCAAGATATACAAATATCAAGGTGTGTGTATGCGTGTGTGCCTGCTTGTGTGTGTGTATTACAGACTTAACCATACCCACATTGCTGGTACTCTGTCATTCACATGTTTGGCTTCAGCAATATGTGGCCCCAGTGAAAAAACCCAACTAGAAGGTCACCAATTAGCCCTGTGGCTTCCCACCAAAGGTCTGGAGGGACCAACCAAACAGGTAGATACAAATATGGAGCCATCCTCTCTCCTTCAGTCAGAACAGCTCCACTTTCATCAGTTTATCAAATTTATTTTTTTACACACTTATTTTAATGTTCACAGAAGTTCTAGTAAAAAAATGTGCATTGGGTAAATCTGCCACAAAGGACCTCTTTAAAGTGTTGAAGAACAAAGATGTCACCTTGAAGACTAAGGTGTGCCTGACTCAAGTCACAGTACTTTCAATAGCATCATATGCATGTGAAAGGTGGACAATGAGTAAGGAAGACCGAAGAAGGACTGACGCCTTTGAACTGTGGAGTTGGCAAAGAATATTGAATATACCATGGACTGCCAAAAGCACGAACAAATCTGTCTTAGGAGAAGTACAACCAGAATGCTCCTTAGAAGCAAGGATGGCAAGACTGCGTCTTCCATACTTTGGACATGTTGTCAGTAGGGATAAGTCCCTGGAGAAGGACATCATGCTTGGCAAAGTACAGGGTCAGCGGGAAAGAGGAAGACCTTCAATGAGATGGATTGACACAGTGGCTGCAACAATGAGCTCAAGTATAACAGCAATTATGGGGATGGTGCAGGAGTGGGCAGTGTTTCGTTCTGTTGTGCATAGGTCACTATGAGTCGGAACCGACTCAATGGCACCCAATGACAACAACAGTCTAATTTTTGATCACACATAACATAAATACGCTGATTTACCTATGTAAAAATGCGCTTATTTTGTGAATGGTTAAAAGGCCAGGTACCTTATAGTTAGTGCTAAAACTTTTCTTTTGAGAACAAGTTGAATCCTACACATTCTGTGGCAGTCTAGCTTTTTGAGCAATTGAAGCAACAGCATAAATCCCGTGGTATCACGAAGAAAGTGGGACGCAATAGAAGGAAAGCTCACGTGGCAGACTCAGACAACCTGACCCAAGTCTCCCTATCACTCCTCAACCCTGTGACCTTGAGCAAGTCACACAACCAACCACTGCAAGCCCATGTCTGTCCAATGGGGAGGGGTTGAGAATGATACCATCAACCCTCCCAATCCCAATGGAACGTTGATTGAATCAGCCTTCTAGGAACTGCCCACATCCTCGTTCACAACAGGTATTTTCAAAGGAATGTAAGCTGACCTCCACCCTCATCTGCCCTCTGAAGTTGACAGAGGTCTCCAGCAGGCTCCAAGGTGCCTGGTCAGGTGGGCATGTATCCATGATGACTCTGCTCATTCGTCTCTATGGACGATTCTCTGTCCTGTAGATATCCTGTCTCCCTGGCCCCCAGAGTTGTAACTAAAACATCCTGACAATTCTCCAACCATCCTCCTGTCCTGAACTCTGTCTACATCAACTGCCTACCCCGTATCTCACAGGTTTCTCCATCGCAAATGGACAAATTTAATCGTTTCCCACCTCATCCCCAACATTTCCTATCATGATTGGTGGCACCAGCCCCGAAGAAGCCTCTGCATGTAGCAATCTGCCACAGCCGAGGACTCTCCCTCCTGAATGTGTTTCAAGACCCAGGTTTCCTGGCCGTTCCCATGGCACCCTAAATTCAACTATACTTCCTTCTTGCTTGAACTACTACAGTAGCTGCCTCATTGGTCTTCATATATCTGAACTCGTTTCTTCCAAAGAGTCTTTTCCCTACCAACAAAGATGCTACTAAAATTCCAGTCTGCTAATGTCAGTTTGTCGTACTGTGGGGGCTTGTGTGTTGCTGTGATGCTGAAAGCTATGCCACCGGTATTCAGACACCAGCAGGGTCACCCATGGAGGACAGGTTTCAGCTGAGCTTCCAGACTAAGACAGACTAGGAAGAAGGACCCCGCAGTCTACTTCTGAAAAGTATTAGCCAGGGAAAACCTTATGAATAGCAGTGGAACATTGTCTGATATAGTGCTGGAAGATGAGCCCCCCAGGTTGGAAGGCACTCAAAAGATGACTGGGGAAGAGCTGCCTCCTCAAAGTAGAGTTGACCTTAATGACATGGATGGAGTAAAGCTTTCGCGACCTTCATTTGCTGACGTGGCATGACTCAAAAAGAGAAGAAACAGCTGCAAACATCCATTAATAATCGGAACCTGGAATGTACGAAGTATGAATCTAGGAAAATTGGAAATTGTCAAAAATGAAATGGAACGCATAAACATCGATATCCTAGGCATTAGTGAGCTGAAATGGACTGGTATCGGCCATTTTGAATCGGATAATCACATAGTCTACTATGCTGGGAATGACAACTCGAAGAAGAATGGTGTTACATTCATCGTCAAAAAGAACGTTTCAAGATCTATCCTGAAGTACAACGCTGTCAGTGTTAGGATAATATCCATACACCTACAAGGAAGACCAGTTAATACGACTATTATTCAAATTTACGCACCAACCACTAGGGCCAAAGATGAAGAAATAGAAGATTTTTATCAGCTGCTACAGTCTGAAATTGATCGAACATGCAATCAAGATGCACTGATAATTACTGGAGATTGGAATGCGAAAGTTGGAAACAAAGAAGAAGGATCAGTAGTGGGAAAATATGGCCTCGGTGATAGAAACAATGCCAGAGCTCAAATGACAGAATTTTGCAAGACCAATAACTTCTTCATTGCAAATACCTTCTTTCACCAACATAAACGGTGACTATACACATGGAACACAGAGAAATCAAACTGACTACATCTGTGGAAAGAGATGATGGAAAAGCTCAATATCATCAGTCAGAACAAGGCCAGGGGCCAACTGTGGAACAGACCATCAATTGCTCATATGCAAATTCAAGCTGAAACTGAAGAAAATCAGAGCAAGCCCATGGGAGCCAAAATATGACCTTGAGTATATCCCACCTGAATTCAGAGACCATCTCAAGAATAGATCTGACGCATTGAACACTAGTGACCAAAGACCAGACTAGTTATGGAATGACGTCAAGGACATCATCCATGAAGAAAACCAGAGGTCACTGAAAAGACAGGAAGAAAGAAAAGACCAAGATGGATGTCAGAGGAGACTCTGAAACTTGCTCTCGAACATCAAGCAGCTAAAGCAAAAGGAAGAATTGATGAAGTAAAAGCCCAGGACAGAAACCATTCCCGAATTGATGAAGTAAAAGAACTGAACAGGAACCATTCCCGAAGACAACTCATCAGACATGGAAGGGACTGGACAATGGGTAGGAGAGAGATGCTGATGAAGAGTGAGCTACTTGTATCAGGTGGACACTGGAGACTGTGTTGGCATCTCCTGTCTGGAGGGGAGATAGGAGGGTAGAGAGGGTTAGAAACAGGCAAAATTGTCACAAAAGGAGAGACTGGAAGGGCTGACTCATTAGGGGGAGAGTAAGTGGGAGTATGGAGTAAGGTGTGTATAAGCTTATATGTGACAGACTGTCTTGATTTGTAAATGTTCACTTAAAGCTCAATAAAAATTATTAAAAAAAAAAAAAGAACTGAACAGAAGATTTCAAAGGGCATCTCGAGAAGACAAAGGGAAGTATTATAATGACATGTGCAAAGAGTTGGAGATGGAAAACCAAAAGGGAAGAACACACTCGGTGTTTCTCAAGCTGAAAGAACTGAAGAAAAAATTCAAGCCTCGAGTTGCAATAGTGAAGGATTCCATGTGGAAAATATTAAATGATGCAGGAAGTGTCAAAAGAAGATGGAAGGAATACACAGAGTCATTATACCAAAAAGAATTAGTTGATGTTCAACCATTTCAAGAGGTGGCATATGATCAGGAACCGATGGTACTGAAGGAAGAAGTCCAAGCTGCTCTGAAGGCATTGGTGAAAAACAAGGCTCCAAGAATTGATGGAATATCAATTGAGATGTTTCAACAAATGGATGCAGCACTGGAGGTGCTCACTCGTCTATGCCAAGAAATATGGAAGACAGCTTCCTGGCTAACTAACTGGAAGAGACCCATATTTATGCCTATTCCCAAGAAAGGTGATCCAACCAAATGTGGAATTTATAGAACAATATCATTCATATCACACACAAGAAAAATTTTACTGAAGATCATTCAAAAATGGCTGCAGCAGTATATCGACAGGGAACTGCCAGAAATTCAGGCTGGTTTCAGAAGAGGACGTGGAAGCAGGGATATCATTGCTGATGTCAGATGGATCCTGGCTGAAAGCAAAGAATACCAGAAGGATGTTTACCTGTGTTTTATTGACTATGCAAAGGTATTTGACTGTGTGGATTATAACAAACTATGGATAACACTGTGAAGAATGGGAATTGCAGAACACTTAATTGTGCTCATGAGGAACCTTTACATAAACCAAGAGGCAGTTGTTTGGACAGAACAAGAGGATACTGATTGGTTTAAAGTCAGGAAAGGTGTGCGTCAGGGTTGTATTCTTTCACCATACCTATTTAATCTGTATGCTGAACAAATGACATGAGAACCTGGACTATATGAAGAAGAATGGGGCTTGAAGATTGGAGGAAGACTCATTAACAACCTGCGTTATGTAGATGACACAACCTTGCTTGCTGAAAGTGAAGAGGACTTGAAGCACTTACTAATGAAGATCAAAGACCACAGCCTTCAGTATGTATTACACCTCAACATAAAGAAAACAAAAATCCTCACAACTGGACCAGTGAGCAACATCATGATAAACGGAGAAAAGTTTGAAGTTGTCAAGGATTTCATTTTATTTCGATCCACAATCAACAGCCATGGAAGCAGCAGTCAAGAAATCAAAAGATGCATTGCATTGGGCGAATCTGCTGCAAAGGACCTCTTCAAAGTGTTGAAGAGCAAAGATGTCACCCTGAAGACTAAGGTGCACCTGACCCAAGCCATGGTATTTTCAATTGCATCATATGCATGTGAAAGCTGGACAATGAATAAGGAAGACCGAAGAAGAGTTGACGCCTTTGAATTGTGGTGTTGGCGAAGAATATTGAATATACCACGGACTGCCAAAAGAATGAACAAATCTGTCTTGGAAGAACTGCGGCCAGAATGCTCCTTAGAGGCAAGGATGGCGAGACTGCATCTTACATACTTTGGACATGTTGTCAGGAGGGATCAGTCCCTGGAGAAGGACATCATGCTTGGCAGAGTACAGGGTCCGTGGAAAAGAGGAAGACCCTTAACGAGGTGGATTGACACAGTGGCTGCAACAATGAGCTCAAGCATAACAACAGTTGTAGGGATGGCGCAGCACCGGGCAGTGTTTTGTTCTGTTGTGCATGGGGTCGCTATGAGTCAGAACTGACTCGACAGCACCTAATGACAACAACAACAATGTGTCTTCTGCTTGAAATTCTTCCCTGACTCCTCATTGTCCACAAATTTAAGTTACATGTTGTCGTTGTTGCTAGGTGCTGACTCATAGAGACCCTATGCACAACAGAGCAAAAAACTGCCTGGTCCTGTGTCATCCCCACAATCGTCGATATGCTTGAGCCCACTGTTGCAGCCACTATGTTAATTTATCTCCCTGAGGGTCTTCCTCTTTTTCGGTGACCCTCTACTTTACCAAGCATGATGTCCTTCTTAGTAGGACATTACAGACCCCTGTCCACCCCTCCATGCCCACATCTTTCCATGCCCCAAGCTTCCCCTGATGCTCCAGCAATAGGGCGCCCCCTACCCAGCACCAAGGAGTCCCTGGGTGGTGTAGACGGCTAACGCACTTGAACGCTTGGCTGCTAACCAAAAGTTGGGGGTTCAAGTTGACTCAGAGGTGCTGCAAAAGAAAGACCTGGTGATCCACTTCTAAAAAATCAGCCACTGAAAACCTCATGAAACACAATTCCGCTCTGACGCACACAGAGTTGCTGTGAGCTGGAGCCAATTCAGTGGCAGCTAGGCATCCATGATCAGTCCTCTGCGCTCCTGGGTCTTGCTGTGCCCTCTGCATAAAACCCCTGCCCATCCATCCTGCCGTGGCCACCCGAAAAGGAATTCTATTTGTCTGTCAAAACCCAAACCAGATTTCAAATCCTCAAGGCGTCCTTCCCAGGTTTCCAGAGACGGACAGACCTCCTTATCTGTGCCTCTTAAGTAGCATGGGTGATATTTGCTACCTTCTTCTTTCTCTGCGTTATGCACACCTGTCCAGTTCTCTCTTCCCAATACCCAGCTCAATGCTAAGATGTAGTGGGTGTTCAACACGTGTGCAATGAGTCAATGTTAATACAACAGAAAGTTCCTTCTGCTGGAAAGAGGTACAGAAAACCCACTGACAATCATCAGAACCACTGTTGCTTTTAGGTATCGTCAAGTCAGTTTCGATTCATAGTCATCCGGTGTACAACAGAGCGAAACACTGCCCACTCCTGAGCCACCCTCACAATCATTGTTACGCTTGAGCTCATTGTTGCAGCCACTGTGTCAATCCAGCTCGTTAAGGGTCTTCCCCTTTTCCCTGACCCTCTACCAAGCATGATGTCCTTCTCCAGGGACTTTTGGAAAGGCTTTTTGTTTAATCATGTTTACAACGAAAACATTCCTTTTAGGAAATGTTCTGATATTTCAATCCAACTCCATTTTGTAAGGATACCTTGTCTAGTGAGTAATAAATAATGATAACATAATTATCACAAAAGGAGCTCACTATTGGGTCTAAGGCAGGATTAAATTCTACCCGTTAAAGAGGATTTCCTAGGGAAGTCAGAAGGAAATGATGATTTTGCTAGAATGTTAGGAAAGGAGGGGAATAAAGGCCATCTGTCGCCCAGACAGAAAGTGAATTTTCCTTGGAATTTATAGCCCTGGTCTTCCTCTGTTCCATTTAATTACAAAACATAAATAAAGAGAAGGGAGCTTGGAATTGCAAAAATAATTCCGAATAAGCAACGGTAGGCAGACTCCAAGGAGCCTTGCTGGCCCAATGGTTAAGTGCTGAGCTGCTAATCAAAAGACTGGCAGTTCAAACCCATTAGGGGCTCCACTGGAGAAAGACCTGGCGATCTGCTCCAGTAAAGATGACAACCCAGAAAGCCTCCTGAGGCAGTTCTGCTCTGTAACACACGGGGTCACTATGAGTTGAAAATCCACTCCACGGCACAGAACAACAACAACAGACAGGCTCCAGAGAGATCCGTAACTCAGCTTTCTAGAAGGTTCTGTACTAAACAAAAACCAAACCAAACCCATTGCAGTTGAGTTGATTCCAACTCACAGCAACCCTATAGGACAGAGTAGAACTGCCCCATGCAGTTTCCAAGGAGCACCTGGTGGATTTGAACTGCCAACCTTTTGGTTACCAGCTGTAGCACTTAACCACTACGCCACCAGGGTTTCCAGTTCTGTTCCAGGGCCCTCAAAGCCCTTTCCCGTTTTCCTCCTTTCTCACTTCACTCTGCTGCCTCCGTCTCCTGTCCGCAAGCCAGGACTCTGCCCTGGCGAGATTCTAAACATTCCACAGGAGCAGCCCTTCTTCCCCGAGTTTGCTAATTGGACCTATTTAAAGCCGGAATCCAGTGCCAAGTCCAATTAGGCATTTCATAATTATTTGAAGTTGATGGTGATTTTTAGAAGTTTGCCAGGGTTATTTAAACCTAGTGAACTTAGAGTTCCATCCATCTCTAAGCAATTGCTCATTTACAATTTTGATGTGTTCTGTACATGGTAAATATATTTTCCCTCTAATTGCAGTGGTTTGCCAAAATATTTCTAGAAGTAATTATTTAGTGATGCAGTTTGTTGGATAGTGACATTTTGAGATCCCTGCCTTTTAGGTCTGCTATGAGTCCAGATTTTGTTTGTTTGTTTGTTTTTATAAAGTTCTCAGGAGCCCTGGGTGGGTTGTGTAAACAATTAAGTCCTGGGCTACTAACCTAGAGGTTGGCAGTTCAAATTCTTCCAGAGGCACCTTGGAAGAAAGGCCTGGCAATCTACTTCCAAAAGATCACAGCCATTGAAAACCCTACAGAGTGCAGTTCTCCCCTGAAACACATGGGGTCGCCATGAATAGGAATCAACTTGATTGCAACTGGCTTGCTTTTTATTTTGTTTTTAAGGCTTTATAACTGTATTTTATCACCACAAGAGCTCCTCCATCCCCTTCCATTATCTTTTCTCATTGTTTCTTAGAATTACCTTTTTAAATTTTTTTTTTTTTTTTTTTTTTGGTATTATCTATCATCAAAGGAGCCCTGGTGGCACAGTGGTTAAGCATTTGGCTGCTAACCGAAAGGTGATTTGCAGGGGAAAGACATGACAATCTGCTTCCGTAAATACTACCCAGCGCGGTCGAGTCAAGCCTGGGAAACCCTATGGGGGATTTCTCCCCTGTCCTATAGGGTTGCTATGAGTCAGAATTGACTTGATGGCAGCAGGTATGCCTCTATCATCAATGTGTCTTTTTCCCCACCAAATGAGGATGCTATTTACACTAAAGACTAAAATTGTCAGTCACTAGCTATTGAGGGACATGAAGGTGTGGCATCTGGTGGTGACATTTCTCTTACAGAGTCAGTAAAACTAAACGCCAATCCCGTCTGGGGACAGAGAAAGCACGGACTGTATTCCTCCGCCTCTTCTTCCCCAGGGGAGATGCTTAGGGTCTGACTGCATGGATCCTTTCTCTTCCAAATCCAACAATGTAGTAAATGACTTCCCAGCATCCCACTTATCAGAAGCTCCGTCCTGCACCAAGTCCTAGGATGTTTAAACAACAATCAAGGGGTTTCTCTATTCAGATTTTCTGTGTTATTTGTTTTAGATAGTATAAAACAAACAAAGCAAAAAACCAAACCCGCTGCCATTGAGTCGATTCCAACTCATAGCTACCCTATAGGACAGACTAGAACTGCCCCACAGGGTTTCCAAGGCCGTGATCTTTATGGAAGCAGACTGACACATCTTTCTCCCATGGAGTGATCGGCAGGTTCGAACCACACCTTTCGGTTAGCAGCCAAGTGCTTAACCACTGAGCCACCAGGGCTCCATTTAGATAGCATGAGCGGCAATAAACCGCAGCAGCTGCTTCTCACGGTGGAGTGCTTGCCTGTGCCAGTGACTGCACTGCTGCATTTGACGCACATGACGACACTCTGAGGTAGGCATTGCTCACCCCATTTTACAGATGAGGACACTGAGGGCCGAGAATTTAAACAACTAGGCAGTGATGAAGCCAGGATTGAGACTCCAACAGATCTGAATTAAAAACTCAGCCATAAGTGCCTCTAGTTTGCTTTCTCAGCCACAAGTCGCCTGGAACAAACACCTCACTTTTTCCACTGATTCTATCAAAGGTTGCTTGCAGCCTCCAGGGGCACTAAGCCAGTGGGGTTCCCCTAAGGCACAGAGCACCCTTCCTCATGGTGGAGATCCCACTGGCCTTCTCTTGAGACTTGAGAAGTCTGAGAGCAGAGCCCTGAGCAGGCAGAGAATCATCTCCCAAACCCAGGTTTACAGGCCAATGCACCTGATGCCTCCAGCTCTCAGTTCCAACCGCGATTCCCTTCTGAGTTCCAGCGTGGCTCTCTTGATCCTTTGTTAATTGAAAAGAAATAACGACTCCCTTCACGGAATGCTTTGTAGCGTTGGGAGTGCCTGGACCCTATTTATACCCATTTTTAATCACATCTTTCAAAACCACTTATTGGGCACATACCACTCGCCAGATGTCATGCCGGGGGCTTTCACAGACATAATTTCACTTGAGTTTCAAAGAACCACGATAGGGAGTCACCCATCAGTGGTGAGGAGCTGGCTGACTCAGCAGGCAAGGGGCAAAGGCTCAGCAGTCTGTGATTTACAGCCGCGCCAGGAGCCAGACGCCGCCATGTTTGAACAGGTGAGAAATTAGGCATGCCTGCTTCCAAAGCTGCTGGCCTTATCAGGCCATTCAAAGGACTCATAACGTTAGGAAAACGGAGACCGGCATTTCTGTACGTTTGCAGTTATCTCTCCCTCTCTCTGTGTCTGTGGGAACAAAAAGAAAGTGCCCGGAATACACAGGTGTTCATAGGAAAAAAGGAGAAGACCAGGGGGCATTTAGAAGGGTCAACAAGCTGAAATTTTATTTATGTGACTCTGATGATAGTAAGGAGCCCTGGTGGTGCAGTGATTAAGCGCTTGCCTGCTAACCAAAAGGTTGGTAGTTCAAATCCACCATTCGTTCCTTGGAAACTCTACGGGGCGGTTCCACCCTGTCCTGTAGGGTCGCTATGAGTCAGAATTGACTCAACAGCACCGAGTTTGGTTTGGTTTGGTTTTGATGATGGTAAGATTAGATTTTTACAATTTAAATGATTTAGGCACTTCTGTTAATTGATAGGAAACCAGCCTGTGGTCAGAGCTGGAGAATAGCTTCTTGAGATAACAAATCAGAGCGGGAAGAGAGTCTTCTCAGATGACTCCTTTTTCAACATTATTTTGTAACAAGGAACCCTGGCCCGTTGCAAAGTTCCTCAGCCCAGAGCTGGCCCCACCAATCACACCTAAGTTTGTGCTCACCCATTCTCTCACACCTAAGAGCTCAGGTGTTCTCCTGGGTCCACAGGTCTTCAGGTCCATGACCTCAGAGGAAAGGAGTCACACACGATGTGTACCCCATAAAGACCAACGTCTCATTTTACAAGAAGGAAAAATAATAATTTGAACTTCCTTCATAGAAACCTTCCGGTTCATTTCCATCCTCGTTCCCTAGCTACCCTTCCTTATTTCTTCATCAGTTCCATGGTAGGTGTGCGTGCGGGTGTGTGTGTGTGTGTGTATGTATGTATCTTTAATTAGCCACATGCAGGTAGAAAGAGCAAGCTTTTAACTACTGCCTGAACCCCTCCCTCAGCTCCATGGGGTCCAGGAGTTCACACCTTTATCCCGTGGCCCCTTGGTTTCTTCTGTCAGGCTCATCTAACACAGCCCCTGGCCTTGAGGCTTCTTCAGCGTGAGTCAGGCCTCTGTTCCCCAGGCGCCAGAGGACAGGGGTCAAACTTTCCGATGGGCCCATGGAAGCCCACTCACCTGACTCCAGGTGTGCAGGAAACATCGCCCCCCCCAGAAATGGGGGACACTGAGAACATCAGCAACTCTCCCCAAAGCAGTCCCTGCCTGCTCTCCTCCGGCCCCGACCTACCCGCAATTCACATAGGTTTTGGAGACGTGACAATGCCAGGACAAACTGCTTCCTTACCGCCTTCCAGGTTCCACTGTGGTGGCCTCTTCTGTCTCACTCCAGAACGCTGATTCATGGCACCGCTCTGGTTCTCAGCCACAACTCTCAGGCAGAAAACCCCATTTTAACATCCTGTGACGGTCAGGAACCTCTGTTCAGTGATAGATGCAGATTATGAATAAAGAATCCTGGTAGGTTATTATTTTTGTTTTATGAAAGTAAATATTAGTGGTAAAATGATCGGGGTAGGACACCTACAAGCAATTCTCACTTTCTGCTGCTTTGTATGTAACAATTCCTTTTTGCAAGTGGACAGGGATTTTCTTTAGTCACGAGAAAAAACACTGAAAATGTTGTTTTTCAAAATTTGAAAATGAAAGACAGAAATGATCATAATCTCATTACATCCGCATTGCTCGAACCTAAGTAATTTCCTATTCAAAGAAAATAATCATCATAAATCACTATGGTTGACAAATTCTTTGATTATAATATTCCTTAAATTCGTACAAACATAAAACCACTTCCTTCCACACTACCAACACCCATTTACCAAGGAAATAGAAAAAGAAAGGCTTTAAAAACTAATAAAATTCAAATCAATGACCTTCATTAAATATGACAGATTGCAGTGTTTTGCTAACACTAAATTGCTGGTTCTGGGTTAATAGTAGAAACATGTAGTGTTGGCTTTATGTTTACTTGTCATTGACTGGAAGATGTTTTATTGTGTAGCTTGACAGGCCATCGTTTGAATTGCCAATATCATCATTGTCATAATTTACCATTTTTGGTTTTTTTTTTTTTTTAATGTATTCTCCCAGCTATATTTAACTGCCAATCCATTATGTTGACAGGCCAATCATTTGAAAAGTGTACTCCAAAATGCAATCATGAAAAATAAAAATATGCCATTTAATGAAAACTTGCTACATTTACTGCTAAGTGACTGATACAATTGGTTCTCGCTGAGGCCAGGACCTGCCAGGCACGCCCTGTGTGGGGAGAATGCTGGCCGACAGCCACAACAAAGCAGCTTGTTGTCAGAGTGGTGGGACAACCTGAATTCACTCCCACTCTTCTTTAGAAGCAAGGATGTTGAGACTTTATCCCACATACTTTGGACATGTTATCAGGAGGAACCAGTCTCTGAAGAAGGACATCATGCTTGGTAAAGTAGAGGGAAAAAGAGGAAGACCCTCAACGAGATGGATTGACACAGTGGCTGCAACAGTGGACTCAAACATAGCAACTTAGCCTATGATTTTCAGGATGGTGCAGGACAGGGCAGTGTTTCTTTCTGTTGTACATGGGGTCGCTATGAGTTGGAACCAATTTGACAGCACCTAACAACAACTTTTCAGTCTAAACTCTGCAAACTTTTACTGTTTAAGTAAAACCTGACTTCTTTTGCCTGTTGTTGGTGCAGAGATATGCCTTTAATATTTAAAGTCTGCCTCTGATCTTATTAATTCAAGACAGCTGACAAGAATATCACTTGGCAACAGTGTTGTCATTGGTACTCCAACTCATGGCGATCTTGTGTAAAACAGAGCAATGAAATGCTGGCTGGTCCTGCACCATCTTTATAATCGTTGGCATGTTTGAGTTCATTGTTTTGGCTATTGCCAAAACATCTCATGGAGGGTTTCCCTCATTTTGCTGACTCTCTACTTTACCAACCATGAAGTCCTTTTCTAGTGATTGGTCTTTCCTGATAACGTGTCCCAAGGAAACAAGTTGAGTCTTGCCAACCCTTGCCTCTAAGGGGAATGCTGGTTGTGTTTCTTTGAAGACTAATTGCTTCATTCTTCTGGCAGTCCGTGGCATGTCCTATATTCTTCGCCAATGCCGCAGTCCCTATGTGTGATTCTTCTGTCTTCTTTTCTCATTGCCCAGCTTCCCCATGTATACCAGGCAATTGTAAAGAGCACACTAGGTCTTTTTAAATACGACAAATCAAAGTCTTCACTCCTTAAATAACTTAAGAAACCGAAGTCTTCGTCTGTAAAAACGTTTTACAAGTTATCATGGGCTAAGGAGAAGTTTCGCTTTTATCGCTGGTTGAAGAGTGCACCTTGAGACAACAGCAGGCAGGGCAGGAAGCTAAGCTCAACCGGGACTTTAAGCTGCAGCAGTGAAGAGCTACGCGTTGGGCTCACAGACATGGTGCCAGTTAAGTGCTGTTACTTTACGAGACCACAGGGTACCAAAGTGATGGCAAACATTATCATGAAAATGGAAAAACAAAAATGTAAAATAATGAGGGAGAACTTGCAGATGGCTGTGAAAGCTTTCACGGAGTTAATTTCTTAAGCTACCAAACTCAGCGATTTGGTTTCTAAAAACCTGGATATTTTATATACCCTCTATAACCTATGACAAAGCATAAATGACTCGTTATCTTGGCAAAAGAGACAAACATATTGATCTACTAAAAAGCAGATTGTTTCTTGCTGAGCAGCGTTGATCACACTTGAGAAATAATTAAGTCGTTATTTAAATGGCTAGCAACTGGAACATTTGAACTGTTCAAGGCCAAGGGAGTGTATTCTGCAGTAGCTTAAAGGACTCCTTGGCGTGAGATTCTACCCTGACACAACGGGTCGCCATTCCCAGCTATCTCTGCCTTTCATTGTCTTTCAGCTATTTTAAAACTCTGTATATTGTAGAAAATTAACAAGAATGCAAATGATTTTTGTCCCTGGAAATGCAAATGAATTGAGTACAGTGGCAGTGCAGTTGATTGTTGCCCTATGGATGGTAACCAGTTTTAAATCCATTCATAATTTCATTATAGTGTTCCTAATTTAGTGTGTCCACCGCCCGTCTGTCAGTGTGTCCTACTGTGGTGGCTTGCCTGTTGCTATGATTCTGGAAGCTATGCCACCAGCAGGCTTACCGGTAGTGGACAGGTTTCACTGGAGCTTCTAGACTGAGATAGCCTAGGAATAAAGTCCTGGGGATCTACTTCCAAAACTCAGCCAACGAAAACCTTATGCATCACCGCAAAACGTTGGCCGACCCAATTGCTTTAGTCATGTCATCAGGAGGGACATCACTTTTGGTGAAGTAAAGGGTCAACGAGGGTGAAGGAGACCCACAGTGAGATGGATTGGCACATAGCTGCAACGATGGACTAGAACACTCTACCCAGGAGGATGACACAGGTCTGGGCAACGTTTCGTTCTGTTGTACACAAGGTCGCCATGAGTCAGAGTCAACTCAATGGCAGCTGTCTATCTAATACAGTGTGTGTGTGTGTGTGTTTTTAAATCCTCTTTTGAGCCAATTATAACATCTTACTGGTCCCCCTGCTAAATAATGAGTTAAATAAAATCTTCAACACATGTTCATTTTTCATTTGTATGATAATTATGGTTTGGCCTTCTTAAAAAGTTTTAAAACAGTATCAATGAATCTTTCTTGAGCACCTACTTCATATATAAGAAGTAATTGTGTATCTCTTGATTTTTCAGATTCCACATTCTAGTATGAAAAGAAGCATTCTTGTATTGTTTAGGCTTGAAGGCCATCTGCATTTCCAAGTCATTAAAGAGTACATTATAACTGTAAAGGCATGAGTTTACCAGTGTTTGGCCACTTTGGGGAAAAAAAAGGAGAACTATAGGCTCATTCCTCATTGAATGAGCATTTTTGAGCACTAAGGTATCTGATTTGCAGGCTGTGGGGAGGAGGGGAGAATTTAAATATGCACAAGACAAGGTCTCTTGCACTGAAAACACTGACTGACCCAGGCACGAGGTGCCCCTTCCCACACAGCTGGCTTTCACCTCTGCTACACACCAGAGTCTCTATGAGTCGGAATCGACTCGACGGCACTGAGTTTGGTGTTTTGGTTTTGGACACAGCAGCTAGCCCTTCCCCACTCCAGGGTGAGAAATTCCCTTTGATCTTTCTGGTTCAGGGCAGCAGAAACATTTTGCAAAGAAAGCAAGAGAGATAGCAGAGAGCTACTTTTTGTTTGGGACTGGTTTGCAGATAGGACCTCTCCAAGCAAAGCTAACCCTGCAAAGTCTAGGGTTTCCCCACAGGACAGAAAAATAAGCCTCCCTACTGTCAGACACATAAAGCAGTGTTCTTTCCTGCTCAAGAAGAAGGTGCCCCTTCTTTGCCATCAGAAGGCTTTCAGCATTGCCCTGAAGTAGGTTAGAAGAAACTGTGAAAAGAAGGAGGCACAGATCAAAGAGAAGGGTTTCCAGTTAGAGTAAAATCTGTATAACATTAGGCAGCCTCTCCCCTCCCCAACCGTGAAGCTTGCTCAATTTGTCTGTGCACCGTCCTATCATTAATTACTGTCTTACTTTAAATGACTCACTTGAAAATTTAAATGACTGACCCCCATCCTAGTCCTCTAAGGAGCCCTGGTGGTGAAATAGCTAAGCCTTCTCCTGCAACCTAAAGGTTTGTAGTTCAGACTCACCCAGTGGCTCCTCAGGAGAGACCTGGTTATCTGCTCCCATAAAGATAACAGCCAAGAAACCCTACGGGGCAGCTCTGCTCCGTCACATAGGGTCACTGCGAGTTGGAATCGACTCCATAGCACCCAACAACAACAACTAGATTTGTAGGTGCGGCAAATGGTTTCTGTTCAACTGCCGACCTAAACATTGGCAGTTCAAACCCACCCAGCGATGCCACAGAAGAAAGATGTGGCAATATGCTTCCATTAAGATCACAGTCAAGAAAACCAAAAGCAAAGAAGTTTCCTGAATAAACCGAATGCTTTGAAGGCCAGTGTAGTAGGGGCAGGGGTTTGGGGACCATGGTTTCAGGGGACATCTAAGTCAATTGGCAAAACAAAATCTATTAAGAAAACATTCTGGATCCCACTTTGAAGTGTGGCGTCTGGGGTCTTGAACGCTAGCAAGCGGCCACCTAAGATGCATCAGTTGGTGTCCACCCACCTGGATCAAAGGAGAATGAAGAACACCAAGGACACAAGGAGGTTACGAGCCCAAGAGACAGAAAGGGCCACATAAACCAGAGACTACATCATCCTGAGACCAGAAGAACTAGATGGTGCCCGGCTACAACTGATGACTGTCCTGACAGGGAACACAACAGAGAACCCCTGAGGGAGCAGGAGAGCAGTGGGATGCAGACCCCAAATTCTCATAAAAAGACCAGACTTAATGGTCTGACTGAGACTGGAAGGACCCCGGTGGTCATGGCCCCCAGACCTTCTGTTGGCCCAGGACAGGAACCATTCCCGAAGCCAACTCTTCAGTCATGGATTGGACTGGACAATGGGTTGGAGAGGGATGCTGGTGAGGAGTGAGCTTCTTGGATCAGGTGGACCCTTGAGACTATGTTGGTATCTCCTGCCTGGAGGGGAGATGAGAGGGTGGAGGGGGTTAGAAGCTGGCGAAATGGACAGGAAAAGAGAGAGTGGAGGGAGAGAGCGGGCTGTCTCATTAGGGGGAGAGTAATTGGGAGTGTGTAGCAAGGTGTATATAAGTTTTTATATGAGAGACTGACTTGATTTGTAAACTTTCACTTAAAGCACAATAAAAATTAAAAAAGATTACAGCCAAGAAAACCCTGTGGAGCAGTTCTGCCCTGTAACACACAGGGTCACTATGAGGTGAAATCAGGATCAGCAACAGCAACCCACACCTAGGCAATAATATCCATGAAAAAAACTGGTTTAATGTTCTGGTTATATTTTTTTCTCTAACTCACAGTAAAATAAATACACATGATTGTTAGGATTGTGTGTCAACTTGGCTGGGCCATGACTCTCAGTGGTTCAGCAGTCTTATGATGATATGATCACCTCCATGATGGAATCTGCTGTGAGTAGCCAATCAGTTGAAAGGGAGTTTCCTTGGATGTGTGGCCTGTATCGAATGTAAGTGGACATTCTGGCAAGGCTGGTGGGCTTTTGCTCCCTCTGGATCTTGCAGCTGGCTCCTGATCATCTGACCTCTGGTTCTTGGGACTTGGGCTAGCAGCTTACCTGTGGTCTTGCCTGCTGGTCTTTGGAATTCATCAAACTTAGAAGCCTGTGACACAGAGGCCTGTTGTCTGACCGGCTGTTGTTGGGTTCACGAATTAGGAAAAGCCTGCAACCTGACCCACGGACTTGGGACATTCCAGCCTCCACAACCAAGTGAGTCATTTCCTTTATTTATATAATCTCTCTCTATATATATCCCACACGTGTCTGTCAGTTTGTCGTACTGTTGGAGTTTGTGTGTTGCTGTGATGCTGGAAGCTATGCCACTGGTATTCAGATACCAGCAGAGTCACCCATGGAGGACAGGTTTCAGCTGAGCTTCCAGACTAAGACAGACTAGGAAGAAGGACCCAGCAGTCTACTTCTGAAAAGCATTAGCCAGGGAAAATCTTATGAATAGCAGCGGAACATTGTCTGATATAGTGCTGGAAGATGAGCCCCCCAGACTGGAAGACACTCCAAAGATGACTGGGGAAGAGCTGCCTCCTCAAAGTAGAGTCGACCTTAATGACGTGGATAGAGTAAAGCTTTCGGGACCTTCATTTGCTGATGTGGCATGACTCAAAATGAGAAGAAACAGCTGCAAACATCCGTTAATAATCAGAACCTGGAATGTATGAAGTATGAATCTAGGAAAATTAGAAATTATCAAAAATGAAATGGAGCACATAAACATCGATATCCTAGGCATTAGTGAGCTGAAATGGACTGGTACTGGCCATTTTGAATCGGATAATCATATAGTCTACTATGCTGGGAATGACAACTCGAAGAGGAATGGTGTTGCATTCGTCAAAAAAAAGTTTCAAGATCTATTCTGAAGTACAAAGCTGCCAATGATAGGATAATACCCATACACCTACAAGGAAGACCAGTAAATACAACTATTGTTCAAATTTATGCACCAACCATTAGGGCCAAAGATGAAGAAACAGAAGGTTTTTATCAGCTGCTGCAGTCTGAAATTGATTGAACATGCAATCAAGATGCATTAATAATTACTGGCGATTGGAAAAAAATTTTTTTTTCTTTTTTTTGGCGATTGGAACGCAAAAGTTGGAAACAAAGAAGAAGGATCAGTCGTTGGAAAATATGGCCTTGGTGATAGAAACAATACTGGAGATCGAATGATAGAATTTTGCAAGACCAACGACTTCTTCATTGCAAACACCTTCTTTCACCAACATAAATGGCAACTATACACATGGACCTCTCCAGTTGGAACACACAGAAATCAAATTGACTACATCTGTGGAAAGAGATGGTGGAAAAGCTCATTATCATCAGTCAGAACAAGGCCAGGGGCCGACTGTGGAACAGGCCATCAATTGCTCATATGCAAGTTCAAGCTGAAACTGAAAAAAATCAGAGCAAGTCCATGAGAGCCAAAATATGACCTTGAGTACATCTCATCTGAATTTAGAGGCCATCTCAAGAATAGATTTGACGCATTGAACACTAGTGACCGAAGACCAGAAGAGTTGTGGAATGACATCAAGGACATCATCCATGAAGAAAGCAAGAGGTCACTGAAAAGACAGGAAAGAAAGAAAAGACCAAGATGGATGTCAGAGGAGACTCTGAAACTTGCTCTCAAACATCGAACAGCTAAAGCAAAAGAAAGAATTGATGAAATAAAAGCACTGAACAGAAGATTTCAAAGGGTGGCTTGAGAAGACAAAGGTAAGTATTATAATGACGTATGCAAAGAGCTGGAGATGGAAAACCAAAAGGGAAGAACATGTTCGGCGTTTCTCAAGCTGAAAGAACTGAAGAAATGTAATACACACACATCACCCATCATCTCTAAGTTACTTGTTCATAAATCTCTTTCTATACACGTTCATCGATAGCACGATTTGGTTATTTTCAACCAACATCCTTCTTTCTAATTTTACATTTAGAGAACTGCAGAATCCCCGGCAGTGTGTGGACTCTCCCCGCAATCAGATCACTGTGCTAATTGAAACGCAGAACAATCCCTGCCTGCACAGAGCTCCCCTCCGCAGGGGCACAGCAACCTTCTTTTACCGTCTTAGTTATCTACTCGCTGCTATAACAAAAATACCACAAGTGGGGAGCTTTAAGGAACAGAAATTAATATTCTTACAGACTAGGAGGCTAGAAGTCCAAATTCAGGACACTGGCTCTGGAGGAAGGCCCTCTGTCTGTCGGCTCTAGGTGAAGTTTGCCATCTCCTTTCAGCTTCTGTTCCTCTGCTCCCCAGCAATCATGTGGCTTGTATCTTCCCCCAAGTGTCTAATAAGCTCCTTTTCTATCTCAAAAGTGATTGGTTTAAGACACAACCTACAGGAATGCTGCCACATTAACATAACAAAGAAGGTCCCTTTCCAAATGGAATTATAACCCCAGGTTTCAGGGTTAGGATTCACAACATATTTTGGGGAGGACACAATTCAGTCCATAACGTCTACCAACTTCATGAATGCGTATATAATCACAGTCTGGGAAGTTCAGGGAGCACGGAGGGCTTCCGAACACATCACACACAGAGGCCTGACCTGGGTTGAGAAGTGAGAGCAGGTATACAAGGCGCTTTGGAATGTGGTCCACGTTTAGCTGCTGTTCAGGATGAAACTGAAACAAGAGTGGGAATCAGGAGGAATTCCCAGTCTCTGGTCCAGGCCAGGCTGGCAGTCTCCCCAGCGGTCCAAGAAAGAACCCTACCCCGGCTGGCATGTATGACCAGTTATCCTGGTTGTCTTTTTTTATTTAATAACTCTTTTCATTATCTTCCATTGTTGAAAATGCACCCAGCAAAAGACGTATCATTTCAGCCACTTCTACATGTAAAATTCAGGGATGTTGATTACATTCTTCTTCAAGTTGGGCAAACTTCTTCACCCTGTAGTTAAGAGTTACCCCTCCACCATCAACGTAACCTCTCTACTGTTGTCATTTTGATCCCACATACACAGTTCTTTAAAAGAGCACAATGCTCAAGGCAGACATTCTTTATTAATTAAGCTAAACTACCATTTGGTTTAAAGAAGACTTCAGGAGATATTTTTGGTTTAAGATTTAAGGTTTAAAGATTACTTCAGGATAATAGTTTTGGGAGTTCATTCAACCCCTGTCACTCCAGAAAGTCTGGATTCCGTGAGAATGTGAAATTCTGTTCTGTGTTTTCCCTTTTGATCAGGAATCTTTTCTAAGCTAATTGTTCATTAACTCACTCCACATGTATGGCCACTTATAGTACAACTGAGTTGCTTTTAATTAGTGTCTTTATTTCTACTTTTTTCATTAAAGGATCATTAACTGATATTGGTGACACAGTGGTTAAGCACTTGGCTGCTAACGGAAAGGTCAGTGGTTTGAACCCACCATCCACTCCACGGGAGAAAGATTGGGCATTCCGCTTCTCTAAAGATTTACAGCCTTGGAAAACTTATGGGGAATTTCTACTCTGTCTTATAGGGTTACCATGAGTCGGAATTGACTCGATGGCAGTGAGTTTGGTTTTTTGGTTTAAATGACATTGTCTATAGAAGAATGCCCAGACAGTGTGGACCGTACAGATGATTAAGTCACTGTGCTGGTACACCATAAGGATTGAGCCCAACAGAGTGTTTGGGTCATACAGCACCAGATGGCGTATTTTCATAAAGCCGACAGAACGTCCTCAGCCGCCCAGTGGAGTGCCGTGGACGTTGCTGGAGAAGCTCCCAACAGTTGTGTATCCCATGCCTCCATCCCTGTGAATTTCACAGAGATGGTAGAGCGATTAACCTGGCCACGTAACAGTGATTTATAACACTTATTTTTGCTCAGACTTAGCATTTATTCAAGTCGACTTCGAAACATCACCTGGACTCTTCCATTTCACTTCTGCAGTCAGGCAGACATAAACATTCGGATTATTAGCAGATGACCTCAGAACTTTGAAGTTCTTGGGGATTTTTTTGGTTTTCTTTTAAGGTCTCTTTTCTTTTACAAAGTTACAGGAAATGAAATCCTTGCCAAGAAAACCACTGCATGTATCCAAAGGGAAATTTATAATTTTTAATGACTTTAGATGTCACTGCTGCTGAGTCCACATTCTTCAGGGTTAAGAGCAGAGCCTGGAAAGGAAACCGCCCAGGAGGCTTTGATGTCAAAGAAAAGCCACTTGAATGTTAGGGAAAGGAGATAATGCTTGTTTCTTCCCCAGAAAAGACAGGAACCACATAAACCAGGACAGGGAGGGCGGCAAGGAAGCCTGGCCTGGGCACGCCAGGATTTGGTGTTTACTTTATCAAAGTATCCAATAAACATCCCTCCTATTAGACCTCGACCCTGGCACACTTCTTTCTCCTAGGATATGGCTAGTTCCTTTACAAGGAGATAAAAGTGAGCCAGCTTTCACAGAAAAGACTTAAAACCTCAAAACTAACAACCTGCTTCTTAAAAGTTATAATCAAATTAAAAAAGTAATCATCTTAAAAGTAAGATTTTTTTCTCAATACATTTGCTCAAAGAAATTTGACAGTATGTTGTTGGGACAGTTTTCCTAGAATTTTTTTTTTCTGACTTTATTATTTAAATGGTGCTGGGCAGTGTGCAATCATTTTTGTGTTCAGTGTTCAGTGTTTGAATGAAGCTTGCATAATTTGTAGATCTTGTGTGAAGGAAGCTTGTATGATGAGGCTTGAAAATGCCAGGGGGATCTGTTCCCTCTTGGTAACGATTGCCCTGGTTTCTTTGGTTCATTTATTCCATTATTGAGCTAACATTTGAGGAAACAGGTCAGCCTAGCTGGTGACACTTGCCCTCCCCTGAAAACTTCCTGGAGTTGCCTCTTACCCATCCATGCCACGTCACCCCTTCTTCACATTGACACAGACATATCTGATTACCTGGCAGCACAGAGATGCTTATGAAAATGGAGACACTCACAATGGCAAGAATTGCTTATCACTGCTGAACAGAAAAAAGAAGTTTTAAAATTACAAAGGAAACGAATCAAGAAAATGCCAACCGAAGCTTTCTGGGCCAAGGCACTTCAGTGCAGATCATTGCAACACTGAGCAGTGGCTGATCCGCATAGGGAAAATTCAGAGCCTTGAAAATAAGGTTCATTTAGACTCTGGTTTCCTCTCTGTTCTTTGTGGTCTGTTACATTTCAAAGTTTCATTGAGGATTATAATGCTTAGTTTGTTCATAAAAATTAGGTTGAGTTATTCGATCATTTTTCTTATGTGAAATAACATGGTCTCAAAGATGTCAGACATCTGAGGCATTACTAAAGTTGACCTCAAAAAGTGAATGACTGGGGGTGGCTGTTGGCCATCCCCAAAGTATTTGCACTGACTGATTAAAAAGACAATGGCGCCAACCATATGGAGGGGTGAGAGAAGTTCTTTGGAACAAGTACAGTGGGAAGGACCTTCCAAGGGTAGAATTTCAAGTATGATCTTGGAGGAGCCCTTTGGGAGGAGGGAGTTTGATTAGCAACCCCACTTAAACAGCAGGAAATAGATCAGGGATAGTTTCCTAAAGAAAAATAGGGACAGTATTCCAAAAGAAGAGGTAAAGCAAGCAAAGAGCAAAAGTCCACCACAAATGTGGTACAAGATGGTTTTCTAGAATACTCTCCCCCCTTCCAGAAGAATCCCCTTGAGTACCACACTTGAGCCCAGTGGCCTTCAGAGCAAGGAGAAAAGAAAACGTCTACACTACGTAATCAGTTAACCAGTTGCCTTTGGGTCTGTTTTGACTCATGGCAGCCCCATGTGTGTCAGAGTAGAACTTTGCTCCATAGGGTTTTCAGTGGCTGATTTTTCGGAAGTAGATCACCAGGCTTTTTTCAGAGGCACCTCTGGATAGACTCAAACCTCCAACCTTTCCATTAACAGTTGAACAATTAACCACTAACACCACCCATGGGCTCCATGTTATACAAAATACAGAGCAAAAAGAAGGATGAATTCCTAACTTCCCAACAATGAGAATGGCAAATCCTAGTTTCTAGCACCCTGTAAGATTGAACGCAAGGAGTGAGCACATGTAGCATTTCGTTTATATGGGAATGCCTTGTAGATGAGGATACTTCAACAGCCCATCTGAACCCATCCACTATCCTCTTGCGGAGAGAAGAAAGACCACCACTCGGGTGATGTGAAGTAGAAAAGCTCTCCGCAAGAAGCCTGTCTGTGTCCACGACGCACTCACGTCCTCTCAGTTACTGAATAGTCCTCACAGCTCTGTCGAAAGCTTTGACTTACCTTTGAGGAGATAAAAGCCATCAAAAGGCAGGGACTTAAAACATATTCGAAGAGTCACCTTTACCATGTGGCCTTGGGGGTGTTTTGAAACCCTCAGTCGGCTCACTAATTTCAGAGAGAAAGTCCTGGGCACAGACACTGAATATTCCTAGTTAAGTACAGTCAGTACAAGGATGAGAGTGAGGTGCTTCCCTTGCCCAAGAATTCGGAAAGAAAGGAAATACCTTCTGAGGCTCGAGTAGAGAGATGTTCTGTAAATTAGGACTGAGACCTCGTGGGAACGCCTTTGGCTTCGTTTCATGTGAGTTGATTATAATCTCAGCCATGTAGCGTTGGAATGTGGCTGAAATTACAGAGGCTGCCATTGAATCCCAATGAAAATTTGTGATCACAGACAGAGCTTGGTCAGCACAAAGCCAAGACAATGGAGAGACAGTCAGACTCAGCAATGCTTTTCCAGAACTTTCCAAGAACAAAAAAAAAAAAAACTGTTGCTGTTGAGTCAATTCCAACTCATAGCGACCCTATAGGACAGAGTAGAACTGCCCCATACAGTTTCCAAGGAGCACCTGGTGGATTCAAATTGCTGACCTTTTTGGTTAGCAGTGGTAGCACTTAACCACTACACACCACCAGCATTTCCTTCCAAGATCAAGAAACACTAAATAAGGTGGACACAAATATTCTGGCTACTAAAAAGATGGTCTCTATGGTGAGGTCTGCAGGCTGCTTTCGACTCAGCTCTAGCTCATGGCAACCCCATGTATGTCAGAGTAGAATTGTGTTCCATAAGGTTTTCAAATAAAATTTTGCTGAAGATCATTCAAAAGCAGCTGCAGCAGTGTATCAACAGGGAGCTGCCAGAAAGCCAAGCCTGATTCAGAAGAGGACGTGGAACCAGGGATATCGTTGCTGATGTCAGATGGATCCTGGCTGAAAGCAGAGAATACCAGAAGGATGTTTACCAGTGTTCTATTGACTATGCAAAGGCATTCGACCGTGTGGATCATAACAAATTATGGATAACATTGCGAAGAATGGGAATTCCAGAACACTTAATTGTGCTCATGAGGAATCTGTACATAGATCAAGAGGCAGTTTTTCAAACAGAACAAGGGGTTACTGCATGATTTAAAGTCTGGAAAGGTATGTGTCAGGGTTGTATCCTTTCACCATACTAATTTAGTCTGTACACTGAGCAAATAATCCAAGAAGCTGGACTATATGAAGAACAGGGTATCAGGATTAGAGGAAGACTCATTAAGAACCTGCATTATGCAGATGACACAACCTTGCTTGCTGAAAGTGAAGAGGACTTGAAGCACTTACTGATGAAGATCAAAGACTACACCCTTCAGTATGGATTACACCTCAACATAAAGAAAACAAAAATCTTCACAACTGGACCAATGAGCAATATCATGATAAATGGAGAAAAGACTGAAGATGTCAAGGAATTCATTTTGCTGGATCCACAATCAACACCCATGGAAGCAGCAGTCGAGAAATCAAATGAAGTATTGCATTGGGCAAATCTGCTGCAAAAGACCTCTTTAGGTGTTAAAAAGCAAAGATGTCACCTTGAAGACTAAGGTGAGCCTGACCCAAGCCATGGTGTTTTCAATCGTCTTGTATGAATGCCAAAGCTGGATAATGAATAAGGAAGACCTTAGAAGAATTGACACCTTTGAGTTATGGTGGTGGCGAAGAATATTGAATATACCATGGACTGCCAAAAGAACAAACAAATCTGCCTTGGAAGAAGTACATGCACAGTGCTCCTTAGAAGCAAGGATGGCAAGGCTATGTCTCACATGCTTTGGACATGTTATATGGAGGGCTCAATCCCTGGAGAAGGACATCATGCTCTGTAAAGTAGAGGGTCAGGGAAAAAGAGGAAGACCCTCAAAGAGACGGATTGACACAGTGGTTGCAACAGTGGGCTGAAGCTCAGCAATTGTGCGGAGGGCGCAGGACTGGGCAGTGTTTCGTTCTGTTGTACATACAGTTGTTATGGGTGGGAGTGGACTCGACAGCACCTACAACAACAAGTGTTTTCAATGGCTGATTTCTAGGAAGTAGATCACCAGGTCTTTCTTCTGAGGTGCCTCTGGGTGGACTCAAACCTCTAGCCTTTCAATTAGCAACCAAGCACGTTAAGCATTTGCACCACGCAGGGACCACTATTTTGAGGTAGGGAGGGATTTTTAGGTCTTGTCTTAATTTTCCCTGAATCCGCTTTTACCACCCCACTTTCCTATCACTCTTTGACTTCCCAGGCCCGCTAATCCTGAGAAGGAGATTAATATCACCTATGAAAAATTAATAAATTGACTTTGTTTTTTTCCATTCATTCATTCTGTCTTAGCTTAGGTTCTCAGAAGGAGCAAAACCAGTGAAGTGTGTATATATATAAATATATATATCCACACCAACAAACCCAGTGCCGTTGAGCCGATTCCGACTCATAGTGACCCTATAGGACAGAGTAGAACTGCCCCATAGAGTTTCCAAGGGGCACCTGGTGGATTCGAACTGCTGACCCTTTGGTTAGCAGCCGTAGCACTTAACCACTATGCCACCAGGGTTTCCAATATATATACGGAGAGATTTATTTTAAGGAAATGGCTCTTGCAGTTGTGGAGGCTGGCAAGTCTCACACATATGGATCAGGTGTCAGGCTGGAGGTTTCCCCTGACTCATCGTAGTTGCAGGGGCTGACGAACCCCAAATCCACTGGTCCACAGGGCTGCAGGACCTGGAGAATCCCAAAATCTGCAGGTCATATTTGCAGGTCGCGGGCTGCTGGCTCACGTCCCAAGAACTAGAGGTCAGAGCATGATAATCGGAAGCAGGATCAAGACAGGGTGAGCTTTGCCAGAACATCCATATATATTGGATGCAGACCACACTCCCAAGGAAACTGCCCTTTCAACTGATTGGCTGCTCACAACAGATCACAACATGGATGATGATTACATCATGACTGCTGAACCATTGAGAATCATGGCCTAGCCAAGTTGACACATGACTGTAACTGTCATAGATTCCATTAATATCTATTACTAACTTTCTATATCTCAGACACTTGCTGTGATTTAACGGTATCTAAATTTGAATCTACAACTCCAACCCTCGAATAGTCAGAATTACAGAGACATTTATAAAATATTGTGGCACTGCAGTCATCAGACCAGAGGGAAAAAGAGAGGGCCACCTAACCTGGTCTGTGGAATGGTCAGTGATCTGGGCTCAGGGTGCCATTCAGGAGGACATTTT
Source organism: Elephas maximus indicus (assembly GCF_024166365.1). NCBI lineage: Eukaryota > Metazoa > Chordata > Mammalia > Proboscidea > Elephantidae > Elephas > Elephas maximus. The sequence goes on from NC_064824.1 coordinate 139,203,195, forward strand.
GTCTGGGCTGAGTCTTTAACTCACTCCATTCTTAGGTTAAAGACAGGAGGAGGGCTGAAGAAAAAACATGGAGATGTGTTGTAGCATGGTATGTTTGAGCAACCTCAAGAATTTTGGCATTGCTGAAGCATTGAAATAGTGATTGGTAAGAAATGAGGACAGAAAATAACATGGAAACCAGTGCCTTGAATGCAAAAGCTTCTCAAAAAAAGGCTATGTGGACCCTATGTTGGGGGGTGGTGAGGAGAGGGTAGTAAGCCAAGAGAAACAGAATAGACCGATTGGGTTTGAATTGCGTTTCCCAAAAATTTATGTTGAAGTCTTAGCCTGTGAGCATGACCTGGTTTAGAAATAGGTCTTAAAAAGGTTAAGATCAGTTAAGTTAACATAAGGTCATACTAGAGTGCCCGTTGCCCGTTGCCGTTGAGTTGATTCTGACTCATAGCAACCCTACAGGACAGAGTAAAACTGCCCTATGGGGTTTCCAAGGAGCACTGGTGGATTCCAATTGCTGACCTTTTCGTTAGCTGCTGAGCACTTAACTATGCACCACCAGTGCTCCAACACTAGAGTAGGGGGCTCCTGATCCCACCTGGGTAGTGTCATACAGAACAGAAGAGAAGAGAAGCTACACAGATACACAGGGGAAGAGAGTCATGTGAAGATGTATCTACAAGCCAAGGAATGCTTAGGGTTACCAGAAGCTGGGAGAGGTAAGAAAGGATCCTCCTCTAGAGTGGACAGAGGGAGCAAGACTCTGTTGACATCCTGAATTTGGATTATTAGCCTCCAGAACTGTGAAACAATAAATTTCTGTTCTTATAAATGACCCTATTTGTGGAATTTCTTTATGGCAGCTCTAGGGAACTAATGCAATGTCTATCAGGAGTAAAATTTAAACTTTATTAAAAGACATAAAAGAGTTCCTGAATAAAGGATAGTCCTACATGTTAATGAAAGGGAAAGTTCAATATCACAAATATGTCATCTCACCCAAAATCTATCCAATGCAATTATAATCAAATTTCCAATGGGCTTTTCTTTGTGGAACCCAAGAAACTGATTCTAAAATTCAGTTTTGAAGAACAACTAGGAGAGAGGATCTTGTCCAATAGATATCAAAATTTATCATAAAGCTATATAATTTAAACAGTGTGATATTATTTAAAAACAGAGATAAGCTAACAGACCAATGCAACAGAATAGAACAAAGGTCCATTAGTAAAGCAAAAAAATTAAATATTACAATAGCTATGCTGACAAGTGGCTCTCCCGTCACTTCAGAGGGCACCTTAGTAGTACAACTAAAACCGAAGATGTGTTTACTCTATGACCCAGTAATTGTGCCTTGGGGTGCCTATCCTAGAATAACTCCCATGTGAACAAGAATATTTGCATGATGTTTACTGCAGCACTCTTCAGCAAGTAAAAAAAGAGCAACCACCTAAATGTCCATCAATGAAGAAAGAATAGCAAATTATGGTGTATTTGCTTGATGGAATAGTTTGTGAAGTCCAAAAAACAACCCTAATTTGTCTTCATTTTTGAAAGATATTTTTGCTGGGTACAGAAGTCAAGGTTGGAATTCTTTTTGTCTTTTCAGCACTTTAAAGATGTTGCTCCAGTGTCTTCTCACTTGCATTGTTTATTATGATAAATCTGCTGTCATCCTTATCTTTAGTCCTTTATTTTGTCTGGATGCTTTTAAATTTTTCTCTTTATCAATGGTATTGAGCAATTTGATTATTCTGTGTCTTGGTATCATTTTCTTCATGTTTCTTCTGCTTGGACTTCTCTTAGCTTCTTAGATCTGTGCATTTATAGCTTTCATCAAATTTAGAAATATCTGCCCATTATTCCTTTAAATATTCTTTTCTACCCCCATCCCCTTTCAATTATGTTTATATTAAGCCAAGTAAAGTTCTCCCACAGCTCGTTGATTTTTTTTCCCCCAGTCTTTTCCTCTGCTTGTTTTATTTTGGATAGTTTCTACTGGTCTGTCTTCAAATTTACTGATCTCTTCTACAATTTTTTTCTTCTACAATATCTAATCTCCTTTTAGTCCTATCCAATGGATTTTTTTTATCCCTACAAGTTTAGCTTGTGTCATTTTTATACCTTCCATGTCTCTACTTAACTTTTTGAATATGTGGAATATGGTTATTATAACTGTATTTTAATGTCCTCATTTGATAACTCTAACATCTGTGTCAGTTCTGAGACAGTTTCAACTGATTTACTTCCTCGCTGTGGGTCATATTTTCCTGTTCCTGTGCATGTATGTTATTGGACGCTGGAAGCTTCTATATTCCTATCAATATTCTTGAGCTTTACTTAAAAGCAATTAAGTTACTTGAAAAAAAGTTTGATTCTTTTGGGTCATAAGTTTAAGATTTATTAGGTGGGACCAGAGCAGTGCTCAGTCTAGTGCTAATTATTTTCCACTGATTAAGGTGTTCCCTAACCAAATTTCTTGTGAGTCACAATATTTTCCAGTGTGGCTGATGGGAACAGGTGCTATTCACAGACCTGTGTAAGCTCTGGGCACTGTTACCTCTAACCTTTTTTGTGGTGGTTCCTTCCCCAGCCTCAGGAGGTTTCCTTAAATGTGTATCCCCATTGGTATCCAGCTGAATACATGAAGTGTATCACCAGCGCTTCTCTCCACGCTGTTCTCTCCTGTCTAGTATTCTGTCCTGTGAGCTGTAGCTACTTTGTTTTCCTGGGACTCTCAGCTCTGTGTCCTCAATTCAGAGAGACAGAGTGCCTGGTCCCCCACTCCCTTCAGTGTACCCTGGAAACTCATTCGAGGCAGAAAGATTTGGCATGTGTAGGCCTTGTGTTCTTTGTTTACTATCTCATAGGAATCCCTGTCCTTCATTGTCAAATATCTGGTGTCTTGAAAATCATTGTTTCGTGTTTTTTGTTTTTGTTTTGTTTTTTAATGTTTTTTGGTTGCTTCATGCAGGGGAGTAATTCCAGTTCCTCTTACTCCTTCAAAAACCCTGGTGAAGTAGCGGTGAAGAGTGACCAAAGAGTGGGTAAGAGTGACCAAAAGGTCAGCAGTTTGAACCCACCAGGCGCTCCTTGGAAACTCTGTGGGGCAGTTCTACTCTGTCATATCAGGTCACTATGAATCAGAATCTACCCAGTGGTAACAGGTTATTACTCCTTCTTGGATGAAAGAGGAAATTCATTTGCTAGAATACAATATTGTAGTTTAAATAAATGAACTAGATTTATAATTGTGTCATTGTTAGGTGCCAACGAGTCTATTTTCAACTCATTGTGACCCAATGTGACAGAATAGAACTGCCGCATAAGGTTTTTTAGGCTGTAATCTTCATAGGAGCAGATTGCCAGATCTTTTCTCCTGTGGAGCTGCTAGTGGGTTTGAACCACCAACCTTTCAGTTAGCAGTTGAGAGCTTAATCGTTGCACCACCAGGGCTCTTTAGATATATAATTAAGCTTATACATATTCCATATTAACTTGAATCTTTAAACCTAGTACTAAGTGGAAAAAAATCAAATCTGAAGAATAATATCTTCTGTCTCAAAATATTTACATAGTGTGAGAACATACAAACATAACCTGTATATTGATTTTGTACACTCAGAACTAAAAATGGATAGGAAAATCTCAAACCAATATAAGGATGGTGCTGTCTCAGGGGAGAGAGAGTTGGCGGACAGGACCTGGAAATAATAAAAAAGGGACTTGAACTTTATTTGTAAGTCTTATTGAAAAAATAAGAAGCAAATATGAAAGAAACATGTCAAAATATTAACCTCTTAGCATGACTTAAGTATGATGGTTGGCTAAAAAGATATTTATTTTAATTATCTATATTTTTCTGTACCTCCAAATCACTTCATAATTTAAAACATCTATCATTTAGATTATTAGTGGCATTTGCTATGGAGTATAGATTTTTTTTTTTTTATAGATACTTGAGTTTGCCTTTGGGGCTCACTACCCTTTTCTCACATTTAAATAATTAAAAAGTTCACAGAGGTGGCTTCTAGGGGAAAGAAGACCTTCTTCCAAGAAGGAAATGACCAAGATCGTATACTTCAGAGACTATAATTGTTATAGGTGATTGCTGGAGAAGATTTTGAAAGCTTAGGCAGAGTTGCATCTCTGAGAAATAATTTCTTAAGGATTATTTTAATAAATATTCACTTAGATTGACATGTGTATGTAAATTATTGCTCGTTCTCATGCATTTAGGGAGATGAGTTTGTGTTTTATGTAACCTCCTGCTCACATGTGCACCCGCACACAGGAGCATATTTTTCTTATTCAGGATCATAGGAATAGAGAACCTCAAAGGCTTAGGATGATTTGTAAGCCTCATCCTCTAGACTATGAAAAGGAGCAGGGTTATCTTGATGCCTGTTACGTAATATCATCTCATTTAAAGAGCTAATACCTCCAATCACTGCAATGACGTTAGGATTATTGCACGGATATTTTGTTGGGGCAAGATAGGGCTGGACCACACTCAGAGTGAGTGACCTGTTTCTCTTGAAGGGAGTGGATGTTCCCACTGTCAAATGTAACAGGAAAAGGCCTATCTGGGGACAGTAAATAAAGCAGTTCCTTATCTCTTTCTGGGAATTTCTGCCAGTTTGGCTGGGACTCAGAGACAGAGAGATGTCTTAGCAACATACTGATGGAGAGTCAGCCAGCTCCTACCATGCAGAATTGGGCCAGGGGCCATGGAAGGAAAGCCCTTCATCTGGTAGTCTCTGAAAGTAGTAACATGTGGTAGCAAGTCAAAGCATTTCTTGTGATATTTTTCCCATCCATTATCCCCCATACGCAGATGACACAGCCTTGCTTGCTGAAAGCAAAGAGGACTTGCAACACCTACTGATGACGATCAAAGACGACAGACTTCAGTATGGATTACACCTCAACAAAAAGAAAACAAAAATCTTCACAATAGGGCCAATAAGCAACAGCATGACAAACAGAGAAAATGTAGAAATTTCAACAACTTCATTTTACTTGGATCCGTAATTAATACCCATGGAAGCATCAGTCAAGCAATGAAACTGTCCATTGCATTGGGAAAATCTGCTGCAAAGTGTTCAAAAGCGAAGATGTCACTTTGAGGACTATGGTGAGCCTGACCCAAGCCATGATATTTTCAATTGCCTCATAGCACGCTGGGCAATGAATAAAGAAGATGGAAGAAGAATTGATGCCTTTGAATTGTGGTATTGGTGAAGAATGTTGAATATACCATGGATTATCAGAAGAATGAACAGGTCTGTCTTGGAAAGAAGTACAACCAGAATGCTCTTTAGAAGTGAGGATGGCGAGACTTACATACTTTGGACACGTTATCAGGAGGGACCAGTCCCTAGAGAAGGACATCATGCTTGGTAAAGTAGAGGGCCAGCGAAAAACAGGAAGATGCTTGACGAGATGGATTGACACAGTGGCTGCAACAATGGGCTCAAACGTCACAACAATCATGAGATTCTGCAGGATCAGGCAGTGTTTCATTCCGTTCTATGTAGTGTCGCTATGAGTGGGAACTGACTCGAAGGCATCTAACAACAGTAACAACATCCCCCAAATTCCCATAAATTATTATCCAAACTTACAGCCTGGTCTCTGCTATGCTTGGGAGAATTAAAAGACATGTGTATTCCACAGCTGAAGCAGGCCACGGTGGGGCCTGGATTGGTACCCACCAGCAGAGACCAGCTGGGCACATGGGCCAATAACCTCAGGTGGTTCTCAGGGGCAGAGGCAGTGACATGGCGGCATGACAAAGAAACAGATCAGTACATTACAGGGGCCATTCCTGAGTACCTGAGGCGCATTCCTGGAATACTTGTCAGTGTAACTGGGAAAAAAATCAAACCATTTTCTAAACTATTGAGGGTCTCTCATGACATTAACATTTAAGTATTTGCCGAAAACGAGCTTTATTTTGTAGTCATGGATTGGTGAGGACCAGACATTTATGTACAACTATCAGGAAAGAGATAGAAATCTAAGTTTGCAAGTTTTGATGACCTGATTTATTGCTCTATAGCAGGCATTTCGACCCTTTTTTTTCTTTTGTAACAGACTTAACAGCTGGCACAGGACATGGGTGTAGTCAGAGTCAGGGAGCTCACTCTCATTCCAGGCTTTACTACTCTCCTCAAGAACTATGATTACGTGTTTTCTGATAATAACAGTAGAGGGCAGGTGCGTGATGGTAATGTTATTTTACAGATAGCTGTGAAGCTACTTAGATCTTCAGAGAGAAGTAATGTTGGTGTTACAGTACTAGTAACAAAGTACTTGTGTTATAACCTACAGTTTTACCTTCTTTACAGGCAAAGACGGTTGAGGAAGAAAGAAGAGGAAGAAGGGAATAAGCAGACAGTACCTGTGACAGGCTGAAGGGAGACAGGCAAGGGGAACTCCAAGAAACGGGAGGAGAAAACAGAAAATATGCTTCTCAGTGAAGGTCTAATCAGGAAAACAGAAACCACCCTGGTTTTCCAACAGAGGAAATTTAATCCAGGGAATTGCTTAAACAGGTACTGGTAGATCTAAGTCCAAATGGGATGGCGAGGCAATGTGGAGATGAGTGACAGCAGACAGCTGCTGCCATCCCCAGGGCTGGGGGTCACAGGGAGGAGCAGTCTAACAATATCCCAGGATCCTGGCCACTTGGTGGGATATGCAACCAAGGCAGATATATCCAGCCAGAGCTGGAGGCTTGGGGAAGCTTAGCTGTAACTGGAGACTCCACCAGAAGAAGAGAGAAGAGATATAGCCTGGTGCTTCCTGTCCTCCTGTCCACCAGTCTTAACTAAACCTATTCAGGAGCCCTGGCGACGCAGTGGTTAAGAGCTTGGCTGTGAACCAAAAGGTCAGCAGTTCAAATTTACCAGCTGCTCCTTAGAAATCCTATGGGGCAGTTCTACTCTGTCCTATAGTGTCGCTGAGTCGGAATCAACTTGACAGCAACGGGTTTAGTTTTTTTTGGTATCCAGATTCTGGAGGGCAAAGAAGCTGAGTAATGGGGGTCCCTGTAATGTAAGGAAAGCAGCGGTTAGGCAGGAAATGGGGTTGCCAGATTAAATACAGAATGCCCAGTTGCATTTCAGATAAATAATAATTTTTAGAATAATGAATCATTTTCATATATAATCAAACGTAATAATTATATTTTTAATATAATAATTTTTATTGTTAAAAATATACACAGCAAAACACACCAATTCAACAAGTACATACACCAATTCTACATGTACATTTCAGTGACCCTGATTATATTCTTCAAGTCGTGCTGCCCTTCTCACCCTCCTTTTCCAATTTGTTCCTCCCCTCTTGACATAGACTCACTTCCCCCTAAGTTGCTGTTAACTATTTGATCTCATGAAATATTGCGTACAAAGTTATACCAAAAATCAGTCATGACTTATCTGAAATTCAAATTTAATTGGGCATCTAGTATCTTAATTTGCTAAACCTGGCAGTCCTGTCTGAGAGCAAACAAGGAAATAACTGGCCCATATACTGAGGAAAGCAAATACAGACACCAGCACTCTCCTTGTGGCCAGAGGGTGACATCCATGAAAAAAAGAAAAAAAAAACCACTGCCCTCGTGTCGACTGCAACTCATAGTGACCCTGTAGGACAGAATAGAACTGCCCTGTAGTGTTTCCAAGGAGCTCCTGGTGGATTTGAACTGCCGACACTTTGGTTAGCAGCCATAGCTCTAAACCACTACACCGCCAGGGTTTCCAACATCCATGAAGCAAAGGGAATTCAGTAGAACACTAACAGTTCATTGCAAGAAAAATGATAAAGCAGAGGAGGGAGGTAGCTAAGGAGTTAATACATCAGGGTCTTCAAAATACTTCATAGGAAAGTTCAAGAGCAAAGTTATTCCCTTGCACGTCTGAAAAGGGAGCTGGAGACTGGGGAAGGGACTTCGGGTTTGCACTCAGGAATTCCTGATGATAAGCTGTGTCCTTACTGTTGCCTGAAACCAATTAAAGGCAAAAATATGCTTAACCTCAAAATTCAGTCAGTACTGTGTTATGGATTGAATTGTGTCCCCCAAAAATATGTGTTGTAAATCTTAACCTCTATGCCTGTGGTTATCATCCTATTTGGGAATGGGTTGTCTTTGTTATGCTAATGAATATAATTAATGCAGGGTGTGTCTTAATCTCTTTTGAGATACAAAAGAGATTAAACAAGCAAGTGAGAGAATCAAGGAGGGGGAAAGATTCCAACCTACCTGGAGATCTGCAAGGAACCTGGAAATAAGCTGAAGAGACAGGGACCTTCCCTCAGAGCCGACAGAGAGAGAAAGCCCTTTCCTAGAGCTGGCACCCTGAATTCAGATATGTAGTCTCCTAACCTGTAAGAAAATAAATTTCTGTTTGTTAAGGCCATTGACTTGAGGTATTTCTGTTATGGCAGCACTAGATGCCTCAGACAGAAGTTGGTACCAAGAATTGGGGGTGTTGCTCTAACAAATACCTAAAATGTAGAAGTGGTTTTGGAATTGGGTAATGGGTAGAGGCTGGAAGAGTTTTAAGGTGCCTTTTTTTTTTTTTTTTAATAGTAACAGCAGTAACAGCCTAGATTGCCTTGAAGAGACTGTTGGTAGAATTATGAACATCAAAGACAATTCTGGCGAGGGATCAGAAGGAAATGAAGCGAGCTCTAGAGAAAGTCTCTATAACCTTAGAGAATACATATGGCGCCAGCAACGAAATGTTGCTAGAAATATGGATGTTAAATGTGCTTCTGGTCCCAACCCAGTGCCATCGAGTCGATTCCGACTCATAGCGACCCTATAGGACAGAGTAGAACTGCCCCATAGAGTTTCCTGGTGAGGCTTTAAAAGAAAATGATGAACACGTGGTTGGATAATGGAAGAAGGGTGAAGCTTTTTATGCAGTGGCAAACAACTAGTCTGAATTATGTTCAAATGTTTGGTGGAAGGTAGAATTTATAAGTGATAAACTGGCTGAGGAGATTTCTAAGCAAAATCTTAAAGGGACTGTGTGGTTTCTCCTTGCCACTTGTTATGGATTTAGTTGTGTCCCTCAAAAATACCTGTCAACTCGGCCAGTCCATGATTGCCAGTATTGTGTGATTGTCAACCGTTTTGTCATCTGATGTGATTTTTCCTATGTGTTATAAATCCTATCCCTATGATGTTAATGAGATGGGATTAGTGGCAGTTATGTTAATAAGGAGGTCTCAATCTACAAGTAGGTAGTGTCTTAAGCCAATCTCGTTTGAGGTAGAAAGAAACAAGCAGAGAGACATGGGAGCCTCATACCACCAACGAAGCAGTGATGGGAGCAGAGCATGTTCTTTGGACCTGAGGTTCCCGCATGGAGAAGTTTCTAGACCAAGATTGATGAAAAGGACCTTCCTCTAGACCCCACAGAGAGAGAAAGCCTTCCCCCAGAGCTGGCGCTCTGAATTTGGACTTCTAGCCTCCCAGGCTGTGGGAGAATAAACTTCTCTTTGTCAAAGCCATCCACTTGTGGTATTCTGATATAGCAGCACTAGATGACTAAGACACTGCTTATATAAAATGTGAGAGGAAAGAGATGGACTTAAAATGAACGGTGCAAAATGAAAACAGAAATTAAAGATTTGGAAAATTCTGCTGTATAAACTAAGGACATGACTACACGATCTTATGTTAAAGAGGTTAACCTGTGATTGCTGAACCTAATCGACTGCCACAGCAGAAAACCCATCAGCTTAGACAGAAGGGGACAGAGAACAAAAGGAAAGAGCACTGCCTGCCTCTGGAATTCTATAGGCAGGAAACGGGCTGAGGACCATCCATGGAGCAGCTCAGAGATCAGTAGAACTGTTGGAAAGAGCAGCAGAAGCAGGGCCTTCTCAGTTTCAAAGAGTGGGACCACGGCCTCTTGGATCTCAAAGAGTGGGGCCGCAGCTTCTAAGATTTTGCCATCTCAGTTCTGGAATGTGGAGCTGCCCTTAAGGTGTGTCATGGGGATGGGTCTTCCACCCAAAGCTGAGGGACGGGACTGCTATGCCCAAGGGGAAGAAGAATGGGACCTGCAGGGGGCCATGGGGATAGGGTTGCCACTCAGGTGAACTAGGAGAATGGGACCACCTAAAGCCAAAGGGGCTGAATTGTCATCCCAGAGGGCCTGGAAAGGGGAACTGAAGCCCAGGGCCAAGATACCTCTAACCAGAATCCAGGGGGCATGGCCAATACCCAAAGCCTGGAGGGTGGGGCATTGCCCAAATGGTCTCAGAGAAGAGAAGATTATTTTGAAGCCTCGAGAGCCAATGTAATTTGTTCTGCTGGGTTTTGGATTTGCTTGGTGTCTGTTATCCCTGCTTTCCCTCCAATTTCTCCCATTTGTAATGGATGTGTCTATCGTGTGCCTGTTCAATCATTGTGCTCTGGAAAGAGATAAATTGTATTCTAGATTTCACATGTTTACAGATGAAGAGGAATCTTGCCCCTGCAGGGCATACCCCTAAAGTTTTACACACACTTGATTTAGATGATTCCGAAGATGAGATTTTGGACTTGGTGCTGACTTAAGACTCTTGAAGTGATGTGATGAGTTGAATGTGTTTTGCGTGAGGCAAAAACATGAATTTGGGAGGGCCAAAGGGTGAAATGTTATGGAATGAATTGTGTTCCCCAAAAAATATTTGTTGTAAATCGTAACCTCTATGCCTGTGTTTATAACCCCATTGTGGAATGAGTTGTTTTTGTTATGGTAATGAGGTAGTATTTGTGCAGGCTGTGTTTTAATTAATCTCTTTGGAGATATAAAGGAGATTTAAAAAGCCAGCAGGAGAAGCAGAGAGGGGGGAAAATTGATGCCAAGCCTCACGGAGATCTCCAAGAAAGCAGGAAACGAGGACCTTCCCCCAGAGCTGACAAAGAGAGAAAGCCAAGAGTTGGCACCCTGAATCTGGACTTCTAGGCCCTTGAGCTGTGAGAAGATAAATGTCTGTTTGTTAAAGACATCCATTGTGGTATTTCTGTTATGGCAGCACTAGACAACTAAGTAAAGCAATAATTTATTTTATAAGGATCAGCGCAAAGCTGGTTCCTACGAGGCAGAAGTTAAAGATGTCCCAAATGTCCAGCATTTCCAAGCTGCTATCCCACTCCACCATCTCTAACATCAACTACTCCTCCTCCTCCCCTCAGCACTCTCCCTTCCATCTTTAGGTTCTCTAATTCGCTGCAACGTCTCTTAGAACTCACGAACCATGTAAAGGAAATGGCTCATGCAGTTGTGAAGGCTGGCAAGTCCCAGATTCATGGGTCAGGAATAGGCTTCTCCCGACCCACGTGGCTGCAGGGGCTGATGAACCCAAACCATCTAGTTCACAACAGGCTGCTCGCTCACAAGACTGCAGAAACTGGTGAATCAGGTCAGGCGACAGGCCACCAGTCCAAGGGGCTCCGGAAGAAGGAGAATCCCAGAATTGGCAGGTCAGACAGCAGGCCTCTGGCTCAAGGCCCAAGAACCGGAGGTCAGCTGATCAGGAACTGGATGTGGAATCCAGATGCAGAGAGAGAGAGCCCTGCCAGGACACACACATATATCTTAGATGCAGGCCACACCCCATGGAAGAGAGTAACTTCATTAAGGGTGGGACTTGAGTCACGTTCTCCTGTAAGGCTTCGAACCAAGACACACCCTACACCAATCCTGCCTCATCAGCAAGCAGGGGTCAGGATCCACAACACATAAAGTGGAGAACAACCATACAATATTGGCAATCATGGTCTGGCCAAGTTGACACATAACCCCAACCATCACAGATTCCATATACTTTATTTGTACAGTCCCACTCAATCATTGTGTGTGAGTCACACAAAGACTGAGGCTACAAGGGCCATATTAAGTAATTCATTACACAGCACTAAGACACAGTGTAAGGTAGGCTGTTGAAGGATGAGAAAGAGCAAACTTTGATTGGGGTCTTTCTCCGCCTACTGTGCCATAGTGGAAGTAGACAAACCAGGGAGGAACTGGAGAGAAACGTCACCACTGTCTGGACCCAGGGATCTCAGGTCATCCTGAGGAGTTTGGAGCAACGGCACGTGCTCTCATCATGAGGAGAAAGCTGCTAGCTCTGGGGTGCTCAGTTACCAAAGGGTTATTAGCAGGCTGGGATTTGACTGAGCATGAGACCCTAAGGAGCCCTGGTGGCACAGTGGTTAAAACGGTTGTCTGCTAACAGAAAGGTCGGCGGATTGAACCCATCAGCTACTCCATGGGAGAAAGATGTGACAATCTGCTTCAGTAAAAACTACAGCCTTGAAAACCCTATGGGGCAGTTCTACTCTGTCTTATAGGGTCATTATGAATCAGAATAGACTCGACAGGAATGGGTATGGGTAGGATAATTACATGCTGAGATGAGTGTATATTCTGTACAGTCTGAGGTTTACAGTTTTGGGACAAAGAGCTTGAGGAGCTGGGTCCCCCCTGGTTTTGATACTTCTCACTAACTCCAACCCTCTTGGTGAAAACATCTTAAGGATCAACATTTCCCAGAAGCTTCCTCCTCAGGCTTCCCATTTGTCTGTATGACGTTCAGGAGCTGCTGCTGCTGGTGGTGCTGTGTGATCTTTACAAACAAAATACACTCACATGCTAAATCCCCAGGTCCAGTATGGTAGCTACTAGCCACGTGGAAGTGTCTCTAATCTGATAGATAACTTGGACTTTTAAATTTTATTTTAATGAATTTAAAACTAAAAACTGACACTCAATTCTATTACTGGAAAATTCTGAATTATCTTTGGAGCCACTGGATATGTGAGCCTACTTTTTCAACTGTAAATTTTATGATATTTAAATACAGAGCAAGTGTTTCTGACGAAAATTTAGCCTGTGTCTTGAGATGTGTTTTAAGTGTGAAATACACCTGAGATTTCAAAGACTCTGTATGAAAAAACCCAGTGCTGTCGAGTCGATTCCAACTCATAGCGACCCTATAGGACAGAGTAGAACTGCCCCATAGAGTTTCCAAGGAGCAACTGGTGGATTTAAAAACAAAAAAACACAAAAGGTATCATTAATAATTTCCATATTAATCATATGTGGAAATGATAATATTTCAAATATATTGGGTTAAATCAGATATATTTTGGGGTTTAATCAGATATATTAGTTAAATTAATTTTACCTGCTTCATATTTTCCTTTTTTAATGTAACTATCAAAAATTTTTAAATTACATACATGGCCCTCATTATATTTCCCTTGGACTGCCCTGCTCTATATTTCTATATACTCTATTCAGACCCTCAAGGAGATGGATTGACACAGTGGCTGCAACAATGGGCTCAAGCATAACGACAACCATGAGAATGGCCCAGGACCAGGCAGTGTTTCATTCCATTGTACAGAGAGTCGCTATGAGTTGGGACCAACTTGACAGCACCTACCAACAACAACCTATACTCTACTGCCCATCTGTCAGTGTGTCCTACTGTGGCGGCTTGTGTGTTGCTATGATGCTGGAAGCTATGCCAACAGCATTTCAAATACCAGCAGGGTCACCCATGGTGGACAGGCTTCAGCAGAGCTTACAGACTAGGACAAACTGGGAAGAAACACCTGGCGACCTACTTTCAAAAATCAGTGAAAACCCTACGGATCACAACAGAATATCGTCCAATATGGCACTGGAAGATGAGCCCCCTAGGTTGGAAGGGACTCAAAATACACAGTGGCCACAACAATGGACTCAAGCACACCAACGGTTGTGAAGATGGCACAGGACTGGGCAACATTTTGTTCTGTTGTACCTGGGGTCGCCATGGGTCAGAGCTGACTCGATGGCAACTAACAACGATGATGACACATGTGTAGCTATTTTTACACTTAACTGTCCAGAGACCCCTGCACCCCGCCGAAGGCTTCCTAGCACTGCAATCTAACTGGAACAGCCAGGTCCCGGGGGCCGAGAGGCGGTTATGCTGGAGCTCAGGCTGCCATATGCAATCTCAGTGGGGATATTTAGTAAGCGGAAAAATAGAATTTTCTTCCAAGCCACCCTTAGGTTTCCCTCACTATCTCATCCCTGGTAGGAAGAGGATCTTTCGTAACACGGATTAAAGAAACAGAGATTTCATGACAGTAAGAACGAAAAAAAGAAAACCCATTGTTGTCAAGCAGATTCCAACTCATGGAGACCCATGTGTTACAGAGCAGAACTGCTCTGTAGGGTTTTCTTGGCTGTAATCTTTATTAATCTTTATGGAAGCAGATTGCCAGGGCTTTCTTCCATGGCACTGCTGGCTCGGAGCGAACTACCAACCGTTAGGCTATTAGTCTAGTGCAAACCGTTCGTGCCACCCAGGGACCATTATAAGTACGAGATAGCCATTATAGCATGGGAAACATTTGATTGCCTCTGATCCTAAAGAACTAGAACATTTGTTTGACTTCTAGGTCCTTTACCTTGATTGTACCTCAGGTACAATCGCCTACATGTTCCATAGCGCCTGTGGGTGGAGGCCCTTAGGGAGGACGGAGACTGCCTGTGGTGATCAGTGTATGAAAACTCTACAGGGAATACAGGGACCTCTGGAGAGAAGAGGGAGGGAGGACACGATAGAAGGACCCCCAAGTGATGCTCTGAGTCGGCTGCATATGGCTGGCTAGATGGGAAAGGGATCTCAGTTTCTGCACCATCTTCCAACCCCTGTGCCTGTTTGGGGCTGTGTCTGTAAGTTACCTTGTTTTCTTTCTGGGAATGGACGTGGTAACAACAGCCAAGAGCTTTCATTAATAATCTCTAACTCTGGCCCCTAAAGCCAGAATCAAAGCCTCCCCCAGTCTTAGTCAAAAGACAGCTGCCCAGCAATACTAGGTCACATTTAAGAATAAACTTGGCTAGGCGTTTTCCTAGCTAGGTTTATATAGCTTGGTTCTCGTGGCTGTCTGTAGAGGTAACATCATTGCCAATCCTGGCTTCCACTTTTCCAGAAATAATGACAGCATCTGGAAGATATAAAATTTGTGCAGTATAGAGAGGTCAAAAGACTGTCCAAAGGAGACCAGGCCTCTAATTAAGCCATACCATGTCCATCTCATTAAGCAGTGAAACCATGAAGGGGAGAAGCTGATTCTTATTATACGAGCCTGGGAGGGCGGTGATAGCTGGAATGGTGGAGAAGGGAAGGAACATGGCCCCGGCCAGCTAAGGCTGGCTTCTGCCAAGGTTTTCCATATGCTTGACAAAGAAAGGGGCCGAAAACCTTGGAGATGAAATAATTTATTTTGTAAAACTCCAGATAACTGGCAAGGAGATCATATGAAAACTCACAAGAGAGTTAACAGATCAAGGTCTTTATTTATGGAGCCTCACAGTGTCACGTGGCCAGAGATGCCTGCAGTCATTGGTGTTTGCGTTCCAATGGGCCTGCAGGGAGCTGGGCGTTCCGGGTCTGTGGACACTGCTTAATGAGCACCACCAATGGCAAGGCCTACGGCATCTGCGTTGAGGCATTCAGAACCGGGAGAAGCTGCATGCCTCTGGGCTGGGTAGCCTGTGGGGGGTGGGGGGGTTGGGGAGCTGAAGATTTGATAAACAGCTGAAAATTACTGCAGACTGTAGCTGGAGGCAGAGTTAGGGATGGTGCAATGGTTAACATGCTCAGCTGAAAGGTTGGTGGTTCTAGCTTACCTAGAGGCACCTTGGAAGAAAGGCCTGGTGACCTACTTCTGAAAAATTAGCCACTGAAAACCCTACGGAGCATGGTTCTACTCTGACGCACACGGGCTCTCCGTGTGTTGGAGTCTGCTCGACGAGCCCTGCTGACCACGGTGAGACTGCCCTGGTGAGGGCTGTGGAGCTCAGGTTCACAGCCCTTGCTGGGCTGATTTCAGTTCCACCCTGGGAGGCATCAAACCTGGGACACCCACAGCTCTGCCGAGTCAGTGGCCAGGAGGAGGGGCAGATGGACAACGCAACCCCATCCCCGTTGGAGAGGGGCTTCTCCTGGTCAACTTCGTCACAGCAGAAGCAGCAGCAGGCAGGCAGAGCACACAGGCACACCCCATGGGCCCCGACAGGAAGTGGGAATCTCAACACACTCTGAGAGTCTTATTCATTAATTGGTGTTTTTAAAATACTGCTAAAAGCACACACAAAAAAAAAGAATAAAACCCCCAAATTATCTGTAATCCCACCTGACAGAGATGAATTTTTATAAAACATATTATTATACTTTACAGGGGACATGGGCTTTCCATTGTCAAATTCTCGCCTTCCATGCGGGAGACCCGGAGTCAATTCCCTCATAAAATTCCATCTTTGCATCTGCTCCTTACAGAAAGGCAAAAAACCAAACTGGCTGCCGTCAAGGCAACCCCACAGGACAGAGTAGAACTGCCCCATAGGGTTTCCAAGGAGTGGCTGGTGGATTCGAACTGCTGACCCTTTGGTTACCAGCTGTAGTTCTTAACCACGGCACCACCAGGACTAAAACCCGGTCCAACTCCCACTGTTGAGCAGATTCTCCGTTTGCAGGTCTGCCAGGGGGCGTCTTGCCCTGCCTGACGGTCCTCTGAACTATGGCCTGATGTGAAACATCGTACTTCCCAGGTTGCCAAAATACGATGCTCTTCCTTTCTCCACCACCATGTTGGTTGTCTCCTGAGACTGGACTTCCTGGGCTGCGTCTGTCATCCTGCTTCCAGTCTCTGGGCTTGGGACTTTTGCCAAGAGGCAGAAGACTGGGAGGTGAGGGGGTGGAGGGTGAAGAGGTGTGTTAGCACGAGGAGAAGCGTGTTCAGCTCACCTAGCAGAGGCATCCACGTAACAAGGTTAGGACTCCCACATAACTTGGGAAACGCAATTTATCCTACAAAAAATACAAAGGGTTTTGTTTTGTGTGTGTGTTTTTTAATGCTGACTGATATGGACATGAAGCCAAAATCCCGCGTTCTGAGGCCAGAACTGTACCACTGTAGGCCACTTTCGAAAGACGATTATGCGCACACACACGTACACACACACTCACACACACATACATACACATCAAGAAATTTATAAATGAAGAGGGAAAAAAATAATTGTGACAATTTGCTGTTTATACAGCCTTCCACGAGGACACCAAACACACATTTCTGATGTTCAAAAGGTTGGGATTCCCTCCCAGAGTGTCATTGTCCCAGGGGTCCTGCCACTCCATCCCCAACCCTTCATACCCCCCAGGCAGTACGCTGTGCCCCGAGGTGCTGTGTGGCTCTCAGGAGTTGCAGGAAAGCGCCCGTTATCCCGACGAGCTCTTGGGAGGTGGTGTACATGCAACGGGAAGCAACAGCGGTACAAAAAGTCAAAGACACCCAGGAGGATAGAAACAGAATCATTTTTGCATAAACCAAACTCCTCCCATTTCCTTTTTTTTTTTTTTTTTTTCTATTTCCTTAGAAAACCAGAATTAGGACAAAAATCACAGAGTACGTTCCGAAGGCTGCTCTGCCCTGGTCCCTGAACGGGTCCCTCTTTCTATACCCTGGGTGTGTGTGCCTTGGAATCCCATGTGGTGCTAACGGTTAACGCACGGGACTGCCAGCCAAAAGACTAGAGGTTCAAATCCACCCAGAGGTGCCTGGAAGAAAGGCCTAGCGGTCTACATCCAAAAAGCCAGCCACTGAAAACCCTGTGGAGCACAGCTCTACTCAGACACACACGGGGTAGCAACCGGTTTCCGTACCCTGCGAGGAAAAGAGCGTGTCCTTCCAGAAAATCACGTCTCGCGGGAGTTGTGCGTGGATTTGTCGGTGTTTGCAGGTCTCTCTGAAGGTTGAAGTGTTCATTATCAGCAGAGTTCACAGGGCAGCCCAATGCTCGGAACTAGACCCAGTTGATAATGCCGGGTTGGATTGTCCGAATCAACTAGAAACACAAGGAAAGATGCCCAGGACAAGTCTCAGATTAAATTTGTGGTTGAATTTTAACTGGTGCTAAAATTCTTTTGTGGTGAGCACCACCTTGTGGTAAATCCTGAGGTTTACATCCCCAGCTCTTGATGGACCACCTCCATTTCCCAAGAACACAAGTGCCACTCCCAGGCTAGTATAAAGCTGGCCGTTGGGCTCCTACCGGCCTCTCCCTCAAGCTTCCTGCACCTGGACAAAGTGTGCAGCGGCCCCACCCTGCTGCAGCCTCTCACCTGTGGGCGCAGACCCACCTCGGACCCACCCCGACAGGCTTGTGCCAACCGCCCCTCCCTGGCTTCTCTGGCCACCACCACACCTGAGACTCCTACCCCACCAGCTGCTCATTGTGCCTCCAAACATCTCCACCTTCCTACCTCCTGTTTTGGCAACTTGCTGGGGCTGTTTTGCATAAAGTGGTGGTCCCAGGCCCCTCCCCAAAGCACGAGCCTTCCCACTAGAGTGTCCCCTGGAGAGGTCCCGTCCTCTGTTCAACAACAATCACAAACCCCTGTAAGAGTTACATGCTGCAACCACCATCACCACCCACCAGGAAACTTCCATTCCCCTCCTGGCTGCCTGCTGACCTCGAATCCTTCCCTCCACATTCAGAGACACCCTGTGGGGTGAGGCAGCCAAGGGGATTCAGCCACAGGGGCTTCTTCTTTTATGGGACCAGGAAGTCGGCATGACCCCGTGTTGGACCACCAAGAAGATAGGTTGTGAAGCTCCATGATGGCTCTGGGTAAAACCTGAAGCCAACAGATACACAGCTGAATAAAGCCGAATGGAGTACAGTCAGAGAGCGAGAAAGGAGAGGAGGAGGAGGAGGAGGAGGGAAATGGGAATTTAGTAGCCACCATGTAGCAAAAGATGTATTCCTTTGGGCAAATCTGCTGCAAAAGACCTCCGTAAAGTATTAAAAAGCAAAGACCTCGTTTTGAGGACGAAGGTGCACCTGACCCAAGCCGTGGTTATTTGCGATCGCATTGTGTGCATGTGAAAGCTGGACAGAGAATAAGGAAGACTGAAGAAGAACTGACACTTTTGAATTGTGGTGTTGGTGAAGGATATAGAATATACCATGGACTGCCAAAAGAACAAACAGATCTGTCCTGGAAGAAGTACAGCCAGAGTGCTCCTTAGAAGTGAGGATGGAAAGACTTCTTACTTTGGACATGTTATCAGGAGGGACCAGTCCCTGGAGAAGGACATCATGCTTAGTAAAGTAGAGGGTCAGCGAAAAGGAGGAAGACCCTCAATGAGATGGATTGACACAGTGGCTGCAACAATGGGCTCAAGCATAACAACAATTGTGAGAATGGCACAGGACCAGGCAATATTTTATTCTGTTATACACGAGGTTACTATGAGTCTGAACCAATTCCATGGCACCTAACAGCATCACGTAGCAGGCAGCAAAAGACACTTTGCTCGTTATCTCATTAATCCCAACAACCCTCTGGGGTGGCTGTTATGTTCCCCATTTTACAGATGAGAAAACTGAGGCTCAAGGAGGTTAAAACCTTGTTTATCTTGCATTTCTCTAGACATTATCAGCCTGTACATACACAGAAGTTCACTTCATCGCAAACACTCAAGTCCTGCTGACTTGCAACCTCCCACCCCACAAGACTCTCTCAGTATATTTGGGCATCTCTGGGCATCTCCCATGAGCCCCGCTCATTGATGCCACTGCTCAGGAGCCGTGCCAGGGAGCACCCCCACAGCTGTGGCTGCTGGGCTTCCTGGGAACACTTTCAGAGCAAACTTAGGAGAAGCCTCTGTGTCCTGATCCCCCAGGTCCTCCACGCTGCAGCCAGAAAAGGACAAGTGTCCCCTCCCTCACTGGGCATCTTGCTCAGGCCTGGGTGACACCTGAACACTGTCCTATCCTGCTCTGCCTGCAGCCCTTGCTTCAGAACCCAGGCCTGATCCTGGGGCTACTTTGGGGCACCTGCTTTCCTCCCTGCCCAGGTGGTGCCCCCCACCCAATGCTGTCAGTAACACTGGAAGCCAGGAGATGTTCCAAGTCAAGCTCCGCTGAAGCCTGTTCAGCATCACAGCCACACACTAGCCTCCAGTGACAGACGGGTGGGGGCGGCGCATGAAATGCATTGGCCGGGAATCGAACCCAGGTCTCCTGTGTGTAAGGCAGGAATTCTACCCCTGAACCACCAACGCCCTGGAAGAAATTACCATGGAGCTATTTGAGGTCTCTCCAAAACCCCTGCAGAGGGAGGAAGCACTTGCTGACCCCAGCTGAGTTCAGGTGGCCTGATGCTTCAGTGTGCCTTTAGATGGGAAGCACCACACCCTCTCCGGGGCTGGAGTTGCTCCTAGGAGCTGTGCAGGCCCCGGCGGGGTGGACAAAGCTGAAGTGTCTCATTCCCTAATCCACGTCTATTAGGCCCACCAGTCCTCGGCTCCGCTCAGAAAAAAGAGCAGATAGGGGTGCTTCTTTTAATTTCCCAACAACCTTTGCATTTATTAAACAGAAAAATCCTGAGTGAAGCTTCCCGAGAGGCATGCAAAGCGCTGAACTGGAGCTTGCTGGCTAAAGCGTCCACCTCCCACGGTCTGCATCCACAGGCTGGGAGCTCGTCTGTGTCTCGTCTGTGCCCCATTTATCTTCCCCTGTCCCTCCTACCTCCAAGTGCAACCAACCACTTGCGATCCTTTTAAAACATTATGATCACAGGCCTGGGGCTCCCGGCTCCGACCACAAAACAGAGGGAGATGTGATAAATAACGTTCAAAGAGCTGCAAAGTTGGATGGTCATGTCTCGTATCTGCCTCTGGGGATTCTGCTAAACCTCTCTTATCCCTCTGTTCATAAATTCTTAGGATAACAACTTAATTTGGGAATTAATCCTGGCTCCCATGATTCACTGAGTTTTACTTTCTCAGCATGTTAGTTCCTCCCTCTCTGTAAGTTTTACGAAGCTTCGGAAGTGACGTTAACTCTTTCGGCCTGCTAGAATGGCAGGGAGGTACTGCTAATTTTCGCTTGTTTCAGAATTATTTCTTAAAAGCCTTCACGGAGTTTAACAGGATTTCTAAATTAAAGCCAGCGTGAAAATTTGCTACTGAGAGAATCTAATTTATGCTATTATGCAAACCAAAAAAAAACCCAAACCCATTGCCGTCAGGTCAATTCTGACTCAGAGTAACCCCCTGTGAGGGAGTAGAACTGCCTCGTAGGGCTTCCAAGGCTGTGATCTTTACAGAAGCAGGCTGCAACATCTTTCTCCCAAGAAGTGGCTGGTGAGGTCAGACTGCTGACCTTTCAGTTAACAGCCAAGTGCTCAACCGCCGCACCACCAGGGCTCCTTCATGCTATTGTGGGAGGCTTTAAATACTGACATAAATGGTTTGCACTCATATACGTAGGTTAGCAGTTTGAACACACCCAGAGGTGCCATGGAAGGAAGGCCTGGGGATCTGTTTCCATAAAGATCGCAGCCAAGAAAACCCTATGGGACACAGCTCTACTCTGCAACGCGCGGGGTCTCTATGAGTCAGAACTGACTTGTGGGCAACAGGTTCGTTTGTTTCTGTTTTGGTTTAAATGTATTTCTGTATAGTGGTGCAGTTAATATGCTCACTGCTAACCACATGTTTGGTAGTTCGAGTCCACCCAATGGCACCTCAGAACAAAGGCCTGGTGATCTACTTCCAAAAATTCAGCCATTGGAAGCCCTGTGGAGCACAGTTCTGCCCTGACACACATGGGGTCTTCCTGAGTTGGAATCGACGTGATGGCAAATAGCGGTGGTGAGCCCCACTGCCATTGGCTCTTGGCCCATAGACAGTTGATCTTCGTTATTCACAGATTCCATATTTGTGAATTCACCTGCTCACTAAAATTTACTTGTCCCCCCAAAATCAGTACCCACGGTGCTTCTGTGGTCTTTCACAGCCACGTGCGCAGCAGGGAAAGATGTCAGTCTCCCGACACTCACGTTCCCAGCTGAGGCTGAACAAGGCAGTGCTCTGCCTTCTCGTTTCAGCTGCTGCAGTGTAAACAAGTGCCCTCTTCACGGTTTATTTAGCGCCACACTTTCCACAGTTGCGTGTTTTGTTGGTGAGTTTGCTATTTCAATGGCCCCAGGTGTAGTGCTGAAGTGCTGTCTAGTGCTCCTAAGAGCGAGAAGGCTGGGACGTCCCTTACAGAGAACATGCGGCATCAGATCGGCTTCATTCAGGCACCAGTTACAGTGCTGCTGGCCATGAGTTCAAGGCTAATGAGTCAACAATAGATACTAAACAACGTGTCAGCAGACCAAAACCCAATATCGAACCCACTGCCGTCAAGTCGATTCCAACTCATAGTGACCCTCTAGGACAGAGCAGAACTGCCCCATAGGGTTCCCAAGGCTGTAATCTTTACAGAAGCAGACTGCCACATCTTCTTCCTGAAGAGTAGCTGGTGGGTTCAGACCACTGACCTTTCAGTTAGCAGATGAGCACTTTAACCACTGCTCCACCAGGGCTCCTTCTTTAAGCAAAATTATACACAAAAGACTATGTAGTAACCGATTGACAAAAATGTTGTGACCAGAGGCTTGCAGGAACCTAACCCTGTATTCCTCCTAGGAGCAATGACTCAGTATTTGCTAATTCAGTGTTTTCAGTGACTTTAATAGAACCTAACTACCATGAATTGTGGTGTTGGCAAAGAATATCAACTATACTGTGGACTGCCAGAAGAACCAACAAACCTGTCTTGGAAGAAGGACAGCCACAATGCTCATTAGAAGCAAGGATGGCGAGACTATGTGTCACATACTTTGGACATGTTATCAAGAGGGATCAGTCCCTGGAGAAGGACATCAATCATGCTTGGCAAAGTACAGGGTCAGCGGAAAAGAGGAAGACTCTCAACAAGATGGGTTGACACAGTGGTTGCAACAGTGGGCTCAAGCATAACAACGATTGTGAGGACTAGGCAGTGTTTTCATTCTAATGTACATAGGGTCACTATGAGTCAGAACAAAACTGACAGCACCTAACAACAACAACAACAACCATGACAAATGAGAAGTGACTGTATATGGAACAGGCATCTCTCTTGAAGCAGCGTTACAGCTCACAATTAAGCACACAGCACTGAAATCAGTTTACAGGTTTCAAATCTTGGCTCCATCTCTCATTTGCTATGTGACTTTGGGCCAATTACACGAACTTTCTGAGCCATGGTCTTCTCATCTGTAAAATGGAGACAATATTACCCACCTCATAGGCGTTATTAAGTCATAGGCAAGGATTAAATGATATGTGAGGAGCTGAGAACGGTGCTGCTAGTGAATAGTAATGATAATAGATCCTACCTGCTGTGTCCCAGGCCCTGTTCTCAGTACACTATATGCATTACAGCATTGTACCCATTCAGCAACCCTATGAGGTTGCACATCACTATTTCTGCTTTAGGAAGTAATCACGCAATGAATGTTGGTTATTATCTGCTGGTTTGACACCTGGCATCCATTCACCTTACTTCTCATAACTGTATCTAGATTTCATTTGTAGAAACCACCCCATCCTGTCTCTAAGCCCAAAGGTTCTGGGCAGGGATGATCATGTGAGCTGGTCTAAGCCAATCAGAGCATCCCACTGTCATGAGCACAGTGATTGGTTTATGGGTAAGCACATGACCCAGTTGGAGCTGGTACTTCTGGGAAAGAGACTTCTTTCCTGCTGGACTTGAACCTGAGAGAATTTGAGATTGAAGTTGCTTCAATCCCAAGGAGAGGGCCTGCCTGAACAGCTGCCAACCTCAAGGAAACTGAGTCAACAACTGGAAAAGGAGAAACCAGGTTCTGTTGACATCATGTGACCCCATGCACAAAGCCTGCCTGAAACAACCTGATTCTGGACATTGTTAGGTCAAAGGGCGAACGTCACTGTGGTGTGGCTCCTTCAGTGGACAGGGGTGCCCGCTCGCCAAAGCCTTGCCAATGCCGTGTGTGGTCAAGCTTTTCAATTTTTGCCAACCTTCTATGGGAGAAATGGCATCTCAGCATTTTATTTTTCATTATGGATAAAGTTTAGCATTTTTTCTTATGTGTCAGGACCATTTGTATTTGGGGGTTGGGCCTGCTCATGTCTTTGCCTGTTTTTCTAATGGTGTTTTTTGGTCTTTTCCCCTCCCTTTTTCTTAAAGAACTTTGTATAGAACATCGTTAGTTCTAGTAGAGCTTATTGAACTTTGACCTCAATCCTTTTCTGTTCATTTTTATGTGATGTTAGCTTTCCAACCACTGAGGAGTCATGGCTCCAGGCAGCTTTCCTAACTCCATGCAGCTTTCCTTCTGTTGTTTTGTGGAGTGTTTAAAAAATACAGCAGCTCAGCTTCTGAAGTTCCCTGGCTGTTTCCCTCTTCCCGTTTTCTCTGGACTTTCTCTTTCCTCTTTCTCAATTGTCCTTTTTCTGCAAAATTTTGATTCTACTCACAGCAGTCTCTCCTGGGCATGGGGCCCTGTCCTGGACGAATGCCCTGGTGGGTCAGTTTTGAGAGCTCCAGCCATTTCAAACTTTTCCAGGAATAGGCTGCCATCAACCATTACTGATTTTGGCAATACCCTCCAGCTTCAGTCACTGTTCTCAGAATGGTCTTCTGTGTTTGTGACGAACACCTGTTGGCTATTTTGGGGTTCTCCCTTCCGGCATTCATCAGACAACCTGTTGCTTCTTTCTTGTCTCTCTTACACAGACACCAAAAACACACAAAATCTTGCAGCTGTTCATTGCTTGTTCCCAAATCTTGCTAGTGTTTGAAGGTCCTGAGAATACCTTGTGACCCAGTTTTATTGTTCACCTTATCTGTGGGTTTCTGTTTCGCTCTCAGGTTGCTCTGTCTATTCTTCTGGGAGAATTCAGAGATTCGAGAACTACACTACCACCAACTTGGGCTCTTCCCTTCTCTCTAGACCGTCCTGGAGAATTTTTTTTATATATTAGAGAATTGACCTTGTGTCTCTGATGACGTCAGTTGCCACTGAGTTGGCTCTGACTCATGTCAACCCTACGACAACAGAACGAAACGTTGCCCAGTCCTAGTCCATCTTCAAGATCACTGGTCTGCTCGAGTCCATTGTTGTGGCCACTGTGTATTTCGAGTGACTTCCAACCAACCTAGAGGGCTCATCTTCTAGCACTCTTTTGGACAATGTTCTGTTGTGATCCATAGGGTTTTCATTGGCTAATTTTCTGAAGCAGATTGCCAGGCCTTTCTTCCAAGTCTGTCTTAGACTGTAAACTCCATTGAAACCTGTTCAGCGTCAGAGCAACACGCAAGCCACCACAACAGACAAATTGACAGATGGGTGGTGGTAGGTGTCTCTGGTATACGTTGCTAATACTTTCTACTTTTTTTTTTTTTTAAGGAAATGATGTCTATGGTGAGTTTTTTGTTTCTTTTTGTATGCATAGGCTTCTTTTCAACTTTTCTGTGTTCAAATTTATCCATCTGTTCTTTCATGGCATTTGGGTTTTGAGACATAATGGGAAATCCTTTTCCCATAGAGGAATTCACTTGTTTTGCCCTCTCGCGCTTGTACGATTTCATTTTTTACATTTATATTTCTGAATCACTTGTATTTTATTTACGTGTGTGGTGTGAGATATGGCTATTTAATTGTCTCAGCATCATTTACTAAAAAGTCCAATGTGTTCTCAGAATTTGAAAGACTGTCTTTCTCATATGTAAATGTCCATATGTAAATTTCCAGATTTTCTATTCTGTTCCTTGATCCGTCTATCACGCACTCATACCATACGTTTTAAATATATCTTCTTTTTAAAACATTTATTATAAAATATCGAAGACACAGCTTAATGTTCAAAGAGTAATACGGAGGAGACCCTTGTATGTGTCCCCCACTTTAAGAAAGAGTGAATGACGATAACTGCTGAAACCCCATGTGCCCTTCTCCCATTCTATCAGCAGAAACACTGCCAACTTGGACTGAGAAAACCTATTGCCGTGGAGTTGATTCTGACTCATAGCGACCCTACAGAATGGAGTAGAACTGCCCCATATGGTTTTCAAGGAGCAGCTGGTGGATTTGAACTGCTGACCTTTTGGTTAGCAGCTGAACTCTTAAAAACTGCACCACCAAGGCTCTGGACTAAAAGGAAAGGAAGACAATACAAAATGAGAAGATCCATCACTCTCCCCCCAAAAGTGTATGCATAGGAAACAGACTGAGAAAATTACTCCTTTGAGAACACCTTCTAGCTTTCATGAATAAAGCAAGGATGGCTCAGAGAGTGGAACCAAGAGCCCAGAGGGTGGAGCCAAAAGCCATGTAAAACTATCCTCAGCCTTTAACATTTGCCCAGATGAATTTCAGAATTGCTATGGACCAGTGACTCCTTTACGGACCCCTATTTGCCCCTCTTCTGGACAGGAATGTCTATAGAGGTTGTCCTATGCCAGTCCAACCACTGTATGTTTGGCGTGTTGGGGACAGCAAATTTCTCTGTAGCTTTAGACGTCTATAGATTGAAAGGAAGCCCTGGTGGCATAGTGGTTAAGTGCTACGATTGCTAACCAAAAGGTCAGCAGTTCAAATCTGCCAGGCAGTCCTTGGAAACCCTGTAGGGCAGTTCTACTCTGTCCTCTAGGGTCGCTATGAGTCAGAATCGACTTGACAGCAATGGGTTTTTTTTTTTTTTTAATAGATTGAGAGGAACTTAAAGAACCTCACCCAGGGAGTTTCAGTTACACCCCCATCTGATCCATATCTTAAAATTCTGGGCTTTGAACTGATTCTACAACGGGATGATCTATGACTTTCTTCTAAAGAGTATGAAACAGCACAATCGATGGAATGCCACGTTAGGTAACAGAAGGACTTTGGCTTTCATCTTAGGCACTCCCTCCTGCTCTCTGTTGCTCACTCAGAGGAAAGCCAGGTGCCATGTTGTAAGCCGCTCTGTGGAGAGGCCCACCTGGCAATACCTGGCACAAACCAGTTACCTTCAAGTAGACTCAACTCATGGCAACCTCATGTGTGTCAGGGTAGGACCGCGCTCCATAGGGTTTTCACTGGCTGGTTTTTCAGAAGTAGATCACAAAGCTTTTCTTCTGAGGCTCCTCTGGGTGGGCTTGACCCTCCAACATCTCAGTAAGCAGCCGAGCATGTTAACCATTTGCACCGCCCTGGGACTCCTTATGCCACATACCAAAAAACCAAGCTCATGGCCGTCAAGTCCATTCCAACTCATAGCAAACCTATAGGACAGAGTAGGACTGCCCCATAGGGTTTCCAAGGAGTGCCTGGTAGATTTGAACAGCCTACATTTTGGTTAGCAGCCATAGCTCTTAACCACCCTTAACCACAGCGCCACCAGGGCTCCATAAATAGTAGGTACTTGACAAAAGAATGGTTCCAGGGAGAAGAGCTGGCACAGGTGGGAATGAGTAGGGAAAGGAAAGTAGGCAGAGTAGATCCTGGGTATGGAGGCAGTTTGGAATTGAAAGGGTGTCAGGAAGGAAATGGATTGACAATGTGGCCTCAGAAACTCAGTCTGTCTTGGGGATAAAGCTGTCTCTGGTGTCAACCCAGGGGAGTTTAGACATAGGTGCAGTGAGCACTCATTGATGCAGGATTCCCTGGGCTGCAGCAGACTTCCAGGCCCTCCCAGTCGTTTGCAGTACTGCTGAGAACATGGGCTTTGGATTCAGACAGCACTGAATTCAGACCCCTGATACTAACTAGCTGTATGATCTCGGCAAAGTCATCCCGCTTCTCCCAGCCCCAGTTCTTCATTTTGTGGCTGTGGGGATTGTAAGAGATGGCCCAAATAACGGTAGCTTCGTAACTGGTCATTCAAATCCAGCTAAATCTGCTTGAAAAACAATCCTCAACTCTATCAGAGAAGCGTCTCCCAAAACACGCAACATTGACATTTTCACACCCTCCTGGCCCCCTTCCACAGCAGCCAGCTCCCCCAGGACAGGGCCGAAAAAGACCTCTGAGGCCCACGCGCCCATTTAAGAAGGTCATGAAGGCTATAGAAAGCTGCTATGAACAAAAGTTCTTCCCCCAGGAAGCTACAGTAAGAACCTTGCTTTGGGGTGTGAGTTCCTGGAGGGAGGCACTGGGCTTCCTCCCTGCAGAATTCTCATTTCCCCGCCCAAACTGAGGGCTGCCCACAGAGAACCCTTTCCTAACGCCTCCCCCTTCTGCTCACTGAGAAACTCCAACCAGTTTAAAAACAGTTCTCCAGGCTGATCATGACACTAACTCTAAGCCTCACACAATATCCCCTCGACTCGGATGCAAGACAGGAGACCACAGGCCTGAGAGCCTCAAGGAATTTTAGAGACAAATATAGGGTACATGAAAAGCATAGTGCCCCTGGTTTCCATTACAAAGGCATTCTAAAGAGGTGAAATTAACCAAACTGAAAAATAACCAAAAAAAAAAACCAAACCAAACCTGTTGCTGTTGAGTCAATTCCTACTCATAGTGACCCTATAGGGCAGAGCAGAACTGCCCCATAGAGTTTCCAAGGAGCCCCTGGTGGATTTGAACTGCCAACCTTTTGGTCAGCAGCCACAGTTTTTAACCACTACGCCACCAGGGTTAAGAGAGGGTGAAATGAGGCCATTTCTAACTACTCAACCCGAAGCCTGCCGCAGGTCCTTGAGCCCAGCCGGAAGTTAAAGACCTACATGGTGCTGCAGCGCCACCTGGTGGGGTAGCCTGAGAGTGCACCTAAAGATCTCCAGGTGCCCTTTGGCTTGGTTGCCCTCCACTTTGGAGGGGAAAAAAGTGAGAATTACTTCCCTAGGACTGTGTCCTTTCCAGAAACTTAAGTATAAGGCTTTCTTTCCACTCCAGATGGCTAAAAAGACATGCCTGAAAACCCTGTACGAATAAGGTTTATGGGACATCCCTACCTAGCTTTCATCTGGCTGCTTTCAGGTAATTAGCAATAATCACCAGTTATTAGCCCAGGCACTGGACTAAGAGGAATCTAATTCAGTCCTCAAAACAGCCGAGCAGGGAAGCTCCAAGTTTTACAGGTACAGAAGTAGTCTGAACAGGGGCCCAGGGGTTCCTGGCCAGTCCCTAGGACTCAAGTCTGCACCCCCAAACCCTCTGCTGTAAACTGCATGGGAAACACACAACAGCTTCTGCTTCGATTTCCTCAAAATACAATGAACTCTCTTTTGGATCCCAAAATCCTTACATTTCTTACCCCACTGAATATTGCCTTCTATATATTTTTTTTATTAAGGAGCCCTGTGGCTCAATGGTTAAGTGCTTGGCTGCTAACTGAAAAGTTGGAGGTTCGAACCCACCAGCTGCTCTGTGGGGGAAAAGACCTGGCTCCCATAAAGAGTATAGTCTTGAAAACCATATGGGGCAGTTCTACTCTGTCCTATAGGGTCGTTATATGTTTTAGTTATCTAGTGCTGCTATAAGAAAATTACCACAAATCAGTGGCTTTAACAAACAGAAATTTTCTTTTCTCACAGTTTAAAAAATTAGGAGACTAGAAGGCAGAATTCGGGGTGGCTGCTCTAGGGAAAGGCTTTCTGTCTGTCAGCTCTGAAGGAAGGTCTTTGTCTCTTTTGAGCTTCTGCTACTGGGCAATCTTCATGTGGCTTGGCATTTCTCTTCCCCCCATCTCTGCTTCCTAGCTTGCTTGTTTAATCTCTTTTATATCTCAAAAGAGATTGACTCAAGATACACCCTACACTAATACTGCCTCATTAACATAACAAAAACCACCCGTTCCCAAATGAGATCACAAACACAAGCATAGAGGTTGGGATTTACAAAACATAGTTTTGGGGGACACAATGCAATCCATAACACTATGAGTCAGAATCAAATCTATGGCACACGATAGCAAAAACATTAAACAACTCCAGACTCCAGTCTAATTCTAGTGAGGCACAAATCGTTCTTCTGACAACTTTTAGTGATCACATGCTGCTTGAAGGAGGATGAGTCAGGCACTGTGGGGGTTCAGCAGCACAAGGCTCACATTCTGGGCTGCTGGTTTTCAGTCCGGGTTGTGTAGGGATCACTCAAGGTGACCTTGGGGACCCTGATGCAGGGCTAGATGGAGACACTCTGGGCTAAGACATCAAAGAGAACCCACAGTTGATTCCCAGGTGCTTGCTGCTGGTGTCAGGCACTGGTTAGGCCTGGTGGTCTTCATGATTCAGTTGGCCTCCGGTACGAAGCATGCTGGAACTCAGAGAGAAGGAGAAGCAGCCAGAAAACTGTCTGAGGAGGAGTAACAGTCTCGATTCCACTACTGCAAACACTCAATATTAGGACACCCTGATCAAACACATGGGATAGGCAACTTTGAGAAATCGGGGGCAAACAGGCTGGCAGCAGCCTTCATTCTGGCTCTGGGTGCCAACAGGTCTCGCTTTGCACGCCAGCTCAGATCCTTTGGTAGGGACTGGCTGGGGTGCCTTGTTGAGGAGAGCTCTGAGGCCATCCCCATGGGGAAGAATGCTATGATTGATTAGTAATGTCTGCCAGGTCGGCAGCTAGGGAATTGGCAGGATCCCTGCCATGGATCTTTCTTCTCTGATCTGGTTTCAAAATTGCTGTCTGTGCCCAAGAGCTCTCTGTCAAAGGCTAGATATGAAGGAGATGACCTCACATGAGGGGAGAAAAGTTAAGAGAACTGGATAGAAAAAGGGAGAACCCAACCAGGGAGGAATGGTCTGGGGCCTGGCTGGCTCTTGAGGCCTGAAAGAGTGAAAAGGGCAAAAGTCATCAGTAGAAATGACTAGGAAGTGTGGCAGGGCAGAAAACCAGTGCCACAGGCTGAGATATTGGGCCTTAGTGGGAGAGGGCATGTACAAAGACGGCAGAGGAGAATTCTGGGAATTCAATATGGCCACCCCACCCTAGGCTCTCTGAAGGCAAGAGCCTTCCTGGAGGGCTCCTGAATGGAGATCTGGGAGCACACAGTGAGCCAATTCCCCCTCAATGGGGAGGGGAGAGCAGCATCCAGACACCCTTTGATCTTGAGAAGAATTCTCTTCATCAGAACTGACTCTGAGGCTGGAAACACCAGTGGGTACTGCTGTGAGGAGTTGTAGAGGCAAAAGGAAATGAACAAGGTTTGGTGGGCAAAAAGGAGGAGGAAGCAAGGTGATGAATTCATCAGGAAATGAATAAAAGAAACACCAGCACATTTAATCAGCAACCATTCAAAAAACATTTATTGAGCACCTATTATGAGCAGCCTCAGGTCGAGTGCTCAGGATACAATAAGCAGATGAGACACTGCCCAAAGGAACTTACAGAGTTAAAATAAAACTAGAAATAAAAAAGCATAATGGGGGAAAACAGATTAATGGAAATGGAACAACTGGAACAGAAATAATGAGAGTGTTCACACATTGTGAAGAATATAACCAATGCCACTGAACAATTTGTGTAGAAATCGTTAAATGGGAACCTAAACTGCTGTGTAAACTGTCACTGAAAACACAATAAAATTTTATTTTTATAAAAGCATAATGAATTGTTCTGTATTCCCACTTGTGTTGTTAGACAAGAGACCCCTCTTTACAAAGGAAATAAATAATGAGCGTGTGAAGAGTCTTTGAACTATGTCAGTGTGCTGAGAGACCACCCTGTTACCTACTTATCAGGCTGCTCCTGTCTTCCCTCGTACATTTGCTTTTCTTCCTTGCTTTATTTATAACCCCTTTGCTTCTAACATTGCCATCAATTTTTACAGCTTTGCTTTATTCCTCCAAACTTCCCCTAACATTTATCTGCCCTTAGCTCCAGGGCCTTTCTGAAGTTTTGCAAAAATGTTCGCTTTCATTATTCACCTGTGAACATAAGCATTAGTAAAAAGGGGGAGAAAAAAGAAAGAGATAGGTCCTATTTTTGTTATGTTTGAATTGTTAAAATTGTGTAAAGTTTGGGGAAAAAAATCATCATTAAAATAATTTTACAGTATTAGAGAAAATATTAAAAGAAATATTTTTTTTTCACTCTTATTCTAGCCCACTTAATCTTTGTCTTAGGCTGGGTTCTCTAGAGGAGCAAAACCAGTGAACCATATATGTATAAATATACGTACGGAGAGATTTATTACAGGGAAATGGCTCATGCAGGTGTGGAGGCTGGCATGTCCCAAAGCCATGGGCCAGGCATCAGGCTGGAGGCTTCTGACTCACAGGGTTTCAGGGGCTGAGGAACCAAAAATCAGCAGGTCAGATGGCAGGCTGCTGGTTCACATCCCAAGAACGGGGGTTAGAGGATGATGAGTGAGATGCAGGATGGAGAGAGGGTGAGATTTGCCAGAACATCCACATATCTTGGATGCTGGCCACACCCTCAAGGAAACCGCTCTTTCAACCAATTGGCTGCTCATAACAGATCACGTCATGGTCAGTATTACATTGTATCTGCCCAACCACCAAGAGTCATGACCTAGACAAGACGGCGCATAACCTTATCCATCACAGTCCACCCCTTGTCAACTTGGCACCTGAACACATCTCCTTAAACTCTACATAACCTCTAAATAAAAGATAATTATAAAGTCATAATTGCACCTAACATGATACAACTAACATGCGTGAAACCAAAAATGTGCTAGCCCCATTTACATTTTCTATTTTATAATAAGTAATGGAATAATGGAGGGAAGAAAACAAAGATATCCACTATACACACACACATATAACAAAACAAGGAAGAAATATTAAAACTTGTTACTGCAAGTGGTCATGTGGTCGTAGCTGATACTTAGAACTACCTTCTTCTACCACCCATTCTGTATCCCCTTGGCCCTCATCAAGCACCTCAGCTGGTCATGGTTCTTTACCTGATGGAGTGACCAAAACCTTCCTTCCTGAAGAGTTTGGGCCATTAGCAGTCATGTG
Source organism: Elephas maximus indicus (assembly GCF_024166365.1). Lineage (NCBI taxonomy): Eukaryota > Metazoa > Chordata > Mammalia > Proboscidea > Elephantidae > Elephas > Elephas maximus. Next base: position 139,236,056 of record NC_064824.1, read on the forward strand.
GGAATTGGTTTGCTGTAGTTTTCCACTGACTTTAATCACAGGGGACGGTAGTTATTAAGAGACACCGTAAAGGATCTCCTGTATTCCAGGCATACTCTTCTTTGCCTCCATTATGTAGCATTAGTCCTGTTTCCACTTGGTAATTAGAATCAATCACACCAGCCAATACGGTGTAACTCCCTTTTTCCCTGTTGATTCAGAGACATAAGAAGCCCAAAGAGGCCAGGTGACATTCTTAACTTCCAGTTTAATGGAATCAGTGTTGTGTCTCCTGGTGGGAGCATTCCACCCTTTGGAACTAAAACCTCTAGACCCACAGAGCATTGGGTCACAGGAACAAGAAGCAAAAATTTTGCAAATGGGTCACCAGGATTAACTGTGAGTGGTGCCACTCCATTTCCACCCCTTGATTCCTGGGCTTATGAATCCTGGCTACAGAAGAAACAGCACCATGTATTGGGTGCTGTTTATAGCATATAGAACATTGCCTCCTGGAGAATATTGCCCCAACCCTACGAAGTATTGTCACCTAGCTGGCACTGTAATTGTGTCTTCAGGAGGCCATTCCATCATTCTATCAAGCCAGCTACTTCAGGATGATGGGGAACATGGTAAGACTAGCGAATTCCATGAGCATGGGCCCATTGCTGCACTTCATTTGCTGTGAAGTGAGTCCCTTGATCTGAGGCAATGCTGTGTGGGATACCATGGTGTAGCATAAGGCATTCTGTAAGTCCACAAATGGCAGTTTTGGCAGAAGCATTGGATACAGGGAAGGCAAGTCTATATTCAGAGTAAGTGTCTATCCCAGTAAGAACAAAATGCTGCCCTTTCCATAATGGAAGTGGTCCAATGTAATCAACCTGCCACCCGGCTGCTGGCTGATCACCCCTAGGAATGGTGCCATATTGGGGCTCATTTCTGGTTTCTGCTGCTGGCAGATTGGTCACTCAACAGTGGCTGTAGCCAAGTTAGCCTTGGTAAATGGAAGTCCATATTGCTGAGTCCATGCATAACCTCCATCCCTACCACCGTGGCCACTTTGTCCATGATCCCATTGGGCAATGACAGGAGCGGCTCAGGAAAAAGGCTGACTGGTTTCCACAGGACGTGTCATCCTACCCACTTGATTGTTAAAATCATCCTCTGCTGAGGTTACCCTTTGGTGAGCATTCACATGAGACACAAATAACTTCACTTCTTTGGCCCATTCTGAGAGGTCTATCCACACACCTCTTCCTTATGCCTCCTTATCATCATTTTTCCAATCATGTTCCTTCCAAGTCCCTGACCACTCTTCCAAACCATTGGCCGCAGCCCATGAATCAGTACACAACTGCACATCTGGCCATTTCTCCTTCCCAAGCGAAGTGAACAACCAGGTGCTCTGCTCGAAGTTCTGCCCACTGGGAGGATTTCTCTTCACCACTACCCTTCAGGGAAGTCCCAGAAAGGATCCAGTGCTGTCACTGTCCACTTTGGAGTGGTGCCTGCATATCGTGTACATAAACAAGTGCCTGCATATCGTATCTGTAAACAGGTACAAGATTTGTCTTCGTCAGTCAACTGATTACAAACAACTCTCCATGAGGCCAGAGAGGGAAGGTAATGTGACAGAAGTGGAGACCATGGGCATTTGGGCCACTTCCTCATGCAACTTACTTATACCTTCAGGTCCTGCTCAAGCCCCATCTCATATATACCACTTTCATTGAATGATGGAGTGCTGCTGTGCACATCAAACTTTGACTCAACAAGTCTAGATTCATTGATACTTCTTCCTTACTAGGTCCAATAATCATAATGTCATCAATGTAATGGACCAGTGTGAAGTCTTATGGAAGGGAAAGGCAATCAAGTTCCCTTCAGACTAAATTATAACACACAGTTGGAGGACTCATATACCCCTGAAGTAGGGGCTTATTTCACTTCAGGACAGTGAAGGTGCTGACCTTGCCAAATGAAGGCAAACTGCTTCTGGTGGTCCTTTGAACAAGGTATGGAGAAAAAGTCATTAGCCAAATCAGTAGCTGCTTATCAGGTGCCAAGAGATGTACTGGTTTCCTTGAGCAATGAAACCACATCCAGAACGGCAACCACAATTGGAGTCACCACCTGGCTAAATTTACAATAATCCACTACCAAGATCCACCTGTTTTTTTTTTTTTTTAGTAATTTTTATTGTGCTTTAAGTGAAAGTTTACAAATCAAGTCAGTCGCTCACACAAAAGCCCATATACACCTTGCTAAACACTCCCAATTACTCTCCCCCTAATGAGACAGCCCGCTCTCTCCCTCCACTCTCTCTTTTCGTGTCCTTTTCACCAGCTTCTAACCCCCTCCTCCCTATCATCTCCCCTCCAGGCAGGAGATGCTAACATAGTCTCAAGTGTCCACCCCATCCAAGAAGCTCACTCCTCACAAGCATCCCTCTCCAACCCATTGTCCAGTCCAATCTATGACTGAAGAGTTGGCTTCGGGAATGGTCCCTGTCCTGGGCCAACAGAAGGCCTGGGGGCCATGACCACCAGGGTCCTTCCAGTCTCAGTCAGACCATTAACTCTGGTCTTATGAGAATTTGGGGTCTGCATCCCACTGCTCTCCTGCTGCCTCAGGGGTTCTCTGTTGTGTTACCTGTCAGGGAAGTCATCAGTTGTAGCCAGGCACCATCTAGTTCTTCTGGTCTCAGGATGATGTAGTCACTGGTTCATGTGGCCCTTTCTGTCTCTCGGGCTCCTAATCTCTTTGTGTCCTTGGTGTTCTTCATTCTCCTTTGATCCAGGTGGGTTGAGACCAATTGATGCATCTTAGATAGCCACTCGCTAGTGTTTAAGACCCCAGACACCACTCTTCAAAGTGGGATGCAGAATGTTTTCTTAATAGATGTTATTATGCCAATTGACTTAGATGTCCCCTGAAACCATGGTCCCCAGACCCCTGCCCCTGCTACGCTGGCCTTCGAAGCATTCAGTTTATTCAGGAAACTTCTTTGCTTTTGTGCTGACCAATTGTGCTGACCTCCCCTGTACTGTGTGCTGGCTTTCCCTTCACCTAAAGTAGTTCTTATCTACTATCTAATTAGTGAATACCCCTCCCCCCTCTCGTAACCACAAAAGAATGTTTTCTTCCGGGTTTAAACTATTTCTCAAGTTCTCGTAATAGTGGTCTTATACAAAATGTGTCCTTTTGCAACTGACTAATTTCTATCAGCATAATGCCTTCCAGGTTCCTCCATGTTATAAAATGTTTCACAGATCCCTCACTGTTCTTTATTGATGCGTAGTATTCCATTGTGTGAATATACCATAATTTATTTATCCATTCATCCATTGATGGGCACCTTGGTTGCTTCCAGCTTTTTGCTATCGTAAACAGTGCTGCAATAAACATGGGTATGCATATATCTGTTCGTGTAAAGGTTCTTATTTCTCTAGGATATATTCCAAGGAGGGGGATTGCTGGATCGTATGGTAGTTCTATTTCTAGCTTTTTAAGGAAGCCCCAAATCGATTTCCAAAGTGGTTGTACCATTTAACATTCCCACCAGCAGTGTATAAGTGTTCCAATCTCTCCACAGCCTCTCCAACATTTATTATTTTGTGTTTTTTGGATTAATGCCAGCCTTGTTGAAGTGAGATGAAATCTCACTGGAGTTTTGATCTGCATTTCTCTAATGGCTAATGATCGTGAACATTTCCTCATATATCTGTTAGCTACCTGAATGTCTTCTTTAGTGAAGTGTCTATTCATATCTTTTGCCAATTTTCAAATTGGGTTGTCTTTTTGCAGTTGAGTTTTTGCAGTATTACGTAGATTTTAGAGATCAGGCGCTGATCAGAAATGTCATAGCTAAAAACTTTTTCCCAGTCTGTAGGTAATATTTTTACTCTTTTGGTGAAGTCTTTGGATGAGCATAAGTGTCTGATTTTTAGGAGCCCCCAGTTATCTAGTTTTTCTTTTACATTCTTTATAATGTTTTCTATACTGTTTATGCCATGTATTAGGGCTCCTAACATTGTCCCTATTTTTTCTTCCATGATCTTTATCATTTTAGATTTTATATTTAGGTCTTTGATCCATTTTGAGTTAGTTTTAGTGCATGGAGTGAGATATGGGTTTTGTTTCATTTTTTTGCAGATGAATATCCAGGTATGCCAGCACCATTTGTTAAAAAGACTGCCTTTTCCCCATTTAACTGATATGGGGCCTTTGTCAAATATCAGTTGCTCATATGTGGATGGATTTATGTCTGGATTCTCAATTCTGTTCCATTGGTCCACGTATCTGTTGCTGTACCAGTACCAGGCTGTTTTGACTACTGTGGTGGTATAATAGGTTCTAAAACTAGGTAAAGTGAGGCCTCCCACTTTGTTCTTCTTTTCAGTAATGCCTTATTTGTCCGGGGCCTCTTTCTCTTCCATATGAAGTTGGTGATCTGTTTCTCCATCTCATTAAAGAATGCCGTTGGGATTTGGATCAGAATTGCATTAAATGTGTAGGTCGCTTTTGGTAGAATAGACATTTTTATAATGCTAAGTCTTCCTTTCCATGAGCAAGGTATGTTTTTCCACTTATGTAAGTCTCTTTTGGTTTCTTGCAGAAGTGTACTGTAGTTTTTTTGTATAAGTCTTTTACCTCTCCGGTAAGATTTATTCCTAAGTATTTTATCTTCTTGGGGGCTACTGTCAATGGCATTGATTCGGTGATTTCCTCTTTGATGTTCTTTTTGTTGGTGTAGGAATCCAACTGATTTTTGTATGTTTATCTTGTATCCTGATACTCTGCTGAACTCTTCTATTAGTTTCAGTAATTTTCTGGAGGATTCCTTAGGGTTTTCTGTGTATAAGATCATATCATCTGCAAATAGGGATACTTCTATTTCTTCCTTGCCAATCTGGATACCCTTTATTTCTTTATCTAGCCTAATTGTTCTGGCTAGGACTTCCAACACAATGTTGAATAAGAGTGGTGATAAAGGGCATCCTTGTCTGTTTCCTGATCTCAATGGGAATGTTTTCAGGCTCTCTCCATTTAGAGTGATGTTGGCTGTTGACTTTGTGTAAATGCCCTTTATTATGTTGAGAAATTTTCCTTCTATTCCTATTTTGCTGAGAGTTTTTGTCATGAATGAGTGTTGAACTTTGTCAAATGCCTTTTCCGCATCAATTGATAAAATCATCTGATTCTTGTCTTTTGTTTTATTTCTGTGGTGGATTACTAATGTTGAATCATCCCTGCATACCTGCTATGAATCCCACTTGGTCATGGTGCATTATTTTTTTGATATGTTGTTGAATTCTATTGGCTAGAATTTTGTTGAGGATTTTTACATCTACATTCATGAGGGATATAGGTCTATAATTTTCTTTTCTTGTGGTGTCTTTACCTGGTTTTGGTATCAGGGATAGGATGGTTTCGTAGAATGAATTTGGTAGTATTCCATCCTTTTCTATGTTCTGAAATACTTTTAGTAGTAGTGGTGTTAACTCTTCTCTGAAAGTTTGGTAGAAATCTGTAGCGAAGCCGTCTGGACTAGGGCTTTTTTTTTGTTGGGAGTTTTTGATTACCTTTTCAATCTCTTCTTTTGTTATGGGTCTATTTAGTTGTTCTACCTCTGTTTGTGTTAGTTTAGGTAGGTAGTGTGTTTCTAGGAATTCATCCATTTCTTCCAGGTTTTCAAATGTGTTTGAGTATAGTTTTTCATAGTAATCTGATATGATTCTTTTAATTTCAGTTGGGTCTGTTGTAATATCGCCCATCTCATTTCTTATTCAGGTTATTTGCTTACTCTCCTGTTTTTCTTTTGTCAGTTTGGCCAATGGTTTATCAATTTTGTTGAGTTTTTCAAAAAACCAGCTTTTGGTCTGGTTAATTCTTTCAATTGTTTTTCTGTTTTCTATTTCATTTAGTTCAGCTCTAATTTTTATTTTTTGTTTTCTTCTGGTGCCTGTGGGTTTCTTTTGTTGCTCTCTTTCTATTTGTTCAAGTTGTAGGGATAGTTCTTTGATTTTGGCCCTTTCTTCTTTTTGGATGGGTGCATTTATTGATATAAATTGGCCTCTGAGCACCGCTTTTGCTGTGTCCCAAAAGTTCTGATAGGAAGTGTTTTCATTCTCATTGGATTCTATAAATTTCTTTATTCCATCCCTAATGTCTTCTATAATCCAGTCTTTTTTGAGCAGGGTATTGTTCAGTTTCCAAGTGTTTGATTGATTTGATTTTCCCTGCTTTTCCTGTTATTGATTTCCACTTTTATGGCCTTATGGTCAGAGAAGTTGCTTTGTAATATTTCAATGTTTCGGATTCTGCTAAGGCTTGCTCTATGACCTAATATGTGGTCTATTCTAGAGAATGTTCCATGTGCACTAGAAAAGAAAGTACAGTTGGTTGCTGTTGGGTGGAGTGTTCTGTATATGTCTATGAGGTCAAGTTGGTTGATTGTGACATTTTAGATCTTCCATGTCTTTATTGAGCTTCTTTCTGGATGTCCTGCCCTTCACCGAAAGTGGTGTGTTGAAGTCTCCTACTATTATTGTGGAGCTGTCTGTCTCACTTTTGAAAGCTGATAGAGTTTGTTTTATGTATCTTGCAGCCCTGTCACTGGGTGCATAAATATTTAATATGGTTATATCTTCTTGGTGTATTGTCCCTTTAATCATTATATAGTGTCCTTCCTTATCCTTTCTGATGGATTTGAAGTCTATTTTGTCAGAAATTAATATTGCCACTCTTGCTCTTTTTTGATTGTTCTTTGCTTGATATATTTTTTTCCATCCTTTGAGTTTTAATTTGTTTGTGTCTCTAAGTCTAAGGTGTGTCTCTTGTAGGCAGCATATAGACTGATCTTGTTTTTTAATCCATTCTGCCACCCTCTGTCTCTTTATTGGTGCATTTAGTCCATTTACATTCAGGGTAATTATGGATAGGTATGAATTTAGTGCTATCATTTTGATGTCTTTTTTTTGCGTGTTGACAGCTTCTTTTTCCCACTTGATTTTATGTGCTGAGTAGATTTTCTTTATATTGTCCTTTCCTCATATTTTTTGTTGCTTACTTTGTTTCTGCTGAGTCTGTATTTTTCCCTTGTATTTTATTTTGATGAGTAGGACAGCTTGTCTCCTTTGTGGTTACCTTATTATTTACCCCTATTTTTCTAAATTTATAACTAACTTTTATTTCTTTGTATCGCCATATCTTCCTCTCCATATGGAGGGTGTATGATTACATTTCTTAGTCCCTCTTTATTATTTTAATGTTGTCTTCTTTTATATAATAACATCGTTGTTACCCTGTGTTGGGCTTTTTTTTTTTAATCTTGCTTTTTTTTTTTTTTTTTTTTGGATTTCCCTGTCTGGGTTGACTTCTGGTTGCTCTGCCCAGTGTTCTAGTCTTGGGTCGATACCTAATATTATTGATCTTCTAACCAAAGAACTTCCTTTAGTATTTCTTGTAGTTTTGGTTTGGTTTTTACAAATTCCCTAAACTTGTGTTTATCTGGAAATGTCTTAACTTCACCTTCATATTTAAGAGACAGTTTTGATGGATATATATGATTCTTGGCAGGCAATTTTTTTCTTTCAATCCCATTGCCTTCTTGTCTGCATGGTTTCTGCCGAGTATTCCGAGCTTATTCTTATTGGCCCTCCTTTGTAGGTGACTTTTCTTTTATCCCTCACTGCTCTTATAATTGTCTCTTTATCTTCGGTTTTGGCAAGCTTGATTATAATATGTCTTGGTGACTTTCTTTTCAGATCTACCTTGTGTGGAGTTTGATGAGCGTCTTGGATAGATATCTTCTCATCTTTGACAATATCAGGAAAGTTTTCTGCCAACAAATCCTTAACAATTTTCTCTGTATTTTCTGTTATACCTCCCTGTTCTGGTACTCCAGTCACTTGCAGGTTATTTCTCTTGATAGAGTCCCACATGATTCTTAAGGTTTCTTCATTTTTTAAAATTCTTTTATCTGATTTTTCTTCAAATATGTTAGTGCCAAGTGATTTATCTTCAAGTTCAGAAATTTTAGCTTCTACTTGCTCAATTCTGCTCCTCTGACTTTATATTGAGTTATCTATTTCTGTAATTTTATCGTTAATCTTCTGAATTTCTGATTGCTGTCTGTCTATGGATTTTTCCACCTTATTAAATGTTTCATTATATTCCTGAATAATCTTTCTGAGTTCGTCAGTTGCTTTATCTGTGTGTTCCTTGGCTTGTTCTGCGTATTGCCTCATTTCCTTCCTGATGTCTTGAAGGGTTCTGTACATTAAACTTTTGTATTCTGCATCTGGTAATTCCAGGAATGCACTTTCATCTAGAAGATCCCTGGATTCTTTGTTTTGAGAGCTTGTTGAGGTGATCATGGCCTGTTTCTTTATGTGACTTGATATTGACTATTGTCTCTGAACCATCTGTAAGTTATTGTATTAGTTTATGCTTGCTTACTGTGTCGTAGCTGCTTGCTTTGTTTCGTTTTGGTATACCCCTATGGGTTGCTTGAGTGAGCTAGCTTGATTATTTTCACCTTTGGAGCTCTGGTGTCCTGTCCCCAGCTGGCTAGAGCTGTTATCAGGTATATCAGTCTAGGAGTCCATTCAGTTTTCTTCTATGAATTCAGCTTAGGTTTCCAGGTAGCTGATATCAAGTGTGTGGTACAGGCACTGTCCTACAGTCTTAGAGGGGCAAGGGTGATTGGCGTATATACCCGTATCTGATTGCAGCAGAGGGTCATGCTCTGAACAAAGCAGGGGGCTAAGAACCAACCCCCAAGTGTCTCTGAGGAAAACGTGTCTCTGTTCCCTAGAGCGTGCTGGTGGGTGGGCTCTGCAGAGGGACCATGGGCACCCAAAGATTTTGTTGTAAGGACTGGGAGGTACCAGTTATCCCTGGGCCCCTGTCGCAGTGGCTGGGTGACCCAATTGGAGCCACCAGTCCTTAGGCCCCTGTTGTGGGTAGGTGAGGACTTTGTTTAATAGGCAAAGCAACGTCAAACGTCAAACACCCACCTCTCCACCGCACCGCTGAAATGGTTGGAGTTTGCCAACAAGGGCCTAATCTCCCGAAATAGCCCACACAGGTCCATGCAGAAGGGAAAGTTGCTCAAGGTCCATGGACAGTTTATGCCTGGACAGGAGCCACTTCTACCCTGAGCTGCCCTGGTTAATAGAGCTAGCAAATTATCTTTTCCCCCCAGTTGGAAACTTTTTCCTTCCCCAAGGCCGGGAGGATGGCTCCAGGTGCTCACCAGGGTCTATCTCAGGCCCAGGGATTCAGCCGCTGAAGCTGGGTTGGGGGCGGGGGAGATGCGGTAAAATATCCACAGGTACTTAGCTTTTGCCGAGAGTGCTGTTCTCCTCAGGTTCCGGAGGTGTGAGTGGGCTGTGTGGCTGCTGCTTCTCCCTGAGGAAACTGAGGCCGAACACTAGGACCGGCCCGCCGCCGCCGCTTCGGGAATGGTGCTTGAGGGCTCCCCGCGATTCAGGTCCGGTAACTCCTCTCCGCTTCTGAATGGTCTCTTCCTCCCCCTGCCCCTCAGGTCGTTGTCTAAGCTTGCCTTTGATGCTCAGGGCTCCCAGCTTGTCACAAATATACTCATTTCACTTGTTTTTTCAGGTCTTTGTTGTAAAGAGGGCTCCATGGACGCACCTGTCTATTCCGCCATCTTGGCTCTGCCTCCCACCTGTTTTTTGCAAAGGCCAAATAGGTGAGTTGAATGGAGATGTGGCAGGAACCACCGCCCCTGTACCCTTCAGGTCCTTGATGGTGGCAGTAATCTCTGCAGTCCCTCGAGGAATGCAGTATTGCTTATGGTTTACTATTTTCCTAGGTAGGGGCAGTTCCCACTGTCAAATCTGACTTAGATAAAATAGTAATCACAGCAGTTTTCAAGGATTCTGGGGCTCCCTTCACAAATTTGTTTCTCACCATTGTAGTAACAGGTGTGTCTTCGGGGCATTTCATGGGCAGTGTTTCATTCTGGTGTACCTCGGGTCGCTATGAGTAGGAGCTGACTTGATGGTACCTAACAACAACAGTGCCACATTGCGCCATGGATTGGCAGTGCCATCTTTGCTACTGGAGGCTCAGTCATCAGTGCTTTTAAGGCTAAACAGACTTGAGAACCAATTCGGAAAACTCATCCTTAACTATTTTTTTCCTTAAGAACCACTCTCAGTGCCAAATTTCTTCGGCTAGGTTCTCTAGAAGAGCAAAACCAGTGAAGTGTATACACACACGCGCACACACACACGCGTGCATACACACATACATATGTACATATGTTGCCCTCAGGTCAGTTCCAACTCATAGTGACCATAGGTATAAGAGAAGGAAATACTGCCTGGTCCTGTGCCATCCTCACAATTGTTGCTATGTTTGAGCACATTGTTGCAGCCACTGTGTCAGTCCATCTCTTTGAGAGTCTTCCTCTTTTTCACTGACCCTCTACTCTACCAAGCATGATGTCCTTTTCCAGGTACAGGTGACTCCTGATAACATGTCCAAAGAATGTGAGATGAAGTCTCACCATCCTTGCTTCTAAGGAGCATTCTGGCCGTATTTTTCCAAAACAGATTTGTCTATTCTTCTGGGAGCCCATGATATATTCAATATTCTTCACCAACACAGTAATTCAAAGGCATCAATTCTTTTTCAGTCTTCCTTATTTATTGTCCAGCTTTCACATGAATGTGAGGTGACTGAAAATATCATGCCTTGGGTCAGGGACATCTTAGTCTTCAAAGTGACATCTTTGCTTTTTAACACTGTAAAGGGGCATTTTGCAGCAGATTTGTGCGATGCAATATGTCATTTGATTTCTTGACTGCTGCTTCCATGGGTGTTGTTGGTATTGTAGATTCAAGTCAAATGAAATCCTTGACAACTTCAATATTTTGTCCATTATCATGCTGTTGCTTATTGGTCCAGCAGTGAGGAGTTTTCTCATCTTTATGTTGAGGTGTAGTCCATACTGAAGGCTTTAGTCTTTGGTATTCACCTGTAAGTCTTTTAAGTCCTCTTCATTTTCAGCAAGCAAGGTTGTGTCATCTGCATATCATATATATATACACAGAGAGAGAGAGATTTATTTGGGTCATGTAATTATGGAGGCTGGCAAGACCCAAATTCTGTGGGTCAGCTCTCAGGCTGGAGATTTTTCCTGAGTCATACATTTGTAGGGTCTGATGAACCCAAAATTGGCAGGTCAGACAGCAGGCTGCTGGTTCACATCCCAAGAATCAGAGGTTAGACTATGACAGTTTAATGTAGGATCAAGAGAGAGCAAGCTTTGCTGTAACATCCATATATATTGGCTGCAGGCCACACCCCCAAGGAAACTGCCTTTTCAACTGATTGGCTGCTCACAACAGATCACATCATGGACAGTGATTGCGTTATATCTGCCATACCACTGAGAATCATGGCCTAGCCAAGGTGACACATAACCTTAACCATAAAAACCTTACAACAGTTTTCACTTCTTTATTCACTTCCCGTATTTATTGATACATTCATAAAAATTAACGAAGTTATACAGGCGTAGGGTGGGCCCTAATCCCAAACCCTTCTCAGAGGCATCTCATAGAAGAGGAGCAGTTTTAGACACAGAGACATACCTGGGGTGAAGACACAGCGTAAGCTGATGGAAGCAGATGCACATAGAAGCAGCAAAGGAGCTCCCAGGATTCTCACCACCAGAAACAAGGGGAGCGGCATGCGGCTGCTCCGCTCTCATAGTCCTCAGGAGGAATCAACATGGAAGAGACGCTGACTTGGACTTCTAGCCTGCAGAACTGTGAGACAATAAATTTCTGTTCTTCAAAGCCACCCACTTGTGGTATTTTGTTATGGCAGTCCTAGGAGACTAAGACACAGACATGGCATGTTTAACCATGCACCTATTAGGTCATTCAGTGGTTTAGCTATTGTACTTTATGATTTTGCACCACGTTTTAGCTGCAGTTCATTCCCTCTTCAGTAATTATTTCATTAGGATAGCTTCCCAAGGGCAGTACACTAAGTCCAAGGCTAAGACTATGTCATGGTTTTCATTGTGTATTGCTACCTTGCTTAATGAAATGGCAACATCTACCACAGGGCCGCCCACAGGGGTGCCTTGCCCAAGAGCTCAAACTGATATTTCACCCGTCAAGGACACAAATGTCCCTCTCAGCCAGTGGTCCGATGGAAGTACCTGAGCAATCTATCATCTTGTTCTTGGCCACATTAACACCCTCAAACCCAAAATGCCCTGAATAGAACTTCTAGTGAAGTGCTAAATAGAAGTGGTGACAGTGGACATCTTTGTCTTCCTCTTGATTTTGGGAGAAAAGCATTTTCACAGATAAAAATTTACATAAATTCAATCCTCAAAATGTGAAGATTACTCAAATGCCCACTTTCCCATTTCTCAATTATCTCTGACAACCTCTGCCCACACGGCACTTTCTCGTTCTGACCCTAGCCACCCCCAGCTAGGTCAGATCTCACAACTTAAAAGGACACCATCCTTCAGACTGCCAAATAGGCAGATGCCAGCCACAAGCCTGGGAGTCCACATGACACCCTTACTTCTAACCTGCTGGCTACAAACTTGGGTATTTCCCACTATTCATTCAGAATGTCAGTCCAAGTTTGGGGGCCTCCCCTGGACTTCCTAACTTTCACTTGCTGGCTCCCACTGTTCCTTTGGGTTTGATAATTCACTGGAACAATTCATAGAGCTCAGAAAATACTATACTTACGGTTACAGGCTTATTGTAGCAAAAAGAATACAAATCAGCATAGTGAAGAGATGTACAGGGCAAGGTCCAGGGGTATTCTCAATGAAGAGTTTCCATACCCCCCAAGAAGCTCACTACCCTCCCATGTGTATCCATGCCTTTCACCAACCAGGAAGCTCCTGAAGCCTCTGTGTCCAGAGCCTTTATTTGTTTCATTACATATGCATGATAGGGGCCTCATTGCATATTCATATTCATATTCATATTCATGGTAAGAGCCTCATTGCATATGCGTGATTGAATCATGTTCCCTTATCTCCCTGAGGTCAGCTGATTTCAGGTCATGATGTGGTCCTTCTAGCTTGGCCAGCCCCCCACTCATTAGCATAAATCCTCTGGTATAGTCCTTAAGCTTAAGTAACAAACCCATTGCTGTTGAGTCAATTCAGACTCATAGCAACCCTATAGGACAGGGTAGAGCTGCCCCATAGGGTTTCCAAGGAGCAACTGGTGGATTCAAACTGCAGACCTTTTTTGGTTAGCAGCCGAGTGCTTAACCACTCTGCCACCAGGGCTCCCAAATAACAAAAGGTACTGTAATTACTCAGGAAATTTCAGTTATTTCTCAGGAACTGAGGACAAAGGTCAAATTTCTCTCTGTAAGGGGATTCATTGCTTCACAGGATTCAACCTTTTACTATTAAATATGCTGTAGGTGTGGGTTTCTCACAGATGTCCTTCATCACATTGAGGAAATTCCCTTCTATGCCTAGTTTGTTGAGTATTTTTATCATGAAGGGGTGTTGGATTTTGTCACACACTTTTTCTGAATCTATGGATTTGGTACCTTTTTCTATTGATATGGCGTATTATATTAATTGTTTTTTGAATGTTAAACTCACCTTACATTTCTGGGCTAAATCCTACTTGGCCATAGCATGTAATCGATTTTGTATATTGCCGGATGAGGTTGCCTGTATTTTGTGGAGGACAATTGTATCTATATTCATAAGAGATTTTGAAAAAACACAAAAATAAGACAGACACCAATTGCAAGGGAAATAGGAAGTGGCAAATTTATTGTCTGCGCAGACAAGGAGCAAGGTAAGGATTGGGGAGCTTTTATGTCCTCAGATCCCTGGGGATCTGGGTGCTGAGTCATGCTGAGTCACTCTTCACAGGAAGTTCAAGTTGGGGGACTTCTCGCTTTCCAAAGTAGCTCGGGTGGCACTGGGTGCTGGAGAATATCTTCCCCTCTGGTGATGCTCAGGCCTGGGGTCAGGTACAGAATTCTCTTGATCTGCGCATGTGCCAAGATCTTGACCTGCGCACGTACAAAGATTTGACCCCAACAAACTAAGGTTAGAAGCCAAGGTTTGTAGGGCTGTGGGCTTGGAGCAAACTGCAGTTAGAAGCTGTGGTTTGCAAGGACAGCAGACGAAGGTTGGGGGAGTGCCTCAGTGGAGTGGAGGAAGCCACGGCGACTTGGGGTTTCAATTTTAGTCTGTGGTTTTCTTTCCTTGTGATGACTTTGTCTGGTTTTGGTATTAGGGTAATACTAGCCTCATAAGATGAGTGTAAAGTGTTTCTTCTTCTAATTTTTGGAAGAGTTTGTGAAGAATTGGCATAAATCCTTCTTTAAATGTTTGGTAGAATTCACTAGTGAAGCCATCTGGGAACAAAGCAAAGCCTTAGCCCTGGGGGCGCCTGTGGTTTAGTAGCGAATAAACACATTTATAACATACTGTTTGGCAGCAGTCAGTATCATGCAGAGAACCAAGGAGCCCAAGGCCTGGAGCAGAGTCAGAGAGCAGCTGGGATTTGGATCATGTAAGCTTTGTAAGCAATGGAAAAGCCTTTGGATTTTAGGGCTTTGAAAAGAGGAATAACAAGAATTAATTTATGTTTCATAAAAGTCATTTTGGCTGCTGTGTAGAGAACAGGCTGGAGGCAGACAGGGGTGGTAGCTGGCCTATTTCAGGGGTCCGAGTTGGAAAAGGTTCTGGTTCTGTATGTATTCTGAAGGCGAAGAGCGGGGATTCCCTGAGTCTCGAATGCGGGGTGCGCAGAGGGGAGCCAGGTTGGAGGATGGTGAGGCCCTTTACTAAGAGGGAAGGGCTGCGAAAAAGCGGGCTTGGGAAACAGACTGAGGTAGGGTTTGAACCTAAGTCTGCGTGCCTATTAGGCCTCAAAGCCGACGTATCAAGTAGGCGGTTGAAAACACAAACCTGAGACATACAAACATAACTTGAGCACCTACTAAGCGCAGGGCGTTGTCCAGAACGCTAGGCAGGGCATCGACCAGTACGGCAGGGCTCATTCTTTTCTTATTATACATAAACGTTTTACTGTGCCTCTAGAGGAATTTCTGTTTATTATTTTCCGCGTATGGGTTGTCTTCAAAAGGAGTCCTCCCGCAGGCACAAAACGCCGCCCTTCCCGGACTTGGCCTTGACTCCTGACGCCGACTTCCGGCGAGGACCGACCGGTCCTCCAGAGCATAGAGAGGCGGGCCAGAGCGGCCACGACCCCTGCCCCCGCCCCCGAGCCGACGCAGAGACGTCTGAGGACGCACGGAAACCTCAGGCGCGCCTGCCAGTACCTACGGGCGCTCGTCGGCGGCCGAGGCTTTTTACGTCATCGCCGGCGCGACACCCGTAGGGACAGTCTGGGGTCTGGTTTTCGGGGAGGTGAGGCGGCGGGAGCGGCGGGGAAGATGCCAGTGGCGGTGATGGCGGAAAGTGCCTTCAGTTTCAAGAAGCTGCTGGATCAGTGCGAGAACCAGGAGCTCGAGGTAGGGCTCGGCTCGGGCCGGGAGAAGCCGCGGGGTCTCCGGGGTAACGGGCCCTACGGCGGCCGGCAGGGGACGGGCGCGGGAGCTGGGCGCGGGGAGCCCGGGCGGCTGCGGCCGGCTCCGCCTGGAAGCCCTCGGGCCCGGCCTCCTGGAGGGAAGCGCGGCCTGGACCGCGGTCGCAGCCCCATTCTGCCCCCGCACCAGGGCTGTCCGGCCACCTGTCATCACGCCTCGCCCTCCGCGCGGGCCACCTTTCTCGTGTGACCCGGGTTGGGCTTACTAGGCGTGGAAATTCTCCTGTCCCCCGACTCCATGTTGGGGACTTAAGTTGGTCTGATACAGTGTATTTTGACTTTTTTTTTTTTCCTTTAGTTTAATTTTGGCCCTTTTTGGTTAAGAGCTTGACTGCTAACCAAAAGGTGGACACTTCGAATCCGCCAGCTGCCCCTTGGAAACCCTATGAGGCAGTTCTGCTCTGTCCTGCAGGGTCGCTATGAGTCGGAATCTACTCGACGCCGACGGGTTTGAGATTTGGGTTTTTCCATATTATAATCAATTTTTGGTTCATTTGTACCCAGATAAGACCTTTACATTGCTTGTGTTAACAGTACTTTGTTAACGATTTGCGACGTGCACCCAGGTGCGGGGACAGTAAACATACTTTTTAGAATTCGTTCCAATTTTTCTGCTTTTCAAAGCGTAGGGTAGTATTTCTTATACAAGGCTTTTTTGTTGCTGTTTAACTTGTTATTTGTCTTCAGCTTGTTTTGTTTTTTCTCTTACAAGCTGAAGTTTGAAGACAAATAACTTCAGCTTGTGAGAGAAAAAACAAAACAAATATATGCGTCTTTGCTCCTAACACCCACCAGTATGCTTTTTATATTAATTAGACGAGACACGCTGCTTTCTTTGTCATTGGCCGGGGGAGGGGAAACGTGGGTTTTATTAAAGACACTTGTGCAGGCATGTGCCCATGTATATACAAACAGACCAAGAAAGGTGGGACCTTTCCTTGACTCAGAAAGCCGGTCTTATTCTCATAATACTCCTACCAAGTAAATTTGCTGTTTTGTCTTTAGTTAAGACAAATGAAAGTTTTATTATGCTGTTGAAGTTAATAGTTTAGACTTTTTTGAGTTAGACATTTAAATGCATGACATTATTATAAATAGTTAATTAATTAAAGGAGAGAACAGTGAGACCAAGTAGCTCTAGCTCACTGATAAAAAACGCTTAATAAATGTTTCCTGAAGTTAAATGGGGAAAGAAATGTTTTTGTACCTCAGCCATGATGTTTTTCTATTCCCCACTCATTTACCGGTACTTAACTGTTCAACATGTGGACCCTGGTGGCTTAGTGGTTGAAGCATTTGGCCGCTAACCAAAAGGTTGTCAGTTCGAATCCACCAGCTGCTCCTTGGAAACCCTATGGGGGAGTTCTACTCTGCCCTACAGAGTGGCTATGGGTCAGAATCGACTCCATGACAATAGGTTTGTTTTTTTTTGGTTGACTGTTCGACATATTTGATATAATGGGTAGAGTCATAGTGCTTTAGGAATTGGTTCAGAATGTTTGTGTCTTATAATAGTAAAGTCGTTTAAATTAGAATTTGAAAACTTGGAAAGAGACCCCAATTAGATTATCATGTGAAGAAATTAAGGCTCAGAGGGAGATAAGTCACAACTGATGACAGAGCTAAGCTTCGTTCAATGGTTTTAGTGTTTGATACTTTTGTAAGCTGTTTTTATATATGTAATAGGGCTATAAAACATGCATTGTATTTAAAAAAATGCTTTTTTTTTTTTTTTAAATAAGAGGTAAGAATAAATAAGGTTTTTCTCTTTCCCTTTTGGCTTTGTAGGCTCCTGGAGGAATTGCCACAGCCCCAGTGTACGGTCAGCTTCTGGCCTTGTATCTGCTCTATAACGACATGTACGTGCCTTCTACCTAAAGCCAACAGCAGCAGTGTCCCCAAAGTTAGACAGAATCACCCTCGCCTTGAAGCAGCACACTAAGTCATGGACACAGCGAGCTGTATCTTTTACCGTAACACTGCATACACCTGTTTTACCTTGAAGCATAACTTAATGAATTCTGATTAGGCTGAGTTATTTTTATTTACATTTGTTTATCAGGTACCTTATAAAAATATTTCAGTTTGTTACGAGAGACTACAGTGTTAGTCAAGTCTATGTGCAGTTATTCCTTAACATCTATTGACCTTTTTTTTTTAACTTTCTAATGACATTTGTTGATGTAACCTCACATTTAATCGATAGTCCAAGAGGAGCTGAAAGGGAGAATTGTTTGAGAAAGCTAAGAAGAATTTATTAGCAAAGCATATGAGATTTCTTCAGAGTTTTGTGTTTTAATTATCCATGTTCATTGAAGAAAAACCAGAGAGCACAGCTGTGCAGACAAAGAGGAGTCTCTGATCGTTTTACACCCCATAGAGAATTACTGATACGTTTCTGGTTTAAATTCTTCCAAATCTTTTTATTTCCATACCTTTTTGAAAATTAAATACCAAGAGTCTTATTACAGTTTGTGTAAGTTCTCTGCTTAATTTTTTATAATTCCATCATCATATGTTTGCTGTTGTTCAGGTTTTCAAACCCTTATAAACTCCCATCCTGGCAGAGTTTGGAGGCTCTGTGCCACTGGTCAGCAGGGCCATGATGAGGTGATTGCTTTGGGTCCCACACACATTGTCAGGAAATGCTAGAGCCTTGATGGTGTGCGGATTTGCTTATCTTTATGTTGGAATGCCTTATTTGGGCAATGGTTCTGTCTTAAGCTTTGTGTTTTTAGTGTGCTTAGAACATAGATCTTTAATAAAAAAGTCACTAAAAATGGCAGGATGTTACCTTTTGATAAAAATATTTTAATGTATTTTTATCTGGGAAACAACTTCTCTTTCCCCTGGACAAATTCATGTAAAATTACATTCTACTCCACTGCATGGAGTATTTTAGGATATACTTCTGTATATTTGTGTTGGAACCTAGAAAGTGTAAATGTTAATTGAGATGATTATTTTTGTCATTGATCATGGTTTTTTTGTTTTCTTTTGGGGGGGGTTGTAAATTAGGAATAATGCAAGATATCTTTGGAAAAGAATACCACCTGCTATCAAATCTGTAAGTGTTCTTTAACGTATTTTCTACCTTTATGTAGCAATGGCGCTCACCATTCATGGCACCAGCAGTGATGTAAATCGCAACCTCTAAGATGGTCTGTTTTCTTTCCTATGTGGCTTACAGAAGTAGTCATTCAACTAGCATTCAGGTTTAAGAATAGATTTCCAAATTCCTCTAATCAAAAATTTTTACTCCCTCGCATGGTATGGAAGTCTGTGCTTAGCTCCTGCTGACAGATTTCTTGAGATACTTCTTGTAAGAGCAGCTCGGCCAGTCAGTTAAACAGCTGAGCAAGCTTAGATCTGGTTTGTGTGCTTTGCTATAATGGTATTTAACTTGAAACTGGTAAGTTATGACTGTTTTCTAAAAAATGATGTTGTACTGTACACAGCATTGAGATGATTTTGCCAGTCAGGATTTTAGATTTCTTATTTTGCTTGGGAGGTGAGATTATATAACCTCTGAAGAGTTTCTTCTAAAGTGGAATGAAGCAGATTTTTAATTTCACTTACTTTTCTGTGTCCAGTGTAAGCGTGAAGCAACTTTTTAAAACATTCAGAATGTTACCAAGAATTCGTCTAAACTCTTTTGTGTGTTGTTGACATTCAGCAGCATATCCAATTAGTGTTTTTACTCTGTCTTCTTTTCCCAGATGTCCCGTTAAGATTAGCATGTTCCTGCACCACGTTTCGTTGGTTTAAGCAAAGAATTGTGAAAAATAAGCATAGTTTAATAGTACAGATAAAAGCTCCACCCTTAGAGAACCTACAGTGTGTGCTACTTTACGCTTAGTGTCTGCATCGGCCATTTTGCTATTATTTTTCTGGTAAACTTTATATGCATACAGAGAGAGGTGTTTCGTCTGTATTTTGTATGTGTGTGTGTGCGTATGAAATATAAAGAAAACACTCTACAAAAACAAAAATGTTTAAAAAATTAATTCCCAGGCCTAAGTCTGAAGTGTTTTTGGACTGTTTTCTTAAGCTTTAATAATAAAAGTTTATATCAAAAGTTCAGATGAAATTTATATGACTGCTCACAATGGTTAGAAACCTCTTTGATAGTTAATTGGCTGAAAAAGTTACTTCTTTTAAGGAGTGTTAAATTCTGTTTTTAATGATACAAGTAACAAGTTTAATACCATTTCTGGTATGATGTTTTAAGATACAGCGTTGGTAAATCTGCAGTGAATGTCCTCAAAGGCAATAATATTTGTTGCAGGCAAATTCTGAACTTGGGGGGATCTGGTCAGTAGGACAGAGAATCTGGCAGAGAGATTTCCCTGGGATCTATACAACCATCAACGCTCACCAGTGGTCAGAGACGGTCCAGCCCATCATGGCAGCACTGAGAGGTATTGTGGCGGTTACGCATTACATTAGACTGCAGCTGCTTCCTGAGTGCTCCACTGTGGAAGGGAGTCAGTGATGTGCTCAGAGGGAGACACTTTCTGCTGGGAGAATGGGAGAATTCTTTTTCAGATTGGTAATTTAGGTGTAATTTTGGTATAAGCACATGACTTTATTTCATATTTCTTGAGTATGTTGGCAGTTAGTGGCCTCACTGTCTCTTAATTCTAGATTGAATTTACTCTTGTATGCAGAAGGGTTTGTTTTGGCCACTAAAATGAAATCTTACAGCACTCTAATAAGTTCAGGGTATTTATTGGTTAAGACTTTCAAAATCCACATATTTGAGAGCAGGGACTATGCTTTGGACATTGTAGACTTCATCCTGGATAAATGTTGTATCCAGCTTCTGGACTTTATAACTAACCCATTTAGTATGTAGAGGCTGAAATATTTTATTAATTGCTTTGCTAGAGTAAAAGATTGGTGCAGCATGATACCTGTCCCACAGTAGAGACCTGTTCCCTACCTTGTTTTTCCATTCCCCCCACCCCAACATTTGCTTCCAGTCTTGCTGGTTCACTATTTCTCCCGTCTTGTAAACATCATTCAGTGACTTCTTTTTATCTTCGTATTCCTTTATTGCTTATTGTTATCTCTGTAGTTAGTCCTCCCCTCACTGAACGCCTTCCTGCTCTGGAGGAGGCAGTTAGCAGGAAATTAGGAACAACTACCATGTACTCATCACTTGATGAGGAATGTGGTGAAGGGGAAGGGCAGCCCTGGTGGCGCAGTGGTTAAGAACTCAGCTGCTAACCAAAAGGTTGGCAGTTTGAATCCACCAGCCGCTCCTTAGAGACCCTAGGGGGCAGTTCGTCTCTATTCTTCGGGGTCGCTATGAGTCAGGATCAACTCGATGGCAATGAGTTTGGTTTGGTTAGAGCAGAAAGACTGCTTTTCAGGTGCACTGAAGTCCTCTGAAGTGGTAATGCCATCCCAGCATAAAACGAGGGAAGTGACAAGACATGGCCCTTGCTGTCGGCCGAGACACAATGAGCAGGGCTCCGGCTTGCCTGGGTGCAGAGGGCAGGCGGCTGGCGGGGATGAGTGTGCAGTAAGGTCGCATAGGTACAATAGGAAGTGCCCTTAGCCTCTTTGTGTAGGAGTGGACGTCAGAGGCGCCTAGTTCAGCCCCGTGCTTTTCCTAGTGTTACCCAGCAAGCTGGTGGGCAGGATGAGGACGCAGGCCTCCTGACTCCGTCAGCACTGTGCTGTGCACTGTACTGTGTACTCTCTGCCTCCCATGTGCACAGTGTGTTCCTTCCCCAGGGCCCTCCTGCCGTGGAGTCTCCACTAGGTCAGAACGCCTCGGAAAGCAGGCCAGTAGACCCAGGAGCGGCTGTCCATGTAACACATAGGAGTCGGGGCAGTGGAGCCAGGCTTCCAGAGTTCTCATCCTGGCTCTGTCCCTCACTAGGGGTGAGCCCTGGGCCTCATCTGCCCCAGTTGTAAAATAGGGTTAGCAAAAGCACTGGCCTCAGGTTGTTTCAGGGACTGCACGAATGGTGTGTGAGTACTTGCCACCTTCTGAAGCACAGCTCTGCTCCCTGCAGTGTTTGCAGGCATATGCTGAGACTTCTACAAATCCCCACGTTCGTGAATGCTGTTGTATTTTTTCTACGTAGAACAGTGCGATGAGGATATTCTCCTAACAGATCTGAGTCACTGCTGAATTAAGTCTGTTTGTTTTCTAATTTATTACAAGCATTTGTTTTCTAGTTAAAACAATCACGTTCTTAGATCTCATTCTTTTTGGAATTAGTCCTGTTAGAATGCCTTAACTGAAGGTAGGTTCGTGGAAGCCAACGAGGACTGGTGAGGCACATGGGGAGTAGCCGTTCTCACCCTAGGCCTCGAGGAGCAAGATCGGGGGCTGGTATTACTAGAGCTTAGAGAAGGGGCTGTCCAGCACATGCGTCACTGAAGGTGTTGTGCTTGGTGCCTTGGGGGATATAAAGATACAGAAGACAACTCTTCCTGTCAGGAGCGTGGGTTGTAATTGAGATGACGGTGTGGCGGGGACAAAGCACGCCATAGGGTAAAAGATCACTTATTAAATAAGTCTGTGGCCTACGACTGGGAGCTTAGAGAGGGGCAGAGGTTGCTGTGATTTAGTGCTGTAGGGGTGCTTACAGACAGCCCTGGGAATAGTGGATAAAATGTGGTCCCTCGGCCAGCAGAGAAAGGGCAGTCCAGGCCAGGGACAGCATAAGCCAAAGGATTGGAGATGAGGAGGGGTGAGACCATCCGAGAGCCAGTGATGGGGCCAGGACTGGAGAGGGGATTTTCAGTGTGGTGCAGGGCTGTTCTTATACATGTACACTTGCTTGTTAAGTGTGAGATGCAGAATAGTTCCTGAACACTTGGAGAACCAGGTAGAGAAGCCCTTGTGTTCCCATGAGAGCGCTGGGCAGGCAGGTAGGCCAGCTGGTGTGACTTTCTCCTGTTTCTTTATCGACTGTCTCCTTCCTGAGTTGATTCAATGTGGCTAGGTGAGCCTCAGAACGGTCCGAGATGTTGTTTCCAGGGAAGAACTCCTGTCGCTGATTGGTTTGGCAGCCCCTTCTGTTGAGGCTCAGTCTTTCAGGCTGGAATTTAGGATTTTGAACCTGAGTGAAGTCATGAGTTAGCACAGACTTGGAAGGTAGGGAGAGGGCTGCAGTTGGTTTGTTCTGCAACTGCAGGTGGGATCCCATGCTGGAGACCCTCCTGAGAAACAACAGCTGATTTCGCAAGTAGGCATTTTCTGCCTCACTCATTCCAGCGCCTGTAAATGAATACGTGAACGCAGGTGTTGAAGCATATTTAGTAACGTGTTTCGGTTTGATCTTCATCAGTAATTAGGCTTGCACCTTATTATATGATGTGTGTTAGACACAAGTTCAGGTGTTATGTTCCGTAGGGGAAAAAAAACAAAGTTTACACCACAGGTACATGAATATGTTTAAATGAAATTTTCTTACAGTTTGAGGCTTCTTTGTATTAACTGTTTTCCTATCTTGGAATTTCCATTGTTGACTGAGAGATTATTGGTCTAAGAGGCAATGTAACAATTATATTTGTTGATTTAACGATACTGAAACGCCTCCTACAAGCAAGGCATGTGTATCTGTATCTATAAGCACAGAAATCTTGGGGTTGATGTGGTCTTGCTGGTCCATAAAAATGAGGTGAGGAAAACAGTGTAATTATGTATTTTAAAAATGTCTGCTCTTTGGGTCCGTTGTCTGCTCCCCCTTCGTTCCCCCCATAGACGCTACCAGGGGACGTGCCTTCGCCCTGGTTTCCCAGGCGTATACCTCCATCATCGCCGACGACTTCGCGGCCTTCGTCGGACTTCCTGTGGAGGAGGCTGTGAAAGGTAGCGTTGGCCTGCTTTCTGTTAAGGGGAAAAAGAGCTAGAAATGGGAATTCTTGTCCACAGTTCCTTATCTGAACCCTTGGAACCAGATGTGTTTGTGGAATTCAGACCTTTGTTTTTCAGAAGTTACAGTGAGACTTGTGAGAGCTGGAACTCAACAGGACTGCGTTGTTTTTCTGGGTCTTAACAAGTTTTCCACCTTTTGCAGGGTACAGCTTAACACTTTTCCTGTCTCATGTTTTCGTGGAAAATATTTGCATTTTCCTTCTCTGGCAGGTCTCTGTCTTATACAGGTTCCGGCTTTTGCAGGTTTTACTGTACTATGAGACATCTTTAGGGAACGAGGAGCTCTGGTGGTGCAGTGGTTAAGCACTTAGCTGCTAACTAAAAGGTCGGCAGTTCAAACCCACCAGCCGCTCTGCAGGAGAAAGATGTGGCAGTCTGCTTCTGTAAAGATTACAACCTTGGAAACCCTATGGGGCAATTCAGCTCTGTCCCATAGGGTCGCTATGAGTTGGAATTGACTCAACGGCAATAGGTTTGGTTTTTGGGTTTTTATGAAACTTTGCACTGTCCCTGTATGGGATCTGGGGCAGTAGCCCTCTGTAACCAAGCACGGCAATGTCTCTGCAACAAAACCTGTGCACATCCCACACGCGGGAGCTTGGAGGTTGAAAGTAGACTACAGTGGTTCTGGTTAGGTTTTGCCACCAAATGAGTTAAGAAGAAGCTTTTAGTTTGTAGAGCTTTTGGGATTTCTGAGTTGCAAATAAGAGATTTTGAACCAGAATTTACTCTTAAAGCCCTTCTGGCCAGTTGGGCACCAGTTAAAGGCATCTTAGATTAAGAGCTTTGCAAATGAGTCCTTGGCCGTTTTTATAAAATTAAAAATGTGTATCTCTGGTATGTACCCTTGGTGCATATGAGCACTCGACCTCTCTCCTCAACGTAGCCTCTTTAATCTTCCATTCAGTCATCTCGTCATGGCTCCCATGGCCTGTCCCCTGGATTTTTTTCTCAGTTTCTCTCTCAGACCTTTGATCAAGAGCCCATGTTCTATTTGGCAGTGGTAAGCCCTCCAGGCTTATGCCCAGGAAAGAACAATTGGAGCTACTCGTAGTGCAAGGGCCAAGGAAGGTGGCAGGAGGGCTGAGTCACTGGAAGAGGAGGGCAGGGGAGAGAGGGACAGAGTGGAGCATTTGATCCCAACCCCAAATCTGAGCCACAGATTACAGTGTAGCTCTTACGAGTAGTGTAAAATGAAGATGGAAGAAAATAGTGTAACTTCTCACAACATCATGATAAATGGAGAAAAGATTGAAGTTGGCAACGATCAACGCCCATGGAAGCAACAGTCAGGAAATCAATGGATGCATTGCATTGGGTAAATCTGCTGCAAAGTGTTGAAAAGCAAAGATGTCACTTTGAGGACTGAGGTGCACCAGACCCAAGCCATGGTGTTTTCAGTCACCTCATATGTATGCGAAAGCTGGACAATGAATAAGGAAGACCGAAGAAGAATCGATGCCTTTGAATTGTGCTGTTGGCGAAGAATGTCGAATACACCATGGACTGCCAAAGGAATGAGCTAATCTGTCGTGGAAGAAATACAGCCAGAATGCTCCTTAGAAGTGAGCATGGCGAGACTTCGTCTCACATACTTTGGCCATGTTGTCAGGAGGGATCAGTCCCTAGAGAAGGACATCGTACTTGGTAAAGTAGGGGTCAGTGAAAAAGAGGAAGACCCTCAACGAGATAGATTGACGCAGTGGCTGCAGTAGTGCGCTCAAGCATAGCAAGGATTGTGAGGATGGTGCAGGACCGGGCAGTGTTTTACTGTTGTGCATGGGGTCACGATGAGTAGGAACTGACTTGACAGCACCTAACGACAACTTCTTTAAATTATTTTTTTTAATTATTCCTTTTTCTCTGAAAATTAATATGTTGCTACGTAAATACGTAAATGGGCGTGCATATGTGTGTGTTAAAATAAATCTTAGCTTATCTTATTTTTTTTTTTTTATCTCATGGCTCACATTTAGAAGTCCTCATTTCACCCTTCCTTGTAAAGGCAGTCTCATCCCAGCATCCCATTTCAGCCCATTTCCCTTTGGTGTCTCTTGTTCGCCCCCGACTCCTAACCACCGTTCACCTTATGTGCTTGTGCATTTTAATTTCTTAGGTGGTGCTAAACCACACCCTCAGCTTGCTGTATTACCATGTAGAATATTGTTTTCTACTTTTATTTTAGCACGTGTTGCTTTGTTTCACAGTGATTGTTGTTTTGATTTTCCAGCTAAAACGTGAGCTCCGTCAGGCACCACATCTTATTACTAAATTTCCAGGATCCAGGATAATTCCAGACACATAGTGGACGGGATGATGAAATCATGCTGTTACTTACTATTCAAACACTTACTGGTTTTTGCCTCTTGAAATTGACCCATAATTTATTTAGTATATAATGTACTCGAGAGTCCGTACTCTTTAAAGTAGCTTTTGGGTTTTGAATGAATAATTTCTTTTATAAGGATCAGCACAAAGCTGATTCCTATGAAGCGGAGGTTAAACACGCCCCAAACGTCCAGCTTTTCCAAACTGCCGTCCCACTCCATCATCTCTCACGTCAGCTACTCCCTCCCCCGCCCCCCCCCAGCACTCTCCCCCCTGTCTTTGGGCTCCATCACCTGCTGCAGCACCTCACAGCACTCAGTCAGCCATGAAGGAAATGGCTCGTGCAGTTTCAGAGCCTGGAAAGTCCCAGGTCTGTGGGTCAGGCACCAGGCTGGAGGCTTCTTCTGACTCACGTGGTTGCAGAGGCTGGCGAATCCGTGCTGGCAGGTCAGACAGCAGGCTGCTGGCTCACAGGGCTGCTGAAGTTGGCGAATCAGGTGAGACAGTAGGCTGCTGGCTCACAGGGCTGCTGAAGTTGGCGAATCAGGTGAGACAGCAGGCTGCTGGCTCACAGGGCTGCTGAAGTTGGCGAATCAGGTGAGACAGTAGGCTGCTGGCTCACAGGGCTGCTGAAGTTGGCGAATCAGGTGAGACAGCAGGCTGCTAGCTCACAGGGCTGCTGAAGTTGGCGAATCAGGTGAGACAGCAGGCTGCTGGCTCGAGTTTCAAGAACTGGAGGTCAGATGATGATGAGCCAGATGCAGGATCCAGAGCGAGAGAGAGAACTTTGCCAGACCCAAAGCCCACTGCTGTCGAGTCAGTTCCACTCATGGCGGCCCTGTGGGATAGAACAGAACTGCCCCATAGGGTTTCCAAGGCCATATATCTTCACAGAGGGAGACTGTCACATCTTTTCTCCTGTGGAGCAGCTGGTGGGTTCAAACTGCTGACCTTTTGGTTAGCAGCTAATCACTTCATCACTGCACCGCCAGGCTCCGACTTGGTCAGGAGCATTCAGATGTATTGAGTGCAGACCGTACCCTTTAGGAAACTCCCCGTACTTGAGCAAGACAGTGCAAGGGTGTGATTTGAATAAGGGTGTTGGGGTAAGGGTGGTGACTTGAGTCATACCCTCTAGTAAGGTGATGACTTGAGACATACCCACCCTAATCCTGCCTCCTTGACATAAGGGACAACTCACTCCCAAACTGGACCATAACAGCATAACAAAATAAAACCACACTCACTACTGTCCAGTAGATTCCGACTCCTGGTGACCCTATAGGACAGAGTAGAACTGCCCCACAGGATTTCCAAGGCTGTAAATCTTCACAGAAGCAGACTGCCACAGCTTTCTCTTGGGGAGCAGATGATGGGTTTGAGGCACTGATCTTTTGGTTAGCAGCCAAGCACTTACAGAGTAAAATCAAGCTTTCATGTTTTGAAATACTTCAGAAACCAGTATGGTTGAGAATGCTATCTATAGTATATCTTTTTAGTAAAAGTACATGTAACAGCTTAAACCAAAAATGCAGATCTCCTAGACAGTTAACATCATTGGTAGAATGTGGACCTTGTTCAATGAAGATTGAATTATTAATTTATTTTTGTGTTAAATACACATTTTCAGGCATATTAGAGCAAGGATGGCAAGCCGACTCCACCACAAGAATGGTTATGCCCAAAAAGCCCGGTAGGTGGCGCTCTTCACCCTTGTGGCGTTGAACTCTTCCATGTAAGATTGCTTGTTTTTCAGGCATTGAATTTGAATCATTTGCTACAAAGTCTGCTATAGTAACAAAATTGATGGGACTCACCTTTTAAATGTAGTCACAGAAGAATATAGGTGTTTCATCATTCTAATTATAACTAAAATGTTACTAATTGTCTTCTGCCCTTTGACCTATGAAGCCGTTTCTGACGGTGCTTCTCATTATATCTAGACTGCTGCCCTTAAAAAAAAAACTTTTTCAAGTACTCAAATACTTCCTTTTTCTCCTTGTACTCAAGTCGTGTAGACTCTTCTAAATAAAAACCTTCAATGACTTAATGTTCACCCGTTTAAGTTATCTGGCTTTTCTTTTAATGCCTTAGACGATGTGATCTGTCCTTATTGTCTCACTCTGAATCCCCTGCCCCCGACCTCTGTCTCAGGTGAACATGTCCCCTCCTTGTCCCAAACTAGCCGGGCTGATTCCTGCTTTTTGTTGATGGTCGTCCTGTTTACCAGGAGCCCCTCCATGGCCAGGCTGTACGCCCACTTCCCTGAGCCCTTATGCATTGCTTCAACCCATGTTTCTTTCCACCTCCTCTGAATTCCTCTTGTTTTAGGCATTGTTGAATACGTAGTAAAGTTCTCTGTTTGAGAAACAAAGTGCTGTAAATGCAGAGGGCGTAACAAATAAGGACATGTAGCACGGGAAAGCCCTTTGCAGTGATATCTCTGTCAACCAGACTGTAAATTCTGTTTTTTTTGTTTCAGGAGCCCAGGATGTGTCCTTTCACAGGTTTATTCCCCTGTCCGGTATGTGTTTCTATACACTCATTTTAAAAATGTTTCGTTGTTCTAAACTTCTTTTTTATAACATGTATCCAGCTTCTCTTAGCTCTGCCCTTGTGAACAAAGAGATTAAACTCTATATTTATTGTTTCTAATACTCAGTGTTGTGTTGAGTCACCCGCAGCATGTGGTTGCAAGAGTGACCTTGGGGCAGCGGCACCCTCCACCCCCCACCCTGTAAAGCCCCTTCAGTATTGTGTGACAGAGCCCTGAAACGGCTTCTCCTTTATTCAGAAGGGACCCCAGCCTGACCAGTGGTGACTTAATGCTAGCTTGTGAACTCACCGAGGGCAGGGCCTTTGTGCTGCCTCGTTCATTGACAGCACCCTTCTGGAATAGTTCCCGATGTATAGGCCTGCAGGAATTATTTGTTAAGTCAGTGGTTGTATGGGTTAGGGGCCTTTGGAAGGACAGCTGTAGCTGCCTCTGAAGAGAAACTTTGCATGTTAAAACGTTACAAGTGTTTTTAACCTTCACACAGAATACTTGAGTAAGGACAGCAAAGCCAGGCATACCTATACTCCCAGTTTGGGAAAACACTACTAATAAAATGTGGGACTTCTTGGCCTCCCCCGCAACGCCCCCCAAAATGCCAAGGCCTTATAAGAGACCTAGAATGTCTAAAATCAGGGCAGGCTAATAGAGTTTCCTCCTCCGAAGTGAAGGTGTTGGGGGCGAGGGCAGGGCCAGAGCTTTGTCACCCTGGCACGTGACTTACATACGTTCTCTCTCCACCCACAGAGCCTGCCCCGGTCCCACCAATCCCCAACGAGCAGCAGTTAGCCAGGCTGACCGATTACGTGGCTTTCCTTGAAAACTGACTTCCCACCCCGAGTCCGAGATCCACCTTCAGAGTCCTGTATGCTGACAAATGGAGAAACGTAAAACGTTTGTTTTCAGTTTTTAGAATGGATTAAGCACCTCAGCATCCCTCACTGAGTAGGTGAGGAAGTCAGTGTGTAATACAGAGTAGATTGTACGTACTTTGCCCTGAAACGTCGTTGCTGACTAGCTGTTGAAAGGGTTCTCAGTTTGCAACGTGTAACAGCTGGAGCCCATCAGTGTTAGGTGGCTGGTTTGTGTTTCCCAGTGACTCGTAAAGCGTGGCTCTGTGGCTCCGTGTAGTGCAGCGGCCGCACCCGCCTGTCCCCGTCTGTCCCTCTGCGGCTCCGTGTAGCACAGCGGCTGCCCCCGTCTGTCCCTCTGCGGTTCCGTGTAGTGCAGCGGCTGCCCCCATCTGTCCCCGTGTGTCCGTGCCTCAGCATACGGCACTCCTGTTGGCGCCACTGGCTGAGGTGGGGTGGATTCGTTGGGGCTTGAGGGGGTCCATCCCCCGAAGGCCGTAGCCACATTGCCACATTCTGGTTCTCCTTCTTTGGAAAATATGCTCCCCCCGCCCCACAAGCTCCTGAGAATCACTAATGTGGGACACTGGGTACAGCTGAGGGACAGAAGACCATTTCCTTCATACGCCAGGCTGTCGACGAGATTTCTCCTGATGGCCTGAGTGTACCCATTGCTGGCAGCAGAGGGTGCCCAGGAAGAGCAGCTCATTTAAGGTGCTCGTGAGAAGCCTGCAGTTGTGTTATGTCCTCTCAGGAGGGGAAGGGACGTGTGCAGGGCGTGCTGTTGGAGAAGCAGCTTGGGAATGAGTTTGTGTGACTCCTGCCACCTGCCGGCTGCTCGCATTTACCCCGGGTTCAAGTTCTGCCTTTTACAGAAATAATGAATCTTTCATTTCTTGTGTGACCCCTCTTACTGTTTGAACTTGTTTATTGTATCTTTGGGTTAAAACACCCCCTAGTTCATTCATTCTGCATTTGTTCAATAAATATTTAATTGAATTCTTCCATTGTTTCAGCCAAAGTTGTTTCTGGAAATTTCACTCTTGGCCTTCTTTCTATAGACACGTTGTAGTTTGTCAGTGTCTCTTAAAATATGAGTTTCCTAATTAAGCAGAGATGACCTGTATAGTCATAATTGCATGATTCATGTTTTCACTCATTTTAAGCATATTTTCTTGGCTGACGTTACGCACGTTGTTTTACAAACAGGGCTCAGGTTTTCATTCGGATGAGCCGAGCTTCCTTCCTTGGTGCTTTTGTAACAAGTGGCTGTCCTTCATATGTTTGAAAAGCAACTCTTCTCGCCCCAATTTCTTCTTTTCTCAGAGTGAACACCCTGCTCCTACTAGTCCTCGTGTACTGTCATTTGGAATCCCTGCTGTTTCGGATGTTCCCTGAGTGTGTTCCAGTTTATTTCAGAAACTTGTACTTAGGTGAAGGAGTACTAGATAGTGATCAGACCACTGCCCTCGCGCCAGCTCTGAAAAAAGCAGCAGAGCTCGTCACGCTAACGCTAAGCTAAGCGTATTTCACAAAGTTAGGTGACGTTTTTATCAAAGAAAAAACCAACCTGCTCTTTCAGTTTTTAAGTTGTACTTTTGTTTAACCATGGTGGGTAAGTCATGTTGTGAAACCTCCTGTTTTACGGTTGAGGAATGGCAATTGCAGAAGTCCACAGATTAGCAATGAGAAAGTGATGATAGCAGTTTTGAATGTTGAGATATGAATACAGATTGTACAGTGGGCCCTATTCGTCATAGCCGGTTAGGATCAACCCACGTGTTTAGTAAAGTGGGACTGGTTGAGTAACCAACCGTATACAGGATAGTAAGGAGCCCTGGTGGTGCAGTGGTTAAGTGCTTGGTTGCTAACTGAAAGGTCGGTGGGTCAAACCTACCAGCTGCTCTGTGGGAGAAAGATGCTGCAGTCTGTTTGTGTAAAGATGACAGCCTTGGAAACCCTGTGGGGCAGTTCAGCTGTGTCCTATAGGGTCGCTATGAGTTGGAATCAACTTAGTGGCAGCAGCTGCACAGGGTGGTGCTGCACAGCAGGGACGGGCCAGCACGATGGGGTGCTCCGCAGGCACGTGGCCGGGACGGGCCAGCAGGATGGGGTGCTCCACAGGCACGTGGCCGGGATGGGCCAGCAGGATGGGGTGCTCCGCAGGCACGTGGCTGGGACGGGCCAGCATTATGGGTGGTCCATAGGCACGCAGCTGGATGGGCCAGCATGATGGGGCGCTGCGCGGGCACGTGGCCGGGATGGGCCGGCACGATGGGGTGCTCTGTAGGCACGCAGCCGGATGGGCCAGCACGATGGGGCGCTCTGTAGGCACGCAGCTGGATGGGCCAGCAGGATGGGGTGCTCTGTAGGCACGCGCCTGGGACGGGCCAGCACGATGGGGTGCTCTGCAGGCACGCGGCCCAGCCGTGCGGCGTTCTTGGTGCAGCAGCAGGTGAGCATGAGCACAATGAAGGCTGTACTTGAGATGTGGGAGTTAAAGAAATGAAGGCATTGATGAGCAACCTGTTAGCCAAATCTGGCATGCGGGGAATATTCACAGGACACGTAGGTGAGTTTCTGTAAAAAACAAACAGGGCAGGGAGGATGGGGTAAGTACCTGCAGATTGCCGCTGCTGGGTTCAAGGAGTTTGAGGCAGAATCACAGTTGTGCCAAGAACTGCAAAGATTGGTACATCCAGAAAGAATATAAGCATCCGAGAGCCCCTGAAGCAATGAGGGTTAGAGGAACAAGTTTCAGGAGAGGGCAGAGCCACACAGAGGTGACCTGCAGCTACCTTTTTCTGGGGCATTTGCTAATCTGGGCACAGCAAGAGCCAGGCTCTGCCAGGGCAGGCCCCTCCTGGAGACCTGGTCTCCTGCAGGTCCTTTGGCACTTCATAAGGCTGGAGGAATAAAAGTGGAGACTTGAGAGGCTAAAACACACACCTATTTACTCTTCAAGACATTTGGAGAATTTTTAATTTGCTTGAGGTGCTAGGTGCCGTCGAGTTAGATTTTCACTTGCATCCCCACGTGTGGTCTTTACAGGAGCAGATCACCGGGCGTTTCTCCTGAGGAGCCTCTGGGTGGGTTCAAACTGCTAACCTTTTGGTTAGCAGCCAGGCACTTAACTGTTGGGCCACCAGGTCTCCTCCTTTGGTCGGGGTTTTGTGTGTCTCTGCGTGCACCCATTCGCCATCAGATCAATTCCAACTGCTGGTGACCCCATGCGACACAGTAGATCTGTCTCCAGAGGATTTCCAAGGCTGTAAATCTTGGCAGGAGCAGAGTGCCAGGGCTTTCTCTCGTGGAGCTGCTGGGTGGGCTTGAACCACCAACCTTTCAGTTAGCAGCAGAGTTCTTAAAAACTGCACCAGCAGGGCTCCTTTTGCTTAGGGTAGTTTTCCTACAGTATCTCGTAAGCACAAGAGGCTGGGGTGCTGTAAGTAGAAACCAGAGAGAAAACGTTAGTAAAACTGCAACCAGAAGACAAGCCAGTGTCAGTGTTCACATTAATGTAGAGAAAAACAGTGGAACATACTGGAAAGTCTTCAGAAACATTTGACACACAGCAAAGAGTAGGGGTTGTTTCTATCTTCTGGGAGAGAATAACTGTTTTCCATGAGTCTTGTAGCTTTTAGTGCGTTTGGGGCATTTTTAACAACCTGTGATTAAACTGCATAAAAAACGGGGACACAAAGATACCTATTGACTCTTGGCTGGAACAAGGCATGAATTGGCATAAGTACGTCCTTGTTCATGAGCTGTGCCTGGATTTCTGCGGTTTGAGGAAGCTGACATTTGCCTTTTAGATGGAGTTCAGGACAACCTTGGATTCTGATCATTTTTTGCAGCAGAGTAGTAGGTTTCCTCTGGTCCTGTTGCTTCTCTGAGTAAAGGCAGTTTTCGGAACATAGTGAAGAGACTGCGTGAGTTTATCTGATTCCAAAAGACAAACTAAAACCAGGGTGGATGTGTCTGGATTTAAATGATTGTCAAGGGCCTCCTGGGTCAGCAGGGATAGTGGACAACCAGGAGTGCTCTGAACGTCCTCCAGGAATGAGTGAGCTTTGACGGTTGTGCTGTGTCTACCCACCTGACCAGAATATACGGATCCTAGGTGCGAATTGTGCTTTTTTTTTCCCTATGGCTTTAAAGCCATAGGAGAAGGTTCCGCTCAGAATAGAAGAGGAACCAGGCCGCTTTCCCCTTGGGAGTCACACCACGAGGAGCCACAGGAAAGGAGTATGGGTTCAGCAGTGCTGACTGCTCACCAGTGCTCTGGCTGCTCACCTGTGCTCCCAATGCTCACCTGTGCTCTGGCTGCTCACCTGTGCTGTGGCTGCTCACCTGTGCTGCGGCTGCTCACCTGTGCTCCGACTGCTTACCTGCTCCCTGTTCTGTAAGAAGAGTAACTCAGGACAGACAGCAAGAAGCCTCGATGCAGGATAAGCCCTGAGGTGATGAGAACCTAGTCACAGGCATCCTGTGCCAGCTAACCAGTAAACTAGGCGCCCTTGAGTCAGTTCCGACTGCATGTGTGTCAGAGTAGAACTGAGCCCCATACGGTTTTCAGTGGCTGATTTTTTGGAAGTAACCTCCAGGGCTTTCTTCCATGTCGGCTAAATAACATCTAAAGACTGGATTAGGGTGCTGCTGAAGTTGTGGGGGTGAAGAATACGAAAGAATATTGGCTCAAGAAATGCCAAACCCATCTGGAGCTTTAAGCCCCTTGGATGCCACCCTTAAAATACAGATTTCCAGCAGACTGGTACCTGGAATCTTGAGCCCACTTCCCCAGAAGACACAAAGACTGAATGGAAATATTGGAGTTCATTCTCCGTTGCTTTATTCTGCCCAAGGCAATTTAACATGGCCTGCTTTCAAGAGATGAGGAGGTTTTA
This sequence comes from Elephas maximus indicus, assembly GCF_024166365.1. Taxonomy (NCBI): domain Eukaryota; kingdom Metazoa; phylum Chordata; class Mammalia; order Proboscidea; family Elephantidae; genus Elephas; species Elephas maximus. The sequence continues at coordinate 139,270,189 of NC_064824.1, forward strand.
GTGCGGTTTTCAGTATCATCTCGGCCGAATGTCTGTTTTGTTCTTCTGTGTGATGTGCCGCCTTTCATGTGACCAGAGCTGCTGCTCTGGGGTCAGAAACTGCAGAGCAGCTTTCCCGCACTTCCACCCGCCCCTTCCCCCGGGTAGCAGAGGGCGCTGATGGGAGAAACCACACGGGCAGGGCGGATGCTGCGTTTTCAAACCCTCCTGAGTGAGATAGGGAAAGCCAGCTGGTGAGAGCCAGGCATCCCTCATCGCCTCTAGGCTTTCTCATTGTTGGAAATACGCTGCTGGAATCCCTTTGATGCCCGGGGCCCTCCGATGGCTCCCTTCCTCGGATATCCGGTCGCTCTCACTTCTGGCAGTGGGCACAGTCCTGCAGAGAGAGAAGTCTGCGAAGGCTGGCGAAACCGCCGCTGTGTTATTAGATGTTTTTAAAGAGACGTCATATTTGAGTTTTTTGGTTTTGTTTCTTTTATCGGCCCTTGAGACTCCAGTACCTTCTGTCATAAGAGTGGAATGGCTGAGCTTACTAAGATTTGGCCAGATAGAAAATTCCTGAATTTGAGCTGAGTTCCTAATGTTTAAAAAATAAAGATTTAAATGACTCCACCAAGTAGTTTTTTTGGGAGGTTTTCATGCATTTGTAATTTATGAACTTAGAAGATCAAATTCAATTGTATGATAGATTTAAAAAAAAAAAAGACAAAATTTAAATGTAGCCACGTTATTCTAGAGGTTT